>NC_080865.1:931201-1241601 GCF_030435755.1 Ochotona princeps | reverse complement strand
ACAGGGGCCTAGCAGCTAAAGCCCTCACCTTGAATGCACCGGGATCCCATATGGGCACCAGTTCTAATCCCGGCAGCTCCACTTCCCATCCAGCTCCCTGCTTGTGGCCTGGGAAAGCAGTCGAGGACGGCCCAAAGCCTTGGGACCCCTGTGTGGGAGACCTGGAGGAATCCTGGCTTTGGATTGGCGCAGCACCGGCCAATGCGGTCACTTGGAGAGAGAATCAGTGACTTTGCAACAAAAATAAATCTGTAATAAATAAATAAATAAATAAATAAATCTTTAAAAAAAAAAAAACAAAAAGGGTTGTTCCTAATGGGCTAGGATTAAAAAACTAAACCAAGTGATGCAAAAGTATAAATATGAGGGAAGTTCAAAAACTATGGAAAATGCATGATTTGAGAAAAAACTAGATATGGATTTCAAAATTTTTGCACCAAAATAAATTATCTTTTAGTCATTTTTTAATGAACTTTGTAAAATACTTTATATCCTGAAATACAGTTTAAAATAAAATCAATGTAATTGAAAAATATCAATGGATTTTAAAGTCTATTAAAATAAAAACCAATGTTACTTAAATCAAGTAATTTATATTGCAGCCAATTATACAAAGAGAAGGAAAAAAAGAATCTCTACAACCAACTTTTTTCGAAGATTTACTTACTTGAAAGGCAGAGAGAAAGAGAAGAGGAGACAAAAAGAGGCCTTCCATGTGCGGGTTTACTTGCCCAAGGACTGCAGTAGCAGGTTGAGCCAGGCTGAAGCCAGGAGTGCCACATCAGGCTCTCCCACGTGGGTGACAGGGGCCCAAGTGCTTAAACCACCATCTGCTGTTTTCCCCAGCACATTAGCAGGGAGCTGGCTCAGAAGCAGAGCAGCTGGGACACAAACTGGTGCCCATATGGGATGCCTGTGTTACAGGTCACATCCCAGCCTGGTTATCGCTACCGTCATGATAACCTACTTGGATTTTTAAAACTTCTTTTTTTTTTAAAGATTTATTTATTTTTTAGAAAGTCAGATATACAGACAGGAGGAGTGACAGAGAGGAAGATCTTCCATCCGATGATTCACTCCCCAAGTGAGCCGCAACGGCCCGGTGCTGTGCCGATCTGAAGCCGGGAACCTGGAACCTCTTCCGGGTCTCCCACGTGGGTGCAGGGTCCCAAAGCTTTGGGCCATCCTCGACTGCTTTCCCAGGCCACAAGCAGGGAGCTGGATGGGAAGTGGAGCAGCCGGGATTAGAACCGGCGCCCATATGGGATCCCGGGGCATTCAAGGCAAGGACTTTATCCGCTAGGCTACCATGCCGGGCCCGGATTTTTAAAACTTCTTAAGAAGGGACATCATATCCCCTGAGCATGGTCCCTGTGTACTGCTTAGATGGGACAATGGACATAGCAATGTGGTTTTTTATTTGTGTGCTATCAGGAGCTCCAGGAGGGGTGAGGCCTAGCAGTAGTGGAATGTGGGCAGAGACGCCAGGGAAAGGTGAGTGTCTGCAGCTTTGTGAGTGTGTCCAGGTTCTTTGTGAGTGTGTCCAGGTTCTTTGTGAGTGTGTCCAGGTTCTTTGTGAGTGTGTCCAGGTTCTTTGTGAGTGTGTCCAGGTTCTTTGTGAGTGTGTCCAGGTTCTTTGTGAGTGTGTCCAGGTTCTTTGTGAGTGTGTCCAGGTTCTTTGTGAGTGTGTCCAGGTTCTTTGTGAGTGTGTCCAGGTTCTTTGTGAGTGTGTCCAGGTTCTTTGTGAGTGTGTCCAGGTTCTTTGTGAGTGTGTCCAGGTTCTTTGTGAGTGTGTCCAGGTTCTTTGTTGCATGTCTCTTAGGATAACTTGCATTGTTGGGGAAGCTGGGACATAGGTCTTCAGCTTAGCGGATGGACTTAAGGGTAATGACTATTTGTTCCTCTATGGATTATGGTTGGTTGGACTATGGTTGGTTGGATTGCCGTATGGACTTGTGATTTGCTATTTCTAGTATGGTCTATTATCACCAAGCTTGGTTAATAAAGACTCCTTAATAAACCTTAAAAAATAAAAAGAAGGGACATCATATCAGCTGCTAATGAACCACGTACCTTATCAATGATGCCATCAATTTTGCCTTCTTCCACAGATTTCTTTATGGTCTGGGCAGTTTCAGCAACTGATTCTGTTATCTTTTTTGTTGCAGCCGTGGCAAAGTTATACAGGTAATCTGTAAAGAATAAAAGAGGTGCTATTTCATTCAAATAAAATGGGTATTATAGAACTGCCCTCAGTATCTTTAGGGGATTATGGCCCAGGACCCCTCCTACATACAAAACTCTGGGGATGTTCCAGTCCCTTAGAGAAAATGGCTGCTTCACAGGCAACTTGTACACAGCCTCCCACCTACTTGAGTCAATTTGAAACTCCTTGTACTGCCCAGCACAACGCAAACGCTATGTAACAGCTGCTGCCATACCAATAGGGGGAAATCTGGGTGGGTTCAGTACAGGCGCAGCTGCTTTCCAGCTGCAGTTAGTTGAACCCTCCAATCCAGAGGGCAGGTGAAATGGAAAACAATAGGGTGACTTTATTGCTAATTCACATTTCAAACAATGAGCGACAAATGCTAGAGCGATGTTGTGGCATATCAGGTAAACACACTGCCTATGACACTAGCATCCCACACGGGCCCCAATCTGAGACAAGGCTGCTTGGGCAATGGAGTCACATGGGACACCTGGAACGAGCTCCTGGCTCCAGGGTTCAGCCTGGCACAGCCTGGCCCTTGCAGCCATTTGGGCAGTGAACCAGAGGATACAAACTCTCTAACTCTGTTTAAACAACAAAAAACCAACCTTAGAAAACAAAGCCTCAGGGAGAGGTCACAGCTCCCCTCCCCAGCAGCCAAGCTTTTCTAGCCCCTTTCCAGTCTCTAGCTTTACCTTATCTCAGTAAATAATCTCTCCTCCTACTTTACAAACAGAGCAAAGCTGCTTTAGGCTTTCTTTTCTACACTCCACATCTATTTTTCTTCTTCTCGTCCCTGTCCTATTCAGAGACTATGTCCCTCTTTTCCCAGATTAGCCTGTCCCATGTTAAATCTAGGGAATTTTTTTTCAATAAACAGAAACCTTGGCGAGCCCTAACAGAAACATAAAGCCCTCTTAAAAATGATCAAATACAAATATACAAAGTAAGATCAAAGTTGGAAAACTTCAGTTTACAAAGCAGAATCATGGGAGCCAGCACTATGGCCTAAGTGGCTAACCCTCTGCCTTCAAGCTCCGGCATCCCATGTGGGTGCTGGTTAGTGTTCCGTCTGTCCCGTCTGTTCTGCTTCCCATCCAGCTCCCTGCCTGTGGCCTAGAAAGCAGTCAAGGACGGCCCAAAGCCTTGGGACCCTGCACCCGCGTGGGAGACCCGGAAGAAGCTCCTGGCTTTGGATTGGCTCAGCTCTGGCCATTGCAGCCACTTGGGGAGTGAGTTGGTGGATGGAAGATCTTCCTGTCTCTCCTTCTTTCTGTAAATCTGCCTTTACAATAAAAATAAACAAATATTTAAAAAAAACCCAAAACATGAAATCAGCTTTCCCTGAAGAGCTAAAATACATATCAAAGTTCTGCTGTGTACAACAGAAAGGCCCATTTGTAGATGAGCTTTCAAAGTCCATACTCCACAGAGCAGACCCCAGCTGCAGGATGAGACTGGACGGAAGCCGAGCCACTGTGAGAATGCCCAGGAAAACCTGTGCAGGTTGGGGCAGTCTTGCTCATGGTACTTGCACTTGCTGAGGTGGCAGGCAGGTGGACTTATCCAGTATTTGGGCAGAGAGAAGGCCCTAACGAGAACGGCGACGAGAACTCAGCACAGCTGGCTACATCCTCTGTGGGTGGCATCACCTCCAGGCAGACCTGTGCCTATCTGAGAGCGAGTGGCATCCTCTCCCAGTATGAATGGCTGTCTCCCTCTCACTTTCCATATTCACCAAAAAGTCTACTTTTCCCCTTGTGTCTGGTGGCGTTTACCTGTCGTCACATCAACACTCCACCAGGACTATACTACAAACACCAGTTGCAGGACCAGTACTGTGGCACTCCACTTCTAGTCCAGCTCCAAGCTAATTTGCCTAAGGCAGGGGGAAATGGCTCAAATGTTTGGGCCCCTGTTACCCATGTGGAGACCATGATGGAGTTCCAGGCTCCTGGCTTTGGCCTGGCCTGGCCCAACTCTGCCCTTCAAACGAATGTATCTTTTTTAAAAGGGACACTACTAGGGCCCAGCGCAGTGGCCTAATAGCTAAAGTTCTCTCCTTGAACACACCGGGATCCCATATGGGCACCGGTTCTAACCCCGGCAGCTCTACTTCCCCATCCAGCTCCCTGCCTGTGGCCTGGGAAAGCAGTGGAGGACGGCCCAAAGCCTTGGGACCCTGCACCCGTGTGGGAGACCTGGAAGAAGCTCCTGGCTCCTGGTTTGGATCAGCTCAGCTCTGGCCATTGTGGCCACTTAGGGAGTGAATCATCGGATGGAAGATCTTCCTCTCTTGTCTCTCCTCCTCTATATATCTGACTTTACCATAAAATTAAATCTTTTTCTTTTTTTAAAAAAGGGGCGCTACTTATCTTTTAATTTTTTAATCTACTCATTTCAGAGGAGGGGAGAGAGAGCTCTTGTACCCATTGGCTCACTCGCCAAATACCTCCATTGACCAGGGGCGGTGGGGGCTCAGGATGGAGGAGGGGAAGGGCTATGTCAATTCAATTTATCTGCCACCTACTGAAGTCATGCAGGCTCCTTAACAGGCAGCTGGAGTCAGAAGCGGGTGCCGTATACTAGCTTCAAACTGGTCTGCTGAGGCAGGTATTTTAACCACTAGGCTAACCGCCCTCCTTTATCTGTGGTCCTGTTCTCACTACTGTCGCCCTTCCTCGTCTACACGACCAGGAGCATGTGCCAATCCTTCAGTACCTACAAGGAGGCCCTGAAAGTGGTACGCCTTGTTGGGTAACTTTGATCTGCCCAGCATCTCTCTGGCTGGCCCTACACATCCTGTGCTTGAAGCCTCACTTTGGGGCTCACTGAGCAGGCACTCTGTCCCTCAGCTTCCTGTTTTCCCCAACACTCAGCACACTCTGCCAACCAGTTGGAGAATGTGGTCCTAGGCCCCATCAGGGTGGGCATCAAGGCCAGTTCAGCACCGTAGCCCCAGTGGGGGACCAGTGAGTGCTTGTTGATCAATGAATGGGGAGTCACACCACAAATGCTGAGCTGCAGGGACAGCCCTCGTTTCTCTGATTATGACTAGTCTACTCACACTTGCGTAAAATGGGTAGAGACGCTTCCTAGTTTGCAGACTCTTTGCAGATGCATGAAGAAGTCTCCAGAGTTTCTCAGAAAGACATGAATTCAAGCCCTCCCTTTTATCTGAAGGGAGAACTCTCATCCAAAAATTGGTACTTTAACATAGTTATCTCAATTCTCAGATTTTAGTGACTGGGTAGAACTGACTGAGCACACTGAACACTCAAAAAAAGCACAGTTCTTGTCTTCAAGACAGATTCATTGGTAAAGTGAATGAAGAAACTAAAGCCAAGAGGAGCCAGATTCTCCAGTAAAGTGGCCTGCCAGTGCTCAGGGTGGAAACGTCGCCTGGGAGCTGAGTGGCCTGCATTCTGAAATCAGAGAGGCAGGAGAGGACGAAGCGAGACCAGCTGAGAAGGTCAGAAGGGCCGGGTTGGTGAAGTTTACAGTTCTGAGTCAACACCTAATTGAAATGTGTTCTGTTGAGCGCCTAGGGAAAAGGTGAGAGTGAACATTCACAGAAAGTAAGAACAAGGTGCACTTGAGGAATCTGGGCACATAGAAAACGTCTGAAATGAGGTGGTGACCAAAGCAAGCCAATGCCACCTTGGTGAGCAACTGCCTGGCAAGAACACCTTGCGGAAGCATTTAAAGTGGTGATTTGGGGCCCTGTGTGGTAGCCTAGCAGCTAAAGTCCTCACCTCACACTCACTGGGGCTGCCCCCTGCTCCCCATCCAGCTCCCTGCTTGTGGCCTGGGAAAGCAGTCGAGGATGGCCTAAGGCCTTGGGACCCTGCACCCTTGTGGGAGACCAGGAACAGGTTCCTGGCTCCTGGCT
Source organism: Ochotona princeps (assembly GCF_030435755.1). Lineage (NCBI taxonomy): Eukaryota > Metazoa > Chordata > Mammalia > Lagomorpha > Ochotonidae > Ochotona > Ochotona princeps. The sequence continues at coordinate 1,235,497 of NC_080865.1, read as the reverse complement.
TTGGATTGGCTCAGCTCCGGCCGTTACAGCCACTTGGGGAGTGAATCATCGGACGGAAGATCTTGCTCTCTGTCTCTCCTCTCGGTATATCTTTCTCAATAAAAATGAAAAATAAATCTTTAAAAATTTTTTGAAAAAGAAATAAAGTGGTGATTTGACTCTTGTTGTAATTTTAGCCTTCCAGTCTTCCTGGCAAGAAAAGTGAAGTCTGAAATTCCATCTGACAGAGTCCGAGTAGAAGTTCACAGAGGAGGGCCCGGTGGCGTGGCCTAGCAGCTAAAGTCCTCGCCTTGAAAGCCCCGGGATCCCATATGGGTGCCGGTTCTAACCCCGGCAGCTCCACTTCCCATCCAGCTCCCTGCTTGTGGCCTGGGAAGGCAGTTGAGGACGGCCCAAAGCCTTGGGACCCCGCACCCGCGTGGGAGACCTGGAAGAGGTTCCTGGCTCCTGGCTCTGGATCGGCACGCATCGGCCCGTTGCGGCTCACTTGGGGAGTGAATCATCGGACGGGGGATCTTCCTCTCTGTCTTTCCTCCTCTCTGTATATCCGGCTTTCTAATAATAATAAAATCTTAAAAAAAAAAAAAGTTCACAGAGGAGAACTGGTTTGTCCACTCTGACAAGGGCAGATCTTGCTGACTGCCCACTCGGTTGCCCATGTCCTGCCTCCTTGCCAAAACCACCCTTATCCTGATGGGTGCCCAGGTGGCCATCACTAAGAATGCATCTTGATAAGGGTGCGCTAGTCAAGGTAAGCACACTGCTTCTTCCAGGATCTCTGCCAGATCAGTGCTTTCAAAGTCCTCGAAGCTCTGGAAAATCCACGTGACAGCCCTAGCCAAGGCGACTAAGGGGACACTTGCAAGGTGGCATGTGGGTAAGAAGTCCCTTCCTCAGAACAAGGGAGCTACTGGGAGCCAAGACCCTTGCCCCTCCTGACTATAGCTGGCCTCCTGTGTGCAAGTGAGGACAGACGCCATCCCACTGCGAGAGGGGGAAGCTGCAGGAGAAGCCGTGCCCTGAGCTTCAGTGAGCCTCACCACCAGCTCTGCCACTGGGAGCGGTGGTCACTGCGTGCCGACGGCCGCGGCGAGCCATGCGGCAGTCCGTGCTGGACACCTGCTTCCTGCTCTAAGTCTGCAGTTCTGCTGTGCAGGGTAGGCAGAGGGTGACTGGCCCCAACAAAACCCTGAGGGATGGCTTACTCCTGACTGGCCCTGGCACGTCACTCTGTGCCCTGTGCTGCCACATCTCTCACTGTGACTGGGTTCTCGGGGCTTCAGCCTGGGCGCCGGCTTCCCTTTGCTGATCTGCTCTGCAAGCATTTTGCCATAGCAATACTGCAGTCCTGAGTCCTCTTAGCCAATCATCAAATCTGAGGGTAGTCTTGGTGACCTGGCACAACAAAGCCGTCAGGTCACACCTCTCCTTGCATTGCTGGACTGTAATTTACAGCTGAATTTTCTGTACTTTGCAAATAATGTCACAATAACGGCAGCAAGTGGCATGGAGAACTAACCGAAGCTAAGTGTGTGAAGCCCAAGCTCCCATCCCAACCCAGTGTCAGCTGGGCACGTGACAAATGTTAACACAATTGAAAGAAATGAAAGACTATGGAAAGTACAAAAGATTCTCAAAGGGCAAGAGGGCATCTATTTGTCAAACTCAATAGCAAGGCAGAATTTAAAGCCCAATGCCAGAACAACAAAACAAGCAAGGTGTGCTAAAGCCTTAGAAAACGAATATCCTCATGAAGAGGACGACTACTTTGTCAAAGACACGTTACAGGCAATGTTAGAATCTCTGAATTTGAGTGCAGTAAGGGACCTTAGACGCTGCCTAATTCAACCTCCTATCCAGGTAGCTACATGTCTAAGAACGGGTAGTGGAAGACGTGAAGGGCAGCCGCTTGTTACTGTTAGCTATCACTACTTCAAAAGTCACGGTCACTTCCCTTATCACCTCGCCTCTCAGCCTTGTGTCCTGTGAAGGCATGTAAATGACTTGTCTACAAACGTCTTTCAGATACTCAAAACACAATGACTCTAAGTTTCTTCTTCAAAGTAAAATCCCAATTCTAAAAAGTATTATTCAGGGGCCCGGTGTGGTAGCCTAGCGGCTACAGTCCTCGCCTTGAACGCACTGGGATCCCATATGGGCGCCGGTTCTAATCCCGGCAGCTCCACTTCCCCTCCAGCTCCCTGCTTGTGGCCTGGGAAAGCAGTCGTGGACAGCCCAGAGCCTTGGGATCCTGCACCTGCGTGGGAGACCTGGAGGAAGTTCCTGGCTCCTGGCTTCGGATCGGCACAGCACCGGCCATTGCGGCTCACTTGGGGAGTGAATTATCGGACGGAAGATCTTCCTCTCTGTCTCTCCTCCTCTCTGTATATCTGACTTTGTAAAAAATAAATAAATCTTTTAAAAAAAAGTATTATTCAGAAGCCATTTGCATTCCAAACCTGAGTTTGCCATCAGAAGTCAATTACACATTTTAGTTTTGTATCAAAGCAGACACATACATGTTGCCAATGAGGCACCTGGAACTTGAATGTACATTTCTCAGAAGGTCTAACAGTTCCACTACAATACTAACATACTGAAATGAGAAAAAATCCAAAGCTCCTCTCTGGTAGCCCTCCCACCGATGCAAACTGCAGGACTCACTGACACTTGCCCATCTCCAGGGGCAGGGCTTGTACTTTTTTAAAAGAAAGGATACCAGTGAAGCACTAAATGTGGGTGACTAGCACGGAAACCAGCTAAGGGCACAGGCCTGTGCAAAGGCAGGGTACATCCCCTAACCCTTGCCTCCTGGGAGCCAGTCCTTTCAGGAGGAGGTTCCAAGGCCAAGGATAGTGATTGGTTTGGGGTGAGGGAGTAGATTCCGGTCTGGGTTTCAGGTCCTGGTGAGTTGCTTAAATGCATGTGCAGGTCACATGAAGCAGGAAGTGCTGAGTCTAGCTTTCCGGGCAGGCACTCCACATATGTGTGGAGACAAATGGCACACCCAGAAGATTCCATGTAGATGTCAAAAGATGAAGACAGGGGCGAGGGGCCAGCGCTGAGGTACAGCAGAGTAAGCTACCAGCTGACATGCTAGGGACCCTTGTGGATGCCCGTTTGAGTGTTGGCTGCTCTACTTCCAATCCAGCTCCCTGGTAAAGTGCCTGGGAAAGCAGTGGAACATGGCCCAAGTCCTTGGGCCCCTGAACCATGTGGCAGACCCCCAAGAAGCTCCTGGTTCCTATCTTTGGTCTGGTCTAACCCAGCTGGGGAGCAAACCAGCAGATGGAAGATGGCTCTCTGTAACTCTGACTCTTGATTAAATAAATGTTTAAAAAAGACAGCAAATCAGGGAGAAGGAAGGAGTGAGGGAGAGAGGAAGGGGAAGAGAAGGTGGAGGGTGGAAGGGCATATCATAATATTTTCAGAATTGCATCTACAAACCACATTGAATTGGTTAAAGATTTAAACATAAGAAAAAATAAATATTAAAAAGAAAAAAATAAAACAGGAGCCAGAGTTACAGCCCAGTGTGTAAAGCTGTCGCCAACATCTGAATGCACACTGGTTCAAGTTCCAGCTGCTCCACTTCAATCATGCTCCCTGCTACGTGCTTGGCAAAGCAGCAGAGGGTGGCTCTTTTTTTTAAAAGATTTATTCATTTTATTACAGCCAGATATACAGACAGGAGGAGAGACAGAGAGGAAGATCTTCCGTCCAATGATTCACTCCCCAAGTGAGCCGCAACAGGCCAGTGTGCCGATCCGAAGCCAGGAACCAGGAACCTCGTCCAGGTCTCCCACGCGGGTGCAGGGTCCCAAAGCTTTGGGCCGTCCTCGACTGCTTTCCCAGGCCACAAGCAGGGAGCTGGAGGGGAAGTGGAGCTGCCGGGATTAGAACCAGCGCCCATATGGGATCCCAGTGTGTGCAAGGCGAGGAACTTAGCCGCTAGGCCACGGCGCCGGGCCCAAGGGTGGCTCTTGTTTGGGACCCTGCATCCTTGTGGGAGATCCAGATGAAGCTCCTGGCTCCAGCCTGGCCCAGCCCTGACCATCACAGCCATTTGGGAGTGAACTAGCATAGGGCAGATTTCTTTCTGCATTTCATTGTCTTCATAGCTCTGCCTTTCAAATAAATAAACAAGGCAGAGTTCAAGAGAAAAAGAGGGACAGGTACAACGAGATCTTCCATCCACTGGTTCACTCCCTAAATGGCTGCACTAACAGAGGCTGGTCTGATCTGAAGCTGATCTGGGTCTCACACGTGAGTGCAGGGCCCAAATACTTGAGCATCCTCCACTGCTTCTCCAGGTACATTAGTGGGGAGCTGCATCGGATTAAGTAGCTAGGACTCCAACCAGCACCTATATGCAATGCTGACATTGCAGGCAGCAGCTTTACGTGTTACACGGCAACACTTGCCCTCTAATCTTTTTAAGATTTACTTGAGGGCCTGGCGCCATAGCCTGGTGACTAAAGTCCTCGCCTTGCATGCGCCAGGATCCCATATGGGCACCAGGCCATATCCTGGCTGCTCCAGTCCCATTCCAGCTCCCTGCCTGTGGCCTGGGAAAGCAGTAGAAGATGGGCCAAAGCCTTGGAAACCCTGCACCTATACAAGAGATCCAGAAAAATCTGCTGGTTCCTAGTTTTGAATTGGCTCAGCTCTACCACTGAGGTCATCTGGGGAGTAAACCAGCGGATGGAAGTTCTTTCTCTGTTTCTCCTTCTCTCTGTAAATCTGCCTTTCCAATGAAAATAAATCTTTAAAAAAAAAAAAAAAGATTTATTTGAAAGGCAGAGTTACAGACTGGGCCTGGATTTGGGGGAGGTCTTCCTTCCACTAGTTCACTCCCTAAATGGTTGCATCGCTTGGGGCTGGGCCAGATGGAATCCAGGAGCTTCATCTGGGTCTCCCATGTGGGTGCAGGGGCCCAACCACTTAGGTCGTCTGCTGCTTTCCCAGGTGCATCAAAAGGGAGCTGGATTGGGAGTAGAACAGCCAGGACTCAAACTGGCCCCTATATGGAATGTTGTTGCCACAGGCAGTGGCTTGACCCCCTACAGCACGATGCTGGTTGCACAAATGTTTTCGTAAAAAAACAAATAAATAACAGAATTGCACAAATTTCAGAACGCAAAGAGCTCTCATGTATTCTGAAACTCTGAATGTACCATCTGGGGGCAGGTTGGTATTTGCGTCTAAGCTCAGCTTCTGCAAACATCCACAGGAAATCTGGTGAGGCAAGCAAGATGAGGGCATTAGCATCTAAGTAGATATATCGAAATCACAAACTAGAAAATACGGCGGGGTCCGGCAGCATGGCCTAGCGGCTAAAGTCCTCGCCTTGAGCGCACCGGGATCCCATATGGGCGCTGGTTCTAATCCCGGCAGCTCCACTTCCCATCCAGCTCCCTGCTTGTGGCCTGGGAAAGCAGTTGAGGACAGCCCAGAGCCTTGGGACCCCGCACCCGCGTGGGAGACCTGGAAGAGGTTCCTGGTTCCCGGCTTTGGATCGGCGCAGCACCGGCCGTTGTGCTCACTTGGGGAGTGAATCATCGGACGGAAGATCTTCCTGTCTCTCCTCCTCTGTGTATATCTGACTTTGTAATAAAAATAAATAAATCTTAAAAAAAAAGAAAATACTGCGGCGCTTTATTACTAAACACAAACGAGAGGATTCACATGGACAGTAAAGCGCCAAGTCTGGGGAAGCGTGCTATTGCCTTGACGCTGAATGGGATAGGTTCTAGGAAGATGAATACACACCTATTCCATGCTTCCCCAGAGCCGCAAGGGTGCCCCTCAACCCCTTTACATCGTCTCTCTGCTGTCGTGAGCTTCACTTCCTTAGAAAGGGCATTCGACATAGGATGCTGCGTGTGATTTTTAAATCCTCCGTCTGTGTGCTTGGGTTGGAGTCCCGGCCCCAGTGAACGTGCACCCTGAGAAGCAGCAGGTGTAGGCTCAAGCAGTTGGGTCCCGACACCTGTGTGGGAAACCTCCGGGCTTTGGCTTGGCCTAGTCCCAGCTGTTTGTGTGTAAAATAGGTGACACTGTAACTTGCATGGGACAGACAGCTGGCAGCCAAGCAGGTGACCACGATAGAAGCATTCAATTTACTAGAAACGACGCGTTCTGGCCATGAGCAACAAGGCCCCTTTAAAACTAAGTCAAGTTCGCCCGCGTTCCCCTTCCAGCGCAAGACCGAGCGAGCATACAGGCGAAACTGCGCGACCACAACGCCAAATGTTGCTTGTGGAACCTCAGGGCGCCGATTGCAGCCGCCCGAGTGCAGCCACGTTCCAGAAGTACCCAAACTCGTCGCAAAGGGACACGTCGTTCCTCAGCAACGTCAACGGCAGAACTCAACTGCTCGAGGAAGCTCCAGCCGGGCCCAGCTCCTCCCGGAGCGCATTGGAGAAAGGGCAGCCCGCCGGACACACCTTCCTCCCCTCCGCCCAGGCCAGTGAGGCCAGCCCCTCCGGCGTCACGGCGAGGGAACGCCCGCAACCCCCGCCCCTTAGGCTTCGGTCCCGGGGGGCCGGGAGAGACTCACTGCCGAGGCCCTTGGCCTGGTAGAGGAGCTCCGGCTCCCCCGCTTGCTGCTGCTCCGCCAGAGGGGACTGTGCCTCCTCCTCGAGCCGCGACGGCGGCGGAAGCTCTCCCGTGGGCTCTTCGTCTCCCACGGGTGGTTCGCTGCTTGGCGCCGGCTGCTGCAAGCCAAGCCAGCTACTTAACCCTCGAAACATCACGTCGGCGGAGCCGCCGTCGCGATTGCGGTGGCGGTCGCGGTCACGGAGATCCCCCCTGGGTGCCGCCCGCTCCAAACTGCACCCCGCGGGTCTCCTGGGAAGACTGCCGGAAATCAAAGCGAGGTCGGGACACTCCTTCCCGGCGTCTCCCAGCCTCTGTGACGACACCGCCGGTCGCGCGCGCGTCACATCCGGCCCAAGGCTCCGCCCCTGCCTGCGTCGGTTAGTGACAACATTGTTGTGCCTGTGGTAAGGGGGCAAGAGACTTTCCCGCTGTGGCTCGGCCTAGACTCTTCAGCTCCTTGCCCTGCTTTGCAGCTGAGTGACCTGGGTTTATGGGCTGTGGACGGCGTCTTTGTCACAGCCCTTCTCAGTCTCATGCTGTGATTTCCTCTAAGCAGCTTCGCAGTTGCCTCTTGCTTTTCAGGTTCCGCTGCATCAGGCAGAAACAGACTTCCTTACCGTGTTCCTGAGGCCCAAAGAAACTAAACCAGGGCCCAAAGTCCGACTAGAGGAAACACAGGGGACTAAGGAGGTGTTAACCACCATCTGGGTTGCAGCCATAAGAATGTTGAGGACGAGGGTCCCACACGATAGCCTAGTGGCCAAATCTTCCCCTTGCACTCTCAGGGATCCCATAGGGGCTCCGCTTCTAATCCCGGCCACCCCACTTCCCATTCAGCTCCCTACCTGTGGCCTGGGAAAGCAGTGGAGGATGGCCCAAAGCTTGGGACCCTGCACCCATGTTGGAGACCTGGAGGAAGTTCCTGGCTCCTGGCTCCTGGCTTCAGATCGGTTCAGCTCCAGCTGTTGTGGCCACTTGGGGACTGAACCAGTGGACAGAAGATCTATCTCTCCTCTCTGTGTATCTGCCTTTCCAATTAAAAAAAAAAAAGAATGTAGGCAATGAGAAATCACAGGACAAATTATCTTGTGGCAAGATATTTTTATTAGAAAGGCAGATTTATAGAGAAGGAGAGATAGAAACTCTGTCCACAGCTTACCTCTCTGAATAGCTGCAAAGACTGGGACTGGCTAATCTGAAGCCAGGTGCCATGCAGAAGCGCTTCCATAGCACATAACTAATATGAAAGTGTAACAGTTGGAGGGGCAAGAGCCATGGTGTAGGAAGCTAAGCCTGTGCCTGTGGTGCCATTATCCCATATGCACAGCAGTTCTGAGCCCAGCTCCACTTCCATGCCAGCCCCCGTTTGTGGCCTGGGAAAGCAGCAGAGGATGGGTGCTTGCACCTCAGACCCGTCTGGAAGACCTGGAAGACGTTCTGGGCTCCTAGCACGTGCTGTTGCGGAGGACACTTAGGGCGTGAACCAGTAGGAGATGGCCTCTCTGTCTATCCTCCTCTCTGTAACTCTGCCTTTCAAATAAGAATAAATATTTTAAAAAGGAGTTGAGAACCCTGCACAGTAGCCTAGCGGCTAAAGTCCTCGCCTTGGATGCACCAGGATCCTATATGGGCACCGATTCTAATCCCGGCAGCTCTACTTCCCATCCAGCTCCCTGCTTGTGGCCTGGGAAAACAGTCGAGGACGGCCCAAAGCCTTGGGACCCTGCACCCGCGTGGGGGACCCGGAAGAGGCTCCTGGCTCCTGGCTTCGGATTGGCTCAGCTCCGGCCGTTGCGACCACATGGAGAGTGAATCAGAGGACAGAAGATTTTCCTCTTTGTCTCTCTGAATTTCCAGTAAAAATAAATAAATAAATATTTTTTTAAAAGTTGGAAATTCAGGTGCTAGATAGACTAATAGAAAATTTACCATCTTAATCATTGAAAAAGATTTTAATTTGCATTATTTTTAAAACTTTTTTAAATATTTATTTTATTTTTATTGCACAGTCAGATATACAGAGAGGAGGAGAGTCAGAGGAAGATCTTCCATCTGCTGATTCACTCCCCAAGCAGCTGCAATGGTTGGAGCTGAGCCGATCTGAAGCCAGGAGCCTGGAACCTCTTCCGGGTTTCCCATGCAGGTGCAGGGTCCCAAGGCTTTGGGCCGTCCTCCACTGCCTTTCCAGGCCACAAGGAGGGAGCTGGATGGGAAGTGGAGCAGCTGGGACATGAGCTGGCACCCATATGGGATGCTGGTGCTAGCAAGGCAAGGTTTAGCCAGTTGAGCCATTGTGCCAGCCTCCATCCTAACCATTTTAAGGGTACATTTTTTTTTAAGATTTATTTTTATTAGAAAGGCAGAATTTACACAGAGAGAAGGAGAGATAAAGATTGAGAGATCTTTCACAGCTGAGCTGATCTAAAGCCAGGAGCCAAAAGCTTCTGTTGGGTCTCCCACATGAGTGCAGGGGACCAGGGCCTTGGGCCATCCTCCGCTGCTCTCTAGGTTATTAGCAGAGAGCTGGATTGGATTCAAAACAGTCAAGACTCAAACTTGCACCTATATGGAATGCCTGTACCACAGGGTGGAACATCAACTTACAGTGCCACTGTATCAACCCCATATGTAGAATTTTTTTCAAAACAGATTTATTTATGTATTTATTTAGGAAAGGCAGAGTTGCAGTGAGAGGAGAGACAGAGCTCTTTCATTTGATGGTTGGCTCCCCAAATGGCTTACTCAGTCAGAGCTGCTCCGGTCCTAAGCCAGGAGCCAGGAGCTTCTTCCAGTTCTTCCACGTGGGTACAGGGTCCCACAAACATTTTTCCTCTGTTTTCTTAGGCTATCAGCAGGTCTTGGATGGATGGAAAGTAGAGCAGCTGGGACTTTAAGTGGCACCAGTAGCGATGCTGGCACCATAGGCAGAGGCTTACCCTGATAACAGCCACAGTGTGGGCCCTCAGAATTTTGTAATGTTAAGTAATTTACATTATTGTGTAATCAATTTCCAAAACTCGTTTTCATCTTGCAGAACTGACACTGTAAGTGTTAAGCAATTCCCCGTACTCCCTCTCCTGGTGGGTAGCAGCCAGCCCTGTGGGTTCAGTCTCTGAGTGGGGCTCCTTTGGATGGCTGAGCTGAGTGGAATCAGGCAGCTTTTGTCTTTTGCGATGTATGAGGATGTGTGGGATAGGGGACTGCTGAGGGAGTATGTTACAGGCGAGCAGTTACTTCTGGGGGACTTCCACCAACCAGGCCACAGCACTTGGAGGTAAACGAGGGGGCCGAGACAGGGTAGCTTGGAGGAAGGAAGCTGGAGGACCTTTCTGGGTCAGACCAATGCACTCATCCACATGGGACACCTGAGCTGGACTAGTTAGTATCAACTACCACCCACCAGTGCACATGAAAGCTAGGGCTGGGAAGCCTGCCTGGCAGCGCTAGGTCAAAGTACCTGCCAGTGAGTGTCAGAACAGGGAATGAGTCATTTAAGGCTGGGCCATGACACTAACCAGCACGTGACAGAACTGGGTGTGGAGGCAGAAGCTGTGGGGGATATGCGGGCTCATAGTTGTAGGAGTGCAATACCTGCTGCTTTGCTCAAAGGCTGAGAGTGTTGACAGACCGAGCTAGGCCTGACAATGGAACAATCCAATACTCATGGGTACTGGGGTAGGGAGCAGGTTGGGCTGGTTCAGGCTGTAGGACCACAGGCCCACCCAAGAATTGGATGTGTGGCTGACCAGGCCAGAGCATCCACCAGCACACACTGGGGTAATACTGGGGGGGTGGGTGGACTCTGCTGGGTAAGGTCCAGCAGCTGCTGGCATGCATGCATGAGATCTGGGTCTGGGAGTGGGCCTGGTAGGGGAACTTAGGGGAACTCTCTGGTAAGCTGTAGCTCCCCATGGTGAGCATGGGTGTCAGGGCTGGGTGTTGGTCAGGCCCAGCAAGCTGCTCCACTTGCCAGCAGGTGTGTGAGTTGGCTCGGGGGTGGGGGGCAGACCAGGCAGGGTTGGACCTAACCATAGCACACTGGCATGTGCAGGAGCCAGGATGATGTGCAGGCCGTGACAGGCTGGGCTATCACACTTGCCAGTTTTCATTGAAAGCCAGGGATGGGGGCAGGCTGGACTGGGCTAAGCTAAAGGACCCACCACTGAGAGTTGGGACTAGGAATGGGCTGGGCCAGACCAGGCTGCAGCATCTGATAGCAAAGGCCAAGCAAGGTGATGGGTAGTGCCAAGTTGGGTCAGAGCAACCATTGCATGTGCAGAATTTATGGCTGACAGCAGGCCCAGTTGAGGAACTAAAGGGATGTCCTGCTGGGTTGTGGTTCCCATTGGTGAGTACAGTATCTGGGATTAGGGGCAAATCTGGCTGAAGATGGCTGCAACATCCCTCAGCATGTGTGTGGGATGGGTCTGGCGATGAGCTAGACTTGGCTAAGCTCGAGAACCTGCTGGCTTTGCAAGAGCCAGAGGGGTGTGGGACAAGCTGGACTGGGTTGCAGCACCCACTGATCCACATGAGAGCCGGGTCTGGGAGTGGGTCAGATAGGGCTGAGCTGTAGCACCCTAATGGAGAGATATGGAAAGGCCATGGGCTGGTCTGGTAAGGCTGCAGTACCCGACTGTGACTGTAGGGCCTGGAGGTGGGCCAAGTCAGGCTAAGCCAAAAACTCATTGATGTGCATGAGACCTCAATTAGAAGCTGGTCTGATAGAAGAACTTGAGGAACTCTCTTGTTAAGATATAGGGCTGGGGCCCGGTGTGGTGGCCTAGCGGCTAAAGCGCTCGCCTTGAACACGCCAGAATCCCACATGGCCGCTGGTTCTAGTCCCGGCAGCTCCGCTTCTCATCCAACTCCGTGCTTGTGGCCTGGGAAAGCAGTCGAGGACGGCCCAAGGCCTTGGGACCGTGCACCCGCGTGGGAGACCAGGAAGAGCTTCCTGGCTCCTGGCTTCAGATTGGCACAGCACTGGCCATTGTGGTCACTTGGGGAATGAATCATCAGACGGAAGATCTTCCTCTCTGTCTCTCCTCCTCTCTGTATATCTCACTTTACAATAAAAATAATAAATAAATAAATATTTAACAAAAAGATGTAGGGCTGACTGGAGAGTGCAAAAACCTAGTCTAGGGTCAGTCCAGGGAAGGCTGGGCTACAGTAACCCCCAGCATGTGTGTGGATCAAGTCTGGGGTGGGCCAGTCTGCAACACATGCTGGCAGAAGTGAAAGTCAGGATGGGGTACAGGCCAAATCAGGTTGGGCTACAACACCTGCCAGTTCACATTAGGGCTGGGACTGGGAGCTGGCCAGACTGGGCTAGGCTGCAGCACCCCCGCAGCATGAGTTTGGACTGTGGGAAGGCCGGGTAGAGCCAGGTTGTGAGATGGCCCATGTTACACTGGGCACCCACCAGCATATGCAAGACCCCAGGCTGGAGTGGGCCTGTTAAGAGAGCCTTGTCTGGAATCTGCTTCAAGTTAATACAGGATGTGGGAAATGATTTAGTATATAGATTAAGTAATGTTGACTCTGAGTTGGCAATTATGGAAGCTTTCATGCCCACTTTTGTGTGTGTACACACGTATATATTTGAAAGGTTGAAAGGCATATTTTTTACTTTATTTATTTTTAAAGATTTATTTATTTTTATTACAAAGTCAGATATCATTTTCTTCAAGAAAATTCTTGATTTTCATTTCTTCAGCTACATGTTAATCTTTCAGTAGCATGTTATTTAATTTCATGGTGTTGTTAATTTCTTTTTTCTCCCTGATGTTGATTTTGTTTCATGGTTTTTTTTTACTTAAGGGGATGTATAGTAGCTGTGTAATGGAGACTGTCTTATCTAGTAACATGTTATTTAACTTCATGGCATTGTAAATTTATATTTTTCTTTCTATTATTGATTTTGTATTATGACTTTTCATTTGAGGGGATGTACAGTAGCTGTGTGATGGAGACTAACACCCAGATGTGAGGATACAATGTAGTATGCATTTCTACTTCCAGACAAAGATGGACTTACAATGAAACTGTTTACTATATCTTGACAATAGGATGCTGGACTCTCTGCCATTGTCTATGCCTGCAATGATGGACATATGACTGTGTATGAAGAACTATATGTTAGTAATGATATAGAGGAACTAGGTGGGGGGAGGGATTGGGGAGGGGATAAGGGAAATGCCAGGAGCCTATGGAACTGTATCATAAAATGATAGTAATAATAATAAAATGTAAAAAAAATAAAACTGCTCAGAAAAAAATAAAATAATTACAAAAAAAGAAAGGAAGATTTTACAGAGAGAAGGAAAGACAGATTTTTTTTTAAAGATTTATTCATTTCATTACAAAGTCAGATATACAGAGAGGAGGAGAGACAGAGAGGAAGATCTTCCGTCCAATGATTCACTCCCCAAGTGAGCCGCAACGGGCCGATGCGCGCCGATCCGAAGCCGGGAACCAGGAACCTCTTCCGGGTCTCCCACGTGGGTGCAGGGTCCCAATGCATTGGGCCGTCCTCAACTGCTTTCCCAGGCCACAAGCAGGAAGCTGGGTGGGAAGTGGAGCTGCCGGGATTAGAACCGGCACCCATATGGGATCCCGGGGCTTTCAAGACGAGGACTTTAGCCGCTAGGCCACGCCGCCGGGCCCAAAAGACAGATTTTTCAATGCATTGCTTCAGTGCTCAAATGGCTGCAAGAGCTGGAGCTGAGCTGATGAAGCTGCGAGCCAGAAGCTGATTTGGGTCTCCCACGGAGCGGGGAGGGCGCAGGGACTTGAGCCATCCTTCACTTCCTTCCCAGGTCATAAACAGGGAACTGAATAAGAAGTGGAAGAGGACTCAAACAACCAGGACTCCTCCTATATGGGATGCCAGTGCCAAAGATGTAGGTAGGATTAGCCTGTTATACCACTGTGCCAGCCATTATTTTTGTATATTTTTTGACTCCCCCCCACATTAACATGTAAAACAACATCTGGCTACGTTAACAACTAACTATCCTTGTAAAGTAGGGATTTCCTTAACTGTTTTCTGAGCACAGTTTCCAGTGATCTGGTGTGGAGGGACACCCAGACTGCCTCCTCCCTACCCCATTTTCAGAACACTAGGATAATTTTAGTGACTACTTCAGACAGAGAAGACGGATCATGGTGAGCACTTTCCTGCTGGCTAGTTCAGAAGCCTGATTTATATTTACACCCTATTCAGCTTCATGCCTTTAATTTAAAAAAATTGTTTTTAGATTTTACTTATTTTTATTGCAAAGTCCACAGTGGCCACAATGGCTGGGGCTTAGCCAACCAGAAGCCAGGAGCCAGGATCTTCCTGGTCTCCCATGTGGGTGCAGGGTCCCAAGGCATTGGGCCATGCTCTACTGCTTTTGCCCAGGCCACAAGCTGGGAGCTGGATGGGAAGTGAAGCAGCTGGGATACGAATGAGCACCCATACTGGATGGCGGCATTTACAGAGGGAAGATTTTAGCCAATTGAGCTACTGTGTCAGGCCCTACTCTGTTTCTGATCCAGCTCCCTGCTAACGCACCTAAGACGGCAGCAGATAAGGGCCCGAGTGTTTGGGCTGCAGCCATTGACGTGGGAGACCCAGATGGAGCTCTTGACTCCTGGCTTCACACTGGCCCAGCCCCAGCTTTGTGGCCATTTGGGGAGTGAACCAGTAGATGGAAGAGCTCTCTTGCTCTGTCTGCATGTTTCTCTCTCTGCCATTCTGCTTTACAAATAACTAAATATGTACATCTTCTTAAAATGAGGAAAGTACAAAATTCAATGGCATATACTTTATATATTATACTAGTACTTTTCAGAGTTGTGGAAGATGTAAGATTTTTCTGTCTTAACCACTTTGCAGTCACAGTGCAGGGGCCTGGGTGATAATTCCATCGGAGGGTAGAGTCCGTGCGCTGCTTCAGCTCTGCAGGTTGGAAGCTGTCCCAGGGCTAGTACCTTTCTAGGTTTTACTCAGAGGCTAAATGTGCTTGATGCCTCCAGAAAAGGCTGTTTGTTTCAGGAAGAATTGCAAAGGGCCTGACATTTTTCCCAAAAGCTTAGGATGAGGATTCGGCCTCTACCATGTACAAGTGAATAATCTGAATTTGCACTCTCCAGTTTTCCTCAGCTCTAATGGAAACATAAGACTGGTCCTTCCTGTAGCAGAAAGGGGGCCCAGCCACTCAGCCCTGCTTTGCTTTTTCTCCAGGAATAGCCCAATTCACCCAAGGAGCACACGTTTTTATAACGGTCCTGAATGGTAAAATTCTTCATGATAAAGGATTATAAAAGAACATGAACAAACAACGATGAGGTTCTTTTTCATTAAAAAAAAAAAATTGGGGCCCGGTATGATAGCCTAGTGTCAAAAGTCCTTGCCTTGCACCAGGATCCCATATGGTCGCTGGTTCATGTCCTGGTTGCTCCACTTCCTGTCCAGCTCCCTGCTTGTGGCCTGGGAAAACAGTCAAGGACAGCTCAAAGCCTTGGGACCCTGCATAGGAGACCTGGAAAAAAGCTCCTAGCTCCTGGCCATTGCAGTCACTTTCAGATGGAACACATCTTTCTGTCTCTCCTCTCTGCAAATCTGACTTTCCAATAAAAAAACAATCATCTTGGGGCCCAGCACCGTGGTCTAGTGGCTAAAGTCCTCGCCTTGAACAATCAGGATCCCATATGGGCGCCGGTTCTAATCCCACTAGTCCCGCTTCCCATCCAGCTCCCTGCTTGTGGCCTGGGAAAGCAGTTGAGGACGGCCCAAAGCCTTGGGACCCTGCACCTGCGTGGGAGACCTGGAGGAAGCTCCTGGCTCCTGGCTTCAGATTGGCGCAGCACTGGCCATTGCATTCACTTGGGGAATGAATCATGGGACGAAAGATCTTCCTGTCTGTCTCTCCTCCTCTCTGTATATCTGACTTCGCAATAAAAATAAAATAAATCCTAAAAAAAAAATCATCTTGGGGCCGGTGATGTGGGGTAGTAATGAAACCTCCATCTGCAGTGCCATATGGGCATAAGTTCATCTCCTGGTTGTCCATTTTTGGATCCAGTTCTCTGCTTTTTTTGTTGTTGTTATATTTTTATTTTGAATTTTTGAATTTTGTGGTACAATATAGTATAAACTGGGATTTCCACCCCCCACAAACTCCCACCCCCTGACAGATTTTCCTCATGTTGCTACAACAGTATAGTCCTTCATAAGGAGTCATAATTCCATCAGTCTGTTATTTAAGTGTGCCCCGATATTGCTTGTGACCTGGGAGAGCAGTAGAGGATGGCCCAAAGCCTTGAACCCTGCACTCACTTGGGATACTCGGAAGAGCCTCCAGGCTCCTGGCTTTGGATGGGTTCGGCTTCAGCTGTTTTAGCCATTTGGGCAGTGATCCAGCAGATGGAAGTTTCATACTGAAATTCATACTGAGAAGCCAGCGCAATGTCTTTCTGGTAGTAGGGTGGGAACAAACATTTGTTTAGTCAGGCACACCCTGTTCCCACATAACCTTTACTCCGGTACCATATTTGTTTTCTGCTCACTGTTCTCCATTTTGCATTAATAACGCAATAGTTATCATAGTAACTGCTATGTACATATCAGCTATCTTTCCTCCACCGGCCTCACTGTCCGGAGGAACACACTCTCTCCTGCAGCTTGTTTTTAAAGCCCGCCTGTGGGGCACATATTCTGCATTATTTGGCCGGTGTGGCCACTTGTGTTAACTAAGGCACCTTTGGGTAGGAGACTTCACATGTCTGAGTTCAGATTCGGCATTTGAAAAAGGGAATCATACTTGCTGTCCCAGTTGTAACAAACAAATGAAGTACTGAAATGTGGAAGGAAGCATTATACAGAGCAAGTGCAACGCCAATGTGTTTCACAAGTGCCGTATCCCCTGGACATTCTGGAAGCTTTGTTTCATTGGTAAGCCCCTCTATGCCTCCTGTGCTTTTCCAAGATGTTGCCATTATGCTTGAATGGCCACCCAGGGCTGCAGCTAGGATGCTCTGCTGGGTGAAGTCTCTTTTTTCTGAGAACTTGGTGTCAGTATCCCAAGCTGCCTCCTCCTTCTTCCCTGCCACTGCTCACTCATTCGTTTGGGCTGTGGACTTTTGGCTTTGAAAGCTTTTGCTCTGCAGCCTGCTACCCTCACTTGCTGTGGTCACTACTGAGCTTCAGGGTCACCCCCAACCTGCCCTAAAGCTCCTTGGGCGCAGCTTACTCCACTGTCTTCCACTCTTTGGCGGGGACCCTCAAGGGATCTTTGACATCTAACACCTCCGCCCATCTCATCTTTCTAGCCCATTTCTGTGGCCATCCCCTTAACTGTCTCATCTGGAAACACATTCTTTTTGAAGTCTTTTTAAGAGAAGATTATTTTATGTATTTGAGAGTTAGAAAACAGGAGAGGGTGCTATTCCATCTGCTGGTTCGTTCCCCAAATGACTGAACAGCCAGGGTTGGGCCAGGCAGCATCCAGGAGCCAGGAATTCCATAGGGGTCTCTCGCATGAGTTCCAGGGCCCTAACACTTGGCCCAGCTTCACCTTGAACTGGCTCCTGGCTTTGGATCAGCCCAGCTCTGGCCGTTGCAACCCCTTGCAGAGTGAACCAGCAGATGGAGGAATTTTGTCTTTCCTCCTCTCTGTAAATCCAATCTGCTGTTCCAGTAAAAATAATCCTTTTTAAAATAAAATTTATTTATTTTTATTGGAAAGTCAGATATTCAGAGAGGAGGAAAGACAGAGAGGACGATCTTCCGTCTGCCGATTCATGCCTGAAGTGGCTGCAACGGCCAGAGCTGAGCTGATCCGAAGCCAGGAGCCTCTTTCGGGTGTCCCGCGCAGGTGCAGGGTCCCAAGGCCTTGGACCATCCTCAACTGCTTTCCCAGGCCACAAGCAGGGAGCTGGATGGGAAGCGGGGCTGCTGGGATTAGAATCGGTCACCATATGGGATCCTGGTGTGTGCAAGGTGAAGACTTTAAGCACTACGCTTTCGTGCTGGACCCCAAAAATAATAAATCTTAAAAAAAAAAAAAGAAACCAGAGGAGTTTTAAGGAGTTTTAAGGTGGGAAGCGGGACCGCCAGGACATGAACCAATATCCATATGGAATCCCAGTTGCTTGCAATGTGAGGACTTCGCTATTGAGCTGTCCTGTCACACCCAAATTCCTGTTTTTGTCCTTTACAAAACAGATAACGAATTGTTGCAAACTTGAGTCAGCTTACTGGGTTGCGGAACACTACAACTTGCCCTGCCATGTCACTGTATTTGGTATTTGGTGTTTATTGTCAGACCTTCCTGTTTGCCTGCCTTCCACTCCCTAGCCTCTAGCCAGCAGGGTTTTTTTTTCAGCCGTGCTCTCGCCAGAGTAACTTGGGGAGCCTGGCATGGCCCTTTCTGCTGCCAACCTGCTGTAGCGGTGCCAGGCTTCTTGCAGCCAGTCAGCTCCCCGCTGGTTTCTGTGCAGTCCGTTGGGAGGAGACCCCTTGTATTTTGCCACAATCACATTCCTCTAGTGCCCTCCACTGGCGCACCTTCCAGACTTCTAGTGTACTCAACCAGCCAGCTGGGCTTTAGCAGTACTCTGTATGTTTCTATAGATATCTTGCAAAAATTAAAGCTGGGTATCACTACATCATGAGGCTTCTAAACTCCACTAGGTCTTCCGGGGTACTTGTGTCACTTGTCGCTTCAGTGTTGCACACTGATGTTTCAAAATTGTCACCACTTTCCTAAACCTTCCAGCTAATTTCAAACCCTCTACTGGCTCGAGTTAAGAACTTTCTTCTTTAGTGGTTTGCTAGTGTTCTCTCGGTCTGAAGACCCCGCCTTGTGTCCTTTCCCAGCCCCAGCCATGCTCTAAATACTGCACGCAAGTCACCCTGTTAAGCTCCACGGACCTTCCTGCCCCACCCCCTCAGCCCGCCTTCAGCGCGCGCTCTGGCAGTTCCAAGGACTTCGCGGCGAATTCATAACCTCTGTGACGTGTGAACTCTTTGGAAGGGCCAGAACGGGAATCTCCACTCGGCGGAGAGCCGGGGCAGTGGCGGAGTTGACTGTCGCAGCCCGGAGTTCCCTTGGCAAGTGAACCAGGGGAGGCAGGAGCAGCCAGACCGGCCAGAGCGCGGCCCGGGGCCCTGGCCGTCCCAAGCGGAGGGTGACGGGAGCGGCCACAGCCGCAGGACTCACTTTTTAGCGCTTGTTTTGGAGCACCGCACCAACCCGCTGCACTGCCGGAGCTCGCCAGCGTGAGTCAGCGGGGCCCACAGGAAGGCAGACGGGGGAAGGCTGACAGGGGAAGGCGGGCGAGGGCTGTGACGCGCCCTCCGAGGCCCGCGCCGGCCGCGGCGAGCGCCGGGGGCGACCCTGTACTGTCGTCGCGGCCGCCCCCTCCCCAGCCTGCCAGGTGAGCGCCCGAGCGGCCGCGGGGTGGAGCCTCTGGTCCCCAGGAGCCACCCTCCCCCGGAGCCCACGCTGACGCGCGCACAGGTAATGGCCTCCCCGGGACCCCCGGGGCCTCCATGCAGGGGCCTCCCCGCCTCTGCCCGGCGCCCCAAGCCTCCGTACACGTGCAGCCCGACGCCTTTGTCCCCTCCCGGATGGCGTCCTCCACTTCTCTGGTGCGGAGCCAGAGTCCCGCCGCTAGCGGAGCGCGTCCCTTACCTAGCGCCCGCAGACCTCGGAGGCCGGGCGCGGCGCGGGGGACTAGGGGCCGCCTGCCGCCGGGCGGCGGGCGGGCCTGCGAGCGGCCGGGGACCGAGCGGCTGCTCCCTGGGGCACGCCTTTGCCCATACCCGGCCGCAGCTCAGCCCCACTGCTCCCGGCCCTCGGCAGCCCCGAGAGCCCCGAGATGGCGTTGGCGGAAGTGAAGCCCGGCGCGGGGGTCGGGCCCGGCTGGTCACCCGCGCGGGTGACATGCCTTTTCTGTCTTGTTCCCAACCCGGTGCACCGATTAAACTAAACTACGACCCAACGTTTCTCCCTTATTAGCTGCTTCGATGGACACAGTGGTGAACTATGCCACTGCAGTGGAGTAATTTGTTGGGCAGCCCCCCCCTTTTTGATTGATATACAGTTTACACATACGAACACGCATATGTGTGTGCAGATTGGTGGGATTTGGCAAATTCTGTGTACCTCAGATATGGACATTGGGCGCTTTTCCTTTCCGAGCGCTGCTTCGCCCTCGGCCCTCCCCAACCCGCTCCATCGCTCTGTTCCGATCGCCCCCATAGCTGTTGGGCGTCTTGTAAAATTTAGGGAGATGGGCTGATGCACCAAGTACTCTGTTGTGTGGGGCTACTGCTGCTTTTTCGGTGGCTGTCGTGGAGAAGCTGTCGTGCTCCTGGTGATTTTAACTGCTTTCATGACTGGCTGCCAATAGCCACACGTGGCTGTTGAGATGTGGCAAGTTGGAATTGAGGTGTGCCCTGAGTAGGTGCACCTGGCTTCCTTCTGAAGCCTTGCAACAAGAGGATGTCAAGCGGCTGACACAAGAACGTGTCATAATGTCACTGCATTGGGTTAAATAGGATAGTCTGCTAACGTTAACGTCATTTTCTTTACTTTAAAAGAAGTGGCTACTAGGAACTTGGCTATTCCATGCTTCGCTCGTGTACTATTTTTCTTAACATAGCTTTACACTGCCCTGTTTTACACACACTTGGTTTTGCTCACTGCATGTAAAAGGTAAAGGAAAAACTAGAGCCCTCCCCGGGGCCATCATCCCGAGTCCAGGAAGTGGTGTAAAGCAGCCTGCCTTTCCCTGCAGCTTATTTGCCTTCCAAGGAGTGGAAGCACTGAGGCGTCTCAGCATTAAGTTACGTTTTTCAAAAAGGGTTTCTGAACTACTGAATGTGCTTTAAAAAGGCCTCTTACGTTTTTCAAAGTTCAGAAAACAAGTGTCATTGCCTAAATATATCAAAATTCAACTCAACATGTACTTTTGAACAAATAGCTATCAAAATCTCGATCTGAACAGCGAAGATTTTGGTCATAGTTGAGATAATTCAGTGTTACACCCTGCTTTGTGTGTATGTGTGTGTGTATAGGGACAATTCTTATGCGTAGTGTAACGTCACACAAAACTTCAGTTTTCTTAATGGTCCCTGCACGGCATTTTTGGATTTTGCTGGTTTTACAGACAGAAAGTAGAATGGGGCTGGGATTAAGGCATAATCCGCATGACCTGCTTGCCCCTAAAGCCCACGAGGAAGATGAAGTGTGAGAGCGGAGCTCAGTGCCTCGCTGTTCTGGTCAGGACACTGTGCGCTGACTGAAGTGGCAAGGCGCTGGCTCTGCCCAGATAGCTGTAACCTAGAGTAACTTCAGACAAGGACACTCTGGGCTTCTCGGCAGATCTTTCTAATGGGAGTATTGTCATTATCTCATGTGCTGCATGCATCGAGGAAATTGAGGCTTTGAGAAGTTGGAGAATTTGCTTTGGATTATAGCTGTTTAAGTGAATGCAGCCGATTTCAAAATCTGGCTGAATAACATAGGGCTGGTTATCGCCGGAATGCTTAGCTGGGACAGTAGGGCTCAGAAGAGGGGAATGTTAGTTACATCGTGGCTCTGAAGAAGGAACATTCGGAGGGGGTAGAGAACGTTTTTTAGGATGTAAATGTTGATGGATCTTCAGAAAATTCACATGTGTGTTATGAAGAGCGTCTCGATTTCAAAAGTTGTACACCAAAATGACCTTTTCTTTTAAAGAATGCCGATGAGGGAGAGAGAGTTGGGAGAGCTTGACTTGCAGCTGGGGGTGGAGGTGCTGGCCCCACACCCGCTGGGTGGCAGAGGCCCAAGTGTGGGAGCTAAGGCTGCTACCTGCTCAGGACAGGACATGATCCAGGCGATCCAATATGGGATGCAGGCAAACCACGCAGCAGTTTTTTTTAAATAAAATTTATTCATTTTTATTACAAAGTTAGATATTCAGAGAGGAGGAAAGACAGAGAGGACGATCTTCCGTCTGCCGATTCACGCCTGAAGTGGCTGCAACTGCCAGAGCTGAACTGATCCGAAGCCAGGAGCCTCTTTTGGGTGTCCCGCGCAGGTGCAGGGTCCCAAGGCCTTGGGCAGCCCTTGACTGCTTTCCCAGGCCACAAGCAGGGAGCTGGATGGGAAGTGAGGTTGCTGGGATTAGAACCGGCGCCCATATGGGATCCTGGTGTGTGAAAGGCGAGGACCTTAACCATTAGGCTATGGTGTCAGGCCCCCAAGCAGCAGTTTCAACTCGCTGTGTCACACCCCACACCTGGCTCCTACATTTGTCTCTTAAATCATTTTCCAAAAACTTTTTGAAGTATTCTCATGTAGCTCAGATAAATGGCCAGCTGTTTGGCAGGTGAAGTGTGATCAGCTGTATTATGTAGGGAAAGGCAGGCTGTGGAACTTAGCACAGGCATTTGAAATGGGGTGGGATGCATGTTGCATAGCTTTGGCTTACTTGCTCTGATCACAGTGGACAAGTTCAAACTGAACCACCTTTCAAATGTGAAGTCTTTTTACAGCTTTAAGTCTTGTTTGTTTTAAAAAGATAAGCAGGGCAAGTTACAAAATTGGAATGAATATTCTTTTGGGGGCAGTCAGATAAGAAATGGGTAACTGAAATCTTTCCTACTTAACTGTGTGTATGAGAAAGAACAAGATGGAGAGAAAGAGACCGTGCAGTCAGTGGTTCACTCCTCAGCTGAACACCACAGCCATGGCTGGGCCTGTCTGAAGCCAAGAACCAGAAACCTCATGCAGTTTTCCCACATGGAGGTGGGATCCAAAGCAGTTGGGTCATCCTCTGCTTTCCCAGGTGCATTAGCAGAGTGCACGATGGTAATGAACACATCCTGGACTTGACCCCCACTCTGATAAGGGATGCCAGAGCTGCAATCAGAGGCTCCGTGTATTATGCTGCACCACCAGCTCCGTGTAATGCATTTGTGAATTGCAATAGAAAGTGGGATTTGTAGTTACTAGCTTTTACTAGAGACTCTTTTCCCCACTTAGTTGTAATTTTAAGATTTTATTTGTTTGCTGCAAAATCAGTTACAGAGGAACAGACAGAGATCTACTACCTGCTGGTTCTCCAGTTGCCTGCAACGGCCAGAACTAGGCTGGTCTGAAGCCAGGAGCCTGGAGCTTCTTCTGGATTTCCCACTTGGGCCGTTTCCTCCTGCTTTCCTAGGTGCCATTAACAGAGAAGATTAGCCTGTGGAGCCCTGGCATTCTCCCCTGACCCCTGAATCCCAGAGAAATTTGATTTTGCAGGTTGCAGTTTGTCACAATAGGGTTGGGGTAAACGGAAAGCCGGGGGCACAGAGTTGGCCACTTGGCTTGCCGAAAGTGTCCCCTGCTTTCTATTTCGCACCAAAAATGAGAAGGCCAGAGTTTTTGCTTTAAAAGTTTCAAGTAGGGGTCAGCACTGTGTAGCTGTGGGTTCTGCTGAGGCCTGCCATGCCTAGGCACCAGTTCAAGTCCCAGCACAAGGTGATCCGGTGTTTGGGCCTTGGCACCCTCAGACTCCTGGCTCCTGGCCATTAGCGCCATTTAGGGAGTGAGCCAGCAGATGGAAACTCTGTCTCTTCTCTCTACAGCTCTGCCTTCGACTAAATAAATCTTTTTAAAAAATGTTCAAGTATTTTCTTTAGGTAGAAAATTGCAAAATGCTTTCGAAAGTCTGGTTGAACACACTGTCTACTGATTTGAAAACATGGTTCTGTTTTCTGACCCTTGATCTTGTGTCTTGCAGAGCTGTGTGGGTGCTGACACCCAGCCGCTTCTATGCCAATGAAGTATATCCTGGTCACTGGCGGGGTCATCTCTGGCATTGGTAAAGGGGTCATCGCCAGCAGTATTGGGATGATCCTGAAATCACGTGGACTTCGAGTGACTGCCATCAAGATCGACCCCTGTATTAACATTGACGCGGGCACTTTTTCGCCATATGAACATGGTATGCAAGAGAACCACTTTTTAAAAGATTATTTTTACTTGAAAGAATTACAGAGAGCAAGAGAGAGACAGAGAGAGACAGAGAAAGATCTTCCATCTGCTGGTTCACCTTCCTAAGTGGCCACCAACAACCAGAGTCAGGCTGGACTAAAGTCAGGAGCCTGGAGCTTCTTCCGAGTCTCCCACGTGGGTTCAATGGCCTAAGCACTTGGGCCATCCTTTGCTGCTTTCCCAGGCCATAAGCAGGGAGCTGGATGGGAAGTGGTGTAGTTAGGACATGAGCTGGTGCCAATAAGGGATGCTGGCATTGCAGTCAGAGGGTTAGCATACCACGCCACCATGCCGGCCTGAGAACCACTTCTTTACTAGAAAGCATTCAGCTAAATTGCAGTTGTTTGTTGTGTTTCAAGTAATATTTTTAGGATAGAGTCCAAAAATACAGTTGCTGGGTCATACTTTAGAAAATGTGGGTATTGGCATGGTTATTGATGTGTATTTTTTGTTGTTTTTTGTCTTTGTTTTATATATTTATTGATATATTTTGCATGTTGATAATGACATTATAATAAGTCAAACTTTGGGAAACATGGCATCTTCTGCAGTATGGGTTGTTCTATTTTTTTTTTTATCATTAAGTCATGTATTTCTTTTGATATTCCAACTGCCTGGGGTAACTACTATTAATGTTGACATTTTGAGATGTGCACAAATAGGTTTTAAAAGGGTGTTGCCTCTTGCATATTATTTATAATATTTTTGCTTGTTTTCACTTGATTTTTTTGTCTTTTAGATTTCTTTTTAAATTTTTTTCCATTTTTTGTTATATTTTTGACAATCTTTGCAAAGTTAATTAGGGTAAAAAGGTTTAAGAGCAACAGGAGAGTGGATAACACTATTATTTCCATATTGTTTCCTTCATGTATCTGAAATCAAGGGGGATATAAGGGAGAAGCCTCACCCAGTCTCCCACCCACCCCCCCAGGTCCCTGATGTGGGGCATGCTCCGAGGGTCTTGCTCAAGTGGTTTTGATAGTTCAACAGTTATGAATTGCTGCCAGTCTCATCACTCCAAGCACGATGAGGTCGTTGAAGAATCCACTGATTGACATAGTCCATCATAGAGTCTCCGTTTGCCCAGTTTTTCACTGCCAACATATAGCTGAGGTGGTTGATTGACTTGTTTTGTCCTCTGTCTTTTCATGGTTAGGGTTCTGAGTCCGGAAGTTCGTTTGAGGAGATCCCCAAAGAAACTGTCTGAGGTGTTCCCAGACCAGATTCTTGTATGTACTAGCAAGCACAGGGCCCGGCACAGTCCACCGCCCCGATCAGCTGGTGGTTGCAATTGCTGGGTTGGTTCTGTTTTCAGTCCCGAGTTGCACGGGAACCAATGGGTGTTGCAGTCCAACCTGGTTCTGCCCAGCACACACTCGGCCCTCACATAAACCAGTGGGAGCCGCAGCCTAGTTGGAGTGACCCACAATAACCCCCACCAGGCCCGCCCCCTACCCTGGTTTGCCAGTATGTGTAGCAGACTAGTCCAGTCTGTCCCACATCCCATTTGGCTCTTGTACTTGTCAATGGGTATTAAAGCTTAGTTCCATCTAACCAGCTCCACTATCCAGCCCTCACGGATGTTGTTGAGTGCCTGTCTGTCTAGCCACCCCAGCCCCTGTCCCAGTTTTCATGCCCTCCTGTGGGAGTGGTAACCCAAGAGGGAGGAGGCCACTATTTCCCTCCCAGACCTCTCCCACTCCCGGTTTATGCACTCTCCAGGTGGTTCTGTGGTCTAACTTGACAGAATTAGCCCCCAGGGCCAGCTTCTGCCAGCTGATGCTGCGGCTAAGCCCAAACAACCCTCACCCACTCTAATTTTTGTTTGCACCAGTAGGAACAATCAGCCCAGCCTGGCTTTTCCCTGATCTAGTCCACATGCAGCGCACAGGTGTTGTAGCCCTGCTTAGTCTGGTCTGCCCCCCTCCCAGCCCACGCTCTCCAGTGGGAGTAGCTATCCAGCAAGGGAACACCCCTTATTCCCCTGCTGGCTCCGCCCCCTCCCTTCCTGGATCTCATGTGTGCTGTTGGGTGCTGCAGTCACATCCGGTACAGGTAACCTCACCTTGGCATTCCGTATTGTGCACTGGTTTTTGTCGCGACTGAACCCGGCTCGACCCACACTCTGTTCTGGTGCTCAGATTTGCCAGTGGATGATGTGAACTGATTCAGCCTGGTCTGCCCCCCAGCCATTTGTTTTCACTTGATTTGAAAGGCATGTGCACACACACACACACACACACACACATACACAAGTAGGGACATTTTCCACCCGCTGCTTTGCTTCCGTGGGCCTGGAATTGCTGGGCTTGGGAACTGTGCCTGAGTCTCTTGTGTTGGTGGCAGGGACCAAGGACAGGAGTCATCAGCATTGCTTCCCAGGTGCCAGGTAGCAGGAAGTTGGGTTGGAAGAGGAGAAGCTTGGGTTCTGGCCCAGGGACTCCAGCATGTGGCACAGAGGTGTCCAGTGGCTCTTAGACGGTGTGCTGAATATGCATTACTATAGAGGCAGTTTAGAAAAAAAAATTCCATATACGGAGAAGTGTATGACTTTTAAAAAAATAAAACTTATATACTTTCATTGGAAAGTCAGATTTTCAGAGAGGAGAGACAGAGAGGAACATCTGTCCACTGATTCACTCCCCAAGTGACTGCAATGGCTGGAGCTGAGCTGAACCGAAGCCAGGAGCCACGAGTTTCTTCCAGGTCTCCCATGTGGGTGCAGGTTCCCAAGGCTTTGTACCATCCGCGACTGCTTTCCCAGGCCACAACCAGGGAGCTGGGTGGGAAGCGGGGCAGCCGGGATTAGAACTGGTGCCCATATGGGATCCCAGCGCATGCAAGGCGAGGACTTTAGCTGCTAGGCTACCATGCTGTGCCCCTTACTGTTGTTTTTAAAGTTTACTAACCTAAAACAAAACAAAAAGTAGCTGTCTTGTTTTCATTTGTTTCAAAATATTATTCAAGGACCTGGCCCCCATGGAACATGAGGGAAAAATGAATGCTTTGTAAGTCACCGAGACATTGAGGTTGCTTGTTCAGCAAATTTTGCTAATGCTGTGTGTTATACCAGTTTTCCTTTGGCTTATTAAAAAAGATTTTGTTTGAAAGGGAAAGTTAAGGAGGAGGTAATGGAGAGAGTTCTTTCATGGCTTGATTACTTCCCAGTTGAACACATGAGGGCTGGGTCAAGCTGGCAACAGGAAGGAGAAACTGCAACCAGATGTCCCATGTGGGTAGTAGGGGCCCAGGTACACTAGCTGGAAGCCGGATTGGAATAGGAATGGCTTAATCTGTTGCCATAAACCCTCTCTGGCTTTACTTTAATTATTAATACACTGGCAATTTAGTTTGATGTAAGGGTAAGTATGTAATATGTATATATATTTCTAAATATTTTTCTGGTTGGCTAGCTATTCCTAATAGAGCTTATTAAAGGTTTCGTCCTGGGGTGGGTGTTACAGTGCAGTGAGTTAGACTGGGTTTGGGACGCCAACATCCTGTATCGGATGCTGAGTCTAGTCCTGGCTGGTCCACTTCCAACCCAGATCCCTGCAAGTGAACCTGGGAAGCAGCGAAACATAGCTCAAGTACTTGAGTCCCTACCACCCATGGAGGAGACCAGGCTCGAGTTAGTGACTCCTGGCTTTGCCCTGTCCAGACCTGGCTGTTGTGGGCATTTCCGGGGAGAGAACCAATGACTGGAAGATCTTCCTCTTAAAAAAAAAACAAAAACAAAAACAAAAAACCTCATCCTTTCTCCAATGACTTTTTTTTTTTGAAAGATTTATTTTTATTGGAAAGGCAGATATATAGAGAGGGGAGCTGAGTTGATCTGAAGCCAGGATCCTGGAGCCTCTTCCAGGTCTCCCATGCAGGTGCAGAGTCCCAAAGCCTTGGGCCGTCCTTGACTGCTTTCCCAGGCCACAGCAGGGAGCTGGATGGGAAGTGGGGCAGAGGCCACATGCCATCGCTCATGGGAGCTGGTGTCCCAGGTGTCGGCGTCACCTGCTGCAGCTCCAGCCCCTGGGGAGTTTTAAACTTGTTATTCTGTTTATTCCTGCCTGTCACTAAATGTGTATCTGAGAGGCAGAGGGGAAATAATCTTCCTACCTACTGATTCACTCCTCAAATGCCCATAACAGCTAGGGCTGAGCCATTCTAGGGCCAGGTACCAAGGGCCAAGAATTCAAACCAGCTCTCCCATAAGGGTGGTTGGGACCCAAGGACTTGAACCATGACCTGATGCCTCCCAGGAAGCTGGGATTAGGAGCAGAACTGAAATTGAACCCAGGCACTGTGATATGGCATGAGAGTATTTCAAGCCATGCATCACTCTCTGTGCCAAACACCCACTTCAAAAGAAAATGAAGACTTTGAGCTCGATTTAAAACATACCAGCATGGGCCTGAAGTGGTAGCCTAGTGGCTAAAGTCCTCGCCTTGCACACACTGGGATCCCACATGGGCACTGACTCTAATTCTGGCTCTTCCACTTCCCATCCAGCTCCCTGCTTGTGGCCTGGGAAAGCAGTGGAAGACGGCCCAATGCCTTGGGACCCTGCACCCGTGTGGGAGACCAGGAAGAGGCTCCTGGCTCCTGGCTTCAGATCAACTGAGCTCTGGCTGTTGCGGCTCACTTGGGGAGTGAATCATCAGATGAAGATCTTCCTCTCTGTCTTTCTTCCTCTCTGTATATCTGCCTTTCCAATAAAAATAAATAAATCACACACACACACACACACACACACACACATATATATACCACAGGACCTGCGCAGTGGCTCAAAAGGCTAATCCACTTGCAAGTGCTGGTATCCTGTATCGGTGCCAGTCTGTGTCCTGGTTGTTCTATTTCTGACCAACTCCCTGCTTGTGGCCTGTCACATCAGTAGAGGATGATCCACGTCCTTGAGCCTCTGCACCCACGTGGGAGACCTGGAGGAGGTTCCTGGTTTCAGAGCAGCGCAGCTCTGGCCATTACAGCATTTGAGGCATGATCCAACAAATGAAAGATCCTTCTGTCTCTCCTTATCTCTTATCTCCTTTCTAATCAAACTAAATAACATTTAAAAATGTGATAGGATGTCAGAATTTTTGTATATATTTTCATGAATTGAACCAAATCACTACATTTCGCCATCAGGATAAGGGAGATGGTTATTGGAATCTGGGTTGTGGATACATCTGTTACCAGCTCTTTAGTGAAAAATGGGTCCATCTGTGACAAATAATGTACTGTTAGCTAACTTTTAATTTTCACATTGCCTATTTTTATCTTAGGTGAAGTGTTTGTCTTAAATGATGGTGGGGAAGTTGATGTAGCCCTCGGGAATTATGAGAGATTCTTGGATGTCAATCTTTGTAAAGATAACAACATCACCGCCGGGAAGATCTATCAGCATGTGATCAATAAAGAGAGGCGTGGAGACTACGTGGGCAAAACCGTGCAAGGTATTGGCCCCCGGCCTGTTGCAGCGCCCGTGTGCTGGCTGCCCGCGCATCTCTGCAGGCCCTGGCTTTTAATCCCTTGAAAAGCCCCAAGTTCTTTTCCTCTTCACATTCCTCAAAAATCTCCAGCGTGTCCCACCACGCTCCTGTTTCCGGCAGTCTCCTCCGTCTCCGCCATCAATGCCAGTGTGCTCCTTCTGATTCGCATTTTCTTTAGTTCCTGCCCCTCACTGCCTCCCTGCCCGTATGTAAGTTTGGCTTAGAGAATTCAGAGAGAACCATTTGGCCATCATCTTTGCCTGGGATCTAACTGGGATGCAGCTGCTCTTTGCTCTTTCAGCACCAGCTGTCTTTTCCTTGCTTTGCCCGTGAGGCTTTGCGCGGATGACGCCAACTCCCCTTGAGGACTGCCGGCTTCGCGATGGAGGGGAGGATGCGCTGGTAGTCTGCGGACTCCTCGCTTTGCCTTCACATTTGTGTTACAAGAGAAATGCCCCTCCCTCCCTCCTTGTACATTGGCAGTGATGTGGTCATGTGATTTTTATTGTGGGTAAGGGTGATGCCCTCTCCCCAGCCACTGTAAGTCACTTGCAACTTGGACGTGGCTGAGAGGGACACAGAGGTGAGACAGCTAGTGAGCAGAGAGATGAGCTTACAGTCTGGAAATGCAAAGTGGAGGCAGTTCTGCCCAGTCCTCCGAGTCTGTAGGAGTCTGAGGGCGAACAGAAGAGCAGGTGTTCAGTTAGGGACACATCAACATAGCCAGGATATGAGGAAAACATCTATTGTCTACTGAAAAACTTGACTGCAAAACACTTCTGTAAACTGAGCTAGCTAGCTGGCTTGCTTCATCTTCCGGCTATCAGGCAGAATGCAATTCCTAGTCCATTCAAACAATTGCCCATTGGATAGTTCAAAGCACACGACACTTGGACTAATGGGCCTCCAAGAACTGTTATGAAGTCAATCAGAGACCACACCAGACACAGAGATGTTGAAGTTTGGACCTTTAGTTTAAAGTCAGCCTCTGGTGAATCTTGGAGAATCTGCTGCACTGGTCCATAACACCCAAGGTGTTTTTTTTTTTTTTAACCCCAAAGTCACAGGCCTCCGTGAGAGCAGAGAGATGACAGACACAGGAACGTCACCAATAGTCTTACTGTTTCTCCTAGCGGTGCCTGGCAGTTGGGTTGCAGATGCTGGACCTTCCTCTGATCCTCATTAGCATGCAGCTGCACTTTCCCCTGACATCCCAGGCCAAAACACATCTCCTTGGTGTGTTTATCCCCACCTTTGCCAGCCGGCTGGTTGGCTGGTTCAGAGCCTGGGAGGTCCCATGCATCCAATAAGACTCCAAGAATAACCCCAGGAGGGAAGAGTGCTCGACCTTGAGAAGACAACAGTTCCTGACAATCCCCTTTCGTCACAGTGCGCCAGTGTTAGCCTCATGGTTGGCTAGTTTTTCATGCCAGTGTGAGCTTAGACGCCCCCAAGAGCGGTCACTCGGGGCTTCTGCCCTCTTCCACTTGCATGTACGGGATAGACCTCCGGCCTGGGAAGAGAGACTCCCGAGCTCAGAGTCTGCCTTGGACTCATTGCTGGGATAGAATCAGTTAACTTGCATCAAGCTATGTTGCAGCTAAAACTGGGCTGGCTCTTCAGCTAGCATTTGCTCCCAAGTGGAGAGCTTGGGAAGACCTCGTGGAGGGAGAGTTGCTATTTCAAACCTGCCCTGTTCCAGTGATGAGGATGGAGCAAGACTTCCGGACCTGGGCTCTGACCTTGGACCCCTGAGCTGCTCCCACAGAAGTAGAGCCCAACAGACCCCACGTGACAGTTGGACAGGTGTGCGTGTGAAGTGTGCGGTTCCAAATTCCCCAGTCCTTGGCGCCTTTCCCTCATCTCCTGGGCATGAGTGTGAGGTGCAGCTTTGTGTTCTGCCATCACGGCTGTCATTGGTTCTGCTTCATGTGCCAAGCTGGGGGGCTGTGTCCAGGCTCCAGGAGCCAATGGACGTGTCATCCTGTTGTCTCCAACTGAGTCAGTGACTGTGAGCTCTGTGGTTGATTAGCTTCAAGAGATAAGCATAAATGTTATTGCTTAAATGGCTACACCCACATAGCCTTAGTACATGTCGACGAGACACAGTGCTCTCTCGGGAACACAGAGCACGTGTTTATGTGAATTATCGCTTCTCTCTGCAGTTGTCCCGCACATTACTGATGCTATCCAGGAATGGGTTATGAATCAAGCCAAGGTGTCCGTGGATGATCATAAGGAAGAACCCCAGATATGCGTTATTGAGGCAAGCATGAAATTTTCTTTTTACCAACTTGGGTCCTGCTGGGTCTGTAAGCATCTCCTCTGCATTCATTTAGCACATCCTTGCACATAGCATTCTGGGTACTGGACAGCGACCTAGCAGGTAGGGCTCCAGAAGAGGGTGGTATAGATGGTCCCTGCCTTTGCAGTCACAAGTTGGTAGGCACGATGGGCATTAAGCATAACTACCCATGGTCCGAGGATGTGTGTGTGTGCAGTAACCTGAAGGTGGAACAAAGCAGCCACTAGTACAGCCAATGGCCTTCTCTGCAGGTGCCCAACGTGGGCATGGTCTCTGTCCTCGCACATGGTGCTGCCCACCCCTGCCAAGCCTCCTAACACAGAATGTCTCCTAGGACATGCAATTTGATTTTTAAAGACTGATTTATTTGAGTTATAGAGAAAGAGTGCAGGGAACAGAATGGGAAGTGGAACAGCTGACACTGGAACTGGTGCCCATATGGGATGCTAGTATTGCAGGCAGTGGCTCTACCCACTCTGCCACAGCACTGACCCCAGGCCATGCTATTTGAGAAGTATCTGTAAAGTACTTTTGAAGGAGAGAGAGAGAGAGAGAGAGAGAGAGAGAGAGAGAGAGAGAGAGAGAGAATGAGAATTAGTGATGTCAGATTGTAGAGCTTGAGCTATCAGCTAGGGGACCTTGGGCAAGTTTGCTTAACTGCTCTGTGCCTCAGTTTACTCCTCTGCTAAATAGGGATACTTATATTTAACTTTTTAAAAAAAGATTCCTTTATCTGGTCACAATGGTTGGGGCTAGGCCAGGCTGAAGCCAGGAGCCAGGAACTTCATCTAGGTCTCCTACATGGGTGCGGAGCCCTAGCACTTGGGCCTTCCACGGTCTGCTTAGGTGTGTACCAGGCAGGAGCTGGATCAGAAGCAGATCACACAGGATTGAAGTGGCACTCATATGGGCTGCTATTTTTGCAGACAGTAGCCCAACCCACTACACTACAGCAGCAACCCTTAGCTTATTGGTTTAAGGGTTAAAACGCTGTTCTATTCAGTGCAGAGGGAGGACTGGGGCCACAGTCGCTGCTCATGTTATTCTCAGTCCTTGTCATGTTGATGAATCATTTCTCACAGCTTTAGTGTATTCATTTTTAACAATATGATTCTAATGCAATATTGTCATGAGAACAAAAGTGACAGGGTTGTGGGGGCTAAAGGCAATAGCATGAAGCACTTGAGCACGTCTGGCTTCTAGGAAGTGGTCAGTAAATGCGTGGTAGCTCTTACTGTTGTCATCACGATGCATGATGGCAGCTAGACCGCATGCTGTGCGTACTGTTTGGTTACCAGGAGCTGCACCACAAAGGGCAGCTAGGTCCCTGATGCCACCAGACAAGCAGAGAGGGCCAGTGTGCGCATGTCGGCGAGAGAGCAGCAGCTGGGAATGCAGGCGAGGATCCTCTTTGATCTTCATTCTGTAGTGCTGAGCTAATGAGGAGTTCAGGAGGAGAGTTTCAGGGACAAGGTGGAATGCAGTGCCACAGAGTCTTACTGACGGCCTTTCAGATAACCACTACTGCGTCGCCATAGCTCCTAAAGGAGCCAGGCTCAATCAACGTGCTGCCACGGCTGCCGCGGGCAGTGCTTTTTCTGTATTTTTTAAAAAAATGTTATTCTGATTGATAGTTTTTTTTTTAAAGATTTATTCATTTCATTACAGCCAGATATGCACAGAGGAGGAGAGACAGAGAGGAAGATCTTCCATCCGATGATTCACTCCCCAAGTGAGCCGCAACGGGCCGGTACACGCCAATCCGATGCCGGGAACCAGGAACCTCCTCCAGGTCTCCCACGCGGGTGCAGGGTCCCAAAGCATTGGGCCGTCCTCAACTGCCCCTCCCAGGCCACAAGCAGGGAGCTGGATGGGAAGTGGAGCAGCCGGGACCAGAACCGGCGCCCACATGGGATCCCGGGGCTCCCAAGGCAAGGACCTCAGCCGCCAGGCCACGCTGCCGGGCCCTGATAGTTTTTTTATCTTCTGCTGCTTTCCCAAGACCAAAGCAGGAGCTAGATTAGAAGTGGAGCAACTGGGAAATGAACTGGTGCCCATATGGGATGCCAATGCCTCAGGCAGAGGCCCAGTGTGCTATGCCACTGCACCACCCCCACTTTCTTTACTTTTAGTTATTTATTTATTTAGTCAAAAGACAAGAAGAGAGAAGTAGAGGTAATGGGAGAGATGTTTTCCATCTGCTGGTTCACTCTCAAATGCCTGCAACACCAGGGCTGCACCAGGCTGAAGCCAGGAGTCAGGAATTCTCTCCAGCTCTCCCACATGGGTGACAGGAACCTGAGTCGTTGGCCATTGTCTGTTGCCTTCCCAGTCACGTTAGCAGGAACATGAGTCAGAAGAGAGCAGCCAGAGCTCCAAGTGCCCTTCAACCCAGTATGGGACGCGGGCGAGCCAAGCTTAATTTGCTGCAGCGTTGGCTCCTGTGACTGCTAACCCAGCAGGTGTTGAGCTGTTCTGCTATGCAAATTTTTGGTTCTTTCTGGCACATCTGGGCTTCACCCATCTCTAACTGTCTGCCTACTTTAACAGTAGCACTAACTATAAATGTACTGCACTGTCATATATTGTATTTTATATTTTATTTTTAAAAGGATTTGTTCATTTTATTTTTTTTAAGATTTATTTTTTATTGTAAAGTTAGATATACAGAGAGCAGGAGAGACAGAGAGATAGATCTTCTGTCTGTTGATTCACTCCCAAAGTAGATGCAACAGCTAGAACTGAGCCGATCCAAAGCCAGGAGCCAGGGGCTTCTGCTGGGTCTCCCGTGTGGATGCATGGTGCCAAGGCTTTGGGCAGTCCTCAGCTGCTTTCCCAGGCCACAAGCAGGGAGCTGGATGGAAGCAGGGCTGCCGGCATTAGAACTGGCACCCATATGGGATCCTGGTGTGTGCAAGGCAAAGACTTTTGCCACTAAGTTACCGTGCTGGGCCCTGTTCATTTATTTAAAAGGCAAAATTACATAGAGAGGGAAAAGCAGAGAGAGAGGGAGAGAGAGAAAGAGAAAGA
Source organism: Ochotona princeps (assembly GCF_030435755.1). Classification (NCBI taxonomy): domain Eukaryota; kingdom Metazoa; phylum Chordata; class Mammalia; order Lagomorpha; family Ochotonidae; genus Ochotona; species Ochotona princeps. The sequence goes on along the minus strand of NC_080865.1, from coordinate 1,201,046 downwards.
TTTTTTCCATCTCCTGGTTTATTCCCCAAATGGCTGCCATGGCCTGAGCTGGGCCAGTATGAATCCAGGAGCCAGGAGCTTCTCCTGGGTTTTCCTTTTAGGTGTAGGGGGCATAAGACCTGGGCATCCTCTGCTGCTTTCCTAGGCCATAATCAGGGAGCTAGATAGTAAGTGGAGCAACTGGGACTCAAACTAGTGCTCATATGGGAAGCCCATCCTGCAGGTGGTGGCATTACCCACTATGCCGCTGTGTTGTCCCTGTTTTATACTACTGTAACAGTGTGGTTAATATAAACAACATAATGTATAATGTGACATATTATACAAAATTCTTTCCTGGCGTTTCTTCCCTCGTAGGAGTGCTGCTTTTATTTTCTGAACTGAAGTATAAGGAACACAGATGAGGTTTTGCAAACAACTCACTTGCGTTAACAACAGTTGAACATGTAATTTAGTGAGTAGTTTGCAGGCCCCTCAATGCAGCAGTGGACTGAGAACGTGAAGCTTGGGTTCGACGTCAGCTGAGCAGGCGAGCTGAGGGGGAGGGGTGGCGGCTCTGTTTGCGGCTTGCCTCTGCTGTGTGCGGACTCAACCAAGTCAGCTCTCCTGGGGCAGCTTCAGATGTTAGGGTTTATCTCCAGGAGGCATCAGAGGCTGCTGGAAAGCAGGGCACCAGCAGAACTGTCAGCAGCTTTGCAGGTGAGACACGGAGGGCAGGGGGTGGTGCTGGAGGCAGAGGGAGGACGGGGCCTGATTGTACCCAGAGCCTGGCAGTGTTAGCAGGATACCAGGTCAAAGCAGTCAGGCTTAGGAAAGGAACCGATGGAAGGTCTCACGATTGCCACTGGGGTTTGGGGCTGGGGCGCCAGGTAGCTTTTGTGTCAGCTGGCACGGCAGGGAGTGAACTTGCCTTCCTGACAGGGTATCTGAGACAGAAGTCCAGAAGACATAGAGGTGGATCGTACTTGGTGATCTAGGAAGTAGCAGAAGAGGTGGCAGAGTGCCATCTGGCATATGGAAGAGGAAAAAGAGGAGGTGAGGGCAGAAGATTTTTCTCCCTCTCTCTCTGTTTCTCTGTTTAACTTTGCCTTTCAGATTTAGAGAGAGGAGAAACAGAAAGATCTTCCATCCCCTGGTTCAATCCCCACGTGGCCGTTGCCAGAGCTAAGCTGATCCAAAGCCAGGAGCCAGGAGCCAGGAGCCAGGAGCTTCCTCCAGGTCTCCCACACGGGTGCAGGGTCCCAAGGCTTTGGGCCGTCCTCAACTGCTTTCTCAGGCCACAAGCAGCGAGCTGAATGGGAAGTGGAGCTGCCGGGATTAGAACCAGTGCCCATATGGGATCCCGACACATGCAAGGTGAGGATTTAGCCATTGAGGCGTCTCATCATGTCCACTAGGCTCTTCCTTTGTAAAGGTTTATTTTATATATATTCGTGAATCAGAGTCACAGAAAAAAAAGTTGCCCATCTACTGTAGGCTCAGTCCACAGTGACTGAGGCTGGGCCAGGCTGAAGCCAGGAACCTAGAACTCTATCCGTGCCTCCCACGTGGGTGGCAGCTACTTACGTAATTATTTGAGCTATATTCTGCTGCTTTCACAGGTATAGCAGTAGGGAGCTGGGAGTGGAGTAGCCAGAACTTGAACTAGCGCCCATGTGGGATTCTGGGATTTTGCAAGTAGCTTAACTTGCATTGCTACTTGCACCTGGAGAAGCAGTCTTAGTGTAGGCATGTTTAATGTGTGCCAAAAGGTGTGAGAAAGTGACTGCGCACGTGTGCAAACACACACGCCTCAGCGTGGGTTACCCCACACAGAAATGCTTCTCATGAGTGGGCGGTGGGTCCACAAGGAGGAAGAGGTGGCAGAAGGGCAGCTAAGGGAGCACCAGCAGGTCATGGTCATGGTCATGGTCTCAATGGTTGGCCATTTTAGGGGCGCCAGGGCAGGGGTGTATGACTCTCATGCTACCTCCCCAAAATTTGACGTGGCTCTGTTTTCCTGGCACCCCTCGCCCAGGTCCCATATGAAGCAGATGTACTGCAGGAGAGGGGGCCCTGTTACTGGCTAGCAGACTAGAGTTCCACGTCGGTGGGGAGAGCTGCTGGCTTGCCCCGAGCGGTCTGCCTCTTGTGCGCTTTGGCAGCACGGAAGCTGAGTGAGTAGGATGTGTAGAAGGTGAGGTGGACGCCGCAAGAGCTGCCTGCCTATCTTGCAGCCGCAGGATGCTGCTGAACACCTGCAGCGTGGCCTCTTGACATCTGAATGGGCCATGATTGTCAAATACACACCAGGCTGCAAAGCTGACTTTCAAGAAGTGTGCAAAATGCCTCATCAGCTGTGCAAGTTGATGACATGTTGAAATAATATTTTTGATTGTATATTGAATCACATAAAATATACAAAAATGAATATCCTCTGTTTATTTCTGCATTCTGAAATGTGGCAGTGAGAAACTTTAAAATTTCATTTGTGGGCCTGGTGTGGTAGCCTAGTGGCTAAAGTCTTCACCTTGCATGCTCTGGGATCCCATATGGGTGCCGGTTTTGTGTCCCTGCTGTCCCACTTCCCATCCTGCTCCCTGCCTGTGGCCTGGGAAAGCAGTGGAGGATGGCTCAAAGCCTTGGGATCCTGCACCCGCATGAGAGACACGGAAGAAGCTCCAGGCTCCTGGCTTCGGATTGGTGCAGCTCCGGCTGTTGCTGCCACTTTGGGAGTAAATCAACAGATGGAAGATCTTCCTTTCTGTTTTTCCCCCTCTCTGTATATCTGACTTTCTGATTAAAATAAAATAACTCTTTTAAAAAGTTCATTTGTAATTCACATGAAGTGTTAATTTGGTTATGTTGGTGTAGGACTTTCACTACTTTTCAGAACTAGTCCTTCCTGTTGGAGCAACAGGAAGTTAAGTGTTTTAAAATGCGTCCATTTTCCTGGGAGAGGAATTGGTCCCTGGTGAAAAGTAATGACTCATTAAATTAAATTTTGTAACTTTTACAGACGGTTCCCCCCCCCTCCCTTTCAGTTGTTGAAGGTATAAAATGGCCTTTTGGTAGAACTCTTAACCTTAATCACAGGGTAAGTTCCAAATGGTCATGTATATAACCCTTTTGCCTTTTATTCTTTTATTTTATTGTTTTTAAGAAATTCACATTTTTTAGTAGTAATTGCAAAAAAGGAGGGGAGAAATATATTTCCTTCTTTAAAACATTTATTTCTGTGGAGTGGCACAATAGCTCAAAAGGCCAACCATCCACCTGCAAGCGCTGAGATCCCATATGGGTGCAGGTTCTAGTCCCGGTTATTCTGCTTCCCATCTAGCCTTCTGTTTGTGGCCTGCTCCCGTGTGGGAGACCTGGAAGAAGCTCCTGGCTTCACATCAGCTCAGCTCCAGCCATTGAGGCCATTGATGAGTGAACCAGTGGGTGGAAGATCTTTCTCTCTGTCTCTCCTCTCTGTAACTCTGCATCTTTCAAAAAAAAAATAAATAAATACATCTTTCTAAAAAAGAAAAGACAGAGTAATGCCGAGAGAAGGAGAGATGACTGAGAGTTTCCATTTGCTGATTTACTCAAATGGCTGCGGTAGCAGGAGTTGGGCCAATGCAAAGGCAGTAGCCAGGAGCTTTTTCTCGGTCTCCTATGTGGCTTCAGGAGCCCATTTTGTTGGGTTAGAGTCTGTTCTGTCCAGGGCATTAGAAGAGAACTGAATCGGAAGTGGAGCAGCCAGGACTTGAATTGGCACCCATATGGGCTGCCTGCACCACAGGCTGAGGTTAACATACTATTCCATGATGCCAGATCCAGTAATATATTTCTTTTTTTTTCTACTCATTTATTCATTAATTACATTGTATTACATGACACAATTTCATAGGTACTGGGATTCTACCCCCTTCACCCCAAATCCTTCCCCCATGGTGAGTTCCTTCACCTTGATGCATAACCACAGCTCAGGTTCTGTTGAGATTCCCTAATTACAAGTTCACACCATACAGAGTCCAGCATCCCACGGTCCAGTCAAGTTCAACGGCCTCTTAGGGAGGCCCTCTCAGGTTTGTAGGCAGAGCCAGCAGAGCGTCACCTCGATCAATTAGAAGCTCCAACATATCATCAGCAACAATCCAGGTACGATGAGACTGGTGCAGAGTCCACTGATTGACATAGTCCATCTTAGAGTTTCCCCTTGTCCAGTTTTCCACTGCAAACATATAGCTGAGGTGGTTGATTGATCTACTCCATCTTCCATCTTTTCTTGGCTAATGTTTTGACTCCTCCATTTTGTTCAGGGGAATCCCCAAAGAAACTTTGAGGTATTCCCAGTCCAGGCTCCTACATGCACTACTAGTAAGCACAGTGCCCGCCACAGTCCATCACTCGGATCAGCTGGTGGTTGTAACCCCTGGGTTGGTTCTATTCTGAGCCCCGACCTCTATTGGAACCAATGAGTATTGTAGCTCTCCCCGGCTCTGCGCATCACACACTCGTCCCTCACCTAAACCAGTGGGAGGTGTGCTGGTTGGGTGCTGCATTCCCTACTGGCACAGGCCATTTCACCTTGGCATTTGGTGTTTTGTACTGTTTTTATCGCAACCAAACCTGGCCAGGCCCCCACACCAGTAATATATTTCAATAGTACTATAGATGCCCCTAAACTTCGTAAAATAAAAGTAAAGCCAAATTTGACCTTGATGTGATTTCTTAGCACCTTATCTTCTGTTTTTCTAGCAAAGCAGTATGTTTCATCCTGGTGCTAGCAAGCACCTGACCGTGTTAGTCCGCTTGTCAGCGCTTTGCATTCCGGGAGCAGGATACCTAGCCCAGGCTTCTGGGGGCGGGAGGTTTGCTTACACATGTTGTGTTTGCTGAGTGGGTTACCTGGGGGTGTGTGTGGAAAGTGGTCTGCGTAGGAGGCGGAAGGCTGAGGGGCAGGGGGCAGCTTAGCTCTGAGGACCTGCTCGCACCTACTAAAGCTGCCATGGTTACACTGCAGGGCTCCACCCCAGGCACTTAATTGCGTGGTATTCACTTGCACTTGCCAAAGGGATCACCTTCACACATCGTAATTGGTGTAGGTTTCCACCGCTAATCCATTGGCTTTGACGTCAGTCTGTTAACTGCTAGCACAAACTTTGGGAGACACACCTTTAGCTTGTGGGCCTTTGGGTTCTTTCTGCTTTAGTTGTTAATTACTGTGCTCTTGAATTGGCTTGTCTGGCTACACAGCTAGCCCTGCTGACAGCTGCTTGGTGGTGATGGGTGCGAGGGACCTCAGGCTTCTGGGTAGCTGGTTCAGGCATCCTCTTGGGTTTGCTTCATGTCGCGTGCAGCAGGTGGTCCGCACAGCCCCGGTGTAGGCGCTGGAGGGGCTGTGCGAAGTGGCCTCCTCACGTGCAGTGTCCGGGAGCCTCAGCTGCTCCTGCCAGTGGTGTGTGTGGGCATCATCCTTTTTGGTTCCGGCCATCTGAAATCCTTCACACCTGCCTTCAAACATCACAATATTTTTTTCCTAAAAATGGAGACTTCATTAATGGGAAAAGCAGCTTTTCACATATTTTTGCTGCTGCTTCAAGCCTTCATCTAGTAGTCCTTCCATATCTGAGGTAGGCAAGGGATGTTTGCAAAGCACTCCAGGAGACCTGGAGACTTGCCTGGTACTGCCCCCTGACCCTCAGCTGTTTACTGTGTTCTCCTGCACATACATACCTCAGGTAAATTTTACTTCACAAATTAAAAGAGAGTAAGAAATTAACAAAAAAATAGAGCAATTAATACAGTCTAATAAGTTATTTACAATTTGAATTAAAATAAAAATTTTCACTTAGCTGTTTTTTACTGGAAAGGCAGATTTACAGAGAGAAGGAGTGATTGAAAGATCTTCCATCTGTTGGTTTATTCCCTAAGTGGCTGCAATAGCTGGAGCTGAGCTGATCTGAAGCCAGGAACCAGGAACCAGGAGCTTCTTCCGGGTCTCCCACGCGGGTGCAGGGTCCCAAGGCTTTAGGCCATCCTCTGCTGCTTTTCTGGGTCATAAGCAGGGAGCTGGATAGGAAGTAGAGCAGCCAGGACACAAACTAGTGCCCATTTGGGTTGCAGGTGCTTGACGGGGGAGGATTTGGCAATTGAGCCATCATGTTGGGCCCTCATTTTTACAGTGTAATCGACCATGGGTAACGTGAACCATGGGAAGCAAAACTGCTGTTAAGGGGGTGGTAGGGGTTGATGATGTGGGAACAAATCAGTTTGTTAACCCATTTGTAATGCTGACCCAGAGGTGTGGGAACAGGACTGAAGGACTGCAGTACTATTATTGGCCACATGGGGGCGGAAGGGGACAATGTTTAAAATTGGCTTCCTTCCTGAATTCACTGTTGGCTCATAGCATTCCCATCAGAAAAGGAAGATGCTGTTCCCGACGTAGCTTAGTTTAAGAGCAGCTTCTTTCCAGCTCCCCTGAAACGATCCCCCATTAGATTCTGGTGCATTGCAGTTAGCACTTTTACCCCCAACCTTTCCCAACTGCTGATTGCGTGGAATACGTTTTGCTTCTTACAGTTTCGTAATGTTTGTTTCTTTTACAGAAGGATCATAATCTCTGCCTGTTCCATGCCAAGGGACCTTGAACTATACTAAAGTTAGTGGAGTTTCTTTCATGGCAAGGTGGTCCTGAGAACTGAGTACAGTGTTACTTTTGCTGTTTACTTTTCACACCGTGCCAGCTAGTCAGCGGGTAGTGGACTGTGTCCTTGGAGGACCCAACAGCCCCAGGGGCTCGGGCACAGAGGGCAGGGTCTAGGGACGCAGACGGAGTGCGTCGTCCTGCATGAGCCAGCATCCGTAGGGCTACTCGCTGGCTGCATGGAGTCTTCATTTGCTTTTGAGCAAAGCAGTGAGCCCCAGGGAGTGTCAGCGTGGAAGTGATGTTCTGAGTGTTTAAAGGTCACCGTGCCAGAGGGAGACCCATGGCTTAGGAGGATGGGAGGGTGAGAGCCAAGAGCGTGCTTGGCCTGGGAGGCCCACCTCACCTGCAGCGGGCCTGCTCGGGACATGTCGGCTTTGTGGGTCTGCAGCTGGGTGAATGTGCATGGCAGTGTGACTGTAAACGGATGGAAATGGTGCCCTAGGGGCCGGCAGTTGGTGCCAGGGAGGTGCCCGGGTCCCAGAGCCAGGTCTGCAGCTTCAGGTCCTGCCACTACTCCTGAGTGCACCTGCGAGCTGATGCCAGTCTGGGAGGTAATAGGTGACGGCTCAAGTGCTCCTGGCTTGGCCTGGCCCAGCCCTGATTGCTACAGGCGCTTAGGGAGGGAGAAGCAGTAGAAGGCAGATCTTTGTCTCTATTTTTCAAATAAAAAGGAAATAAATAATATTTTTTAAAATGGTTTTTTTGGAAAGGCAGATTTACAGAGAGGAGAGATAGGAAGAAAGATCTTCCATCTGCTGGTTCATTCCCCAAGTGGCTGCAGCAGCCAGAGCTGAGCTGATTTGAAGCCAGAAGCCTGGAACCTTCTCTGAGTATCCCATGGGGATGCAGGGTCCTAAGGTCTTGGGCCATCCTCCATTGCTTTCCCAGGCCACAGGCAGGGAGCTGGATGGGAAGTGGAGCAGCCAGGACTCAAAGTGGCACACATGTGGGATGTGGGAGCTTGCAGATAGAAGATTTAGCCTGTTGAACTGCTGTGCCAACCTAAAATAAATAATAATTACAAGAAAGAACTGGCCGTGCGTCGGAGTTGACTGACTCTTGGTTTGGATGGTTGTCATTCTGGTAGTACGCAGTGATGCTCTCCATGTGTATAGGGGTGTGGCGGAGCCTGAGAGCAGTGCAGTGAGTTACAGGAGGCTTAGGAGGAGGGACTGCAGGCCTGGGCTGTGCAAGGAGGGAGGGAAGAGCTTGCAGGTGACAACGCTTCAGTTTGGGATGCTTCAGGTTCGAGTAATTATTGATTAGCCAAGATGTCGAGGACTTGGGGTTCCAGTGATCAATAAGCCCCTGTAGTGGAGGGCGGTGTAAGGAGTGGATCTGGGGTGAGAGGGGGAACCCGGAACTGACCTCTTTCTCTCTAACAACAGGTCATTCCACTCTCAGGTCAAATTTCACTTGTTTACATAAAAGAGAGAATCTTGGGCCCGGCACCGTGGCCTAGCAGCTAAAGGTTCTCGCCTTGAACGCACCGGGATCCCATGTGGGCACCGGTTCTAGTCCCGGCAGCTCCACTTCCCATCCAGGTCCCTGCTTGTGGCCTGGGAAAGCGGTTGAGAACGGCCCAGGGCTTTGGGACACTGCACCCGCGTGGGGGACCCAGAGGGGGTTCCTGGTCCCGGCGTCGGGTTGGTGCGTACCGGCCCATTGCGGCTCGCTTGGGGAGTGAAGCATCGGATGGAGGATCTTCCTCTCTGTCTCTCCTCCTCTCTGTGTGTCCAGCTTTCCAATAATAATAATAAAATCTTTTTTTTAAAAAAAAAGAGAGAATCTTCCATTCGCTGGTTCACTTCCCAGATGGCTGCAATTGCCAGGACTGGGCCAGGCTGAAGCCAGGAGTTTCTTCTGGGTCTCCCACATGAGTGCAGGTCTTAGGGTTTAGGCGTGCCAGCAGGCCCTGAGGTCACCGAGAGTGAGGCAGATGGTGGCCTTCGGCCACAAGGACCATTGGAGACAAGCTGGTGAGGAATGTCTGTTTTCTTTTTTTTTTTTAATTTTATTGTATTGTTGTTGACAATCTTTACATAGTTAATTGCGGTTAAAAAAAAAGGTTCAGGGGTATAGGGAAGTGGGTAATACTATTATGTCCATATTGTTTCCATCATGTATCTGAGGTACAGGGGGATATTGAGGGAGAAGCCCCACCCGGTTTCCCGCCCACGCCAAGTCCTGGATGTGGGGCATGCTCTGAGATATTTGCTCAAGTGGTTTTAATAGTTCTCCAGTTATGAATTGCTGCCAGTTTCACTCGATGAGGTCGTCCACTGATTGATATGGTCCATCATAAAGTCTCCGTTTGCCCCATATTTTGCTGCCAACATATAGCTGAGATGAATGATTGACCTGTTCTGTCTTCTGTCTTTTCTTGGTTAGAGTTCTGAGTCCAGCAGTTCAATTGGGGAGATCTCCTAGTTGGACACCCTAACAGGGTTGAGGTTCCCACCAAAGGGCGCGTGTGCTGGAATGGGGGCTGTGTTCTATCTAGGAAACAGTTGTAGTCACCCGAGGCACTAGTGTGGGCTGGGATTGGATGCATATGACCCCAACACCATCTGGTGTCATGGAGAACCAGGGTAGATGTGGGACTGACTAGGCTGGGACTCAATCCCCTACTGAGCCATGTGTGAGCTGTATGTGGGTATGGACGAGCCATGGCTGGGCTGAAACATCCAACAACAAGAACCAGAATGGGGTGAAAGCCAGCCAGGAAAAGCCACTGTTCCTGCTAGGACAGGAGGTGAACTGAGTAGGGTTGGCTCAAGGACCCCCTGGTATGCGTGAAATCTGGCATTGGGAGGGGTTCTGATGGAGGAGCCTGGGCAACTCCTCTGGTAGGACACAGTCCCTGCAGGTAAGCGCAAGAAGCATGATAGGAAACAGCCCAGAATAGGCCATGGAAAGTCTCCCACTGGCACATTCGGCATGGGTCAGGGGCAGACCTGGCTGAATCAGTTCATGTCATCCACTGGCAAATCCGAACACCAGAACAGAGTGTGGGTGAGCTGGGTTTGGTTGCGACAAAACCAGTACACATTATAGAATGCCAGGGTGAGGTTGCCTGTACTGGATTTGACTGCAGCACCCAACCAGCACACGTGAGATCCAGGAAGGGAGGAACAGAGCTGGCAGGGGGATTCCCCTCGCCAGACAGCTACTCCCACTGGAGAGCGTGGGCTGGGATGGGGACAGACCAGACTAAGCAAGGCTACAACACCTGTGCACAGTATGTGGACTAGATCAGGGAAAAGCCAGGCTGGGCTGATTGTTCCTGTGGGTGCAAGCATAAATTGGAGCGGGTGAGGGATGTTTGGGCTTGGCCGCAGCATCAGCTGGCAGAAGCTGGCACTGGGGACTAATTCTGTCAAGTCAAATCACAGAACCACCTGGAGAGTGCATAAACCGGGACTGAGAGAGACCTGGGAGGGAAAAAGTGGGTTCCCCCTTCCTGGGTCATTAATCCCGCAGGAGGGCATGAAAACTAGGATGGGGGCTGGGGTGGCTAGACAGAGAGGCACTCAACAACATCCGTGAGGGCTGGATGCTTGAGTTGGTTAGATAGAACTAAGCTTTAATACCCATTGACAAGTACAAGAGCCAAATGGGATGGGGGACAGACTGGTCTACTGCTACACATACTGGCAAACCAGGGTAGGGGGTGGGCCTGATGGGGGTTATTGTGGGTCGCCCCGACTAGGCTGCAGCTCCCACTGGTTGATGTAAGGGCCGAGTATGTGCTGGGCTGAACCAGACTGGACTGCAACACCCATTGGTTCCCGTGCAACTCGGGACTGAAAACAGAACCAACCCAGCAATTGCAACCACCAGCTGATCGGGGTGATGGACTGTGCCGGGCCCTGTGCTTGCTAGAACATACAAGAATCTGGTCTGGGAATGTCTGTTTTCTTACGCACAGGTTATAGGTTTTTTTTTTTTTTTAGATTTTTTAATTATTATTATTATTATTATTATTATTGGAAAGCCGGATATACAGAAAGGAGGAGAGACAGAGAGGAAGATCTTCCATCCGATGATTCACTCCCCAAGTGAGCCGCAACGGGCCGGTGCGTGCCAATCCGATGCCGGAAACCAGGAACCTCTTCCGGGTCTCCCACGCGGGTGCAGGGTCCCAGTGCTCTGGGCCGTCCTCGACTGCTTTCCCAGGCCACAAGCAGGGAGCTGGATGGGAAGTGGAGCAGCTGGGATTAGAACCGGCGCCCATATGGGATCCCGGTGCGTTCAAGGCGAGGACTTTAGCTGCTAGGCCACGGTGCCGGGCCCAGGTTACAGGTTTTAAAGGGTAAGGAAGGGGAGGGCAGGAGGGAGACTTCCGGAAGACACCACGCCCACCAAAGATGCTGTAATTGGCTGTTTGACAGGTCTATCTCCCTAGATCTTCCGGTGATGTCAGAGGTCATGTTCAGGTATACTTCCCTTGGCCTTGTAGCCATGTTGGAAGTCACATTCCACGTGTAGGCCTGAAGGCTGTATCTCAGGCCATGGGGAAGGTTAGGCTTAAGCCACACCCTCCAGGTACCAGGGCAGGGGTCTGGGGTGATCGCCCACATGCAGGTGCCCATTACTTGAACCATTCTCTGCTTTCCCAGACCATGAGCAGAGATATGGATCAGGAATGGAGCAGCCAGGACTGAAGCTGGTGCCCATGTGGGATGCCCGCAGCAACTTAACCTACTATGCCACAATGGTAGCTCTGTTTTACTGTTCTGGATGAAGTCAGAACTGCTTAGGAGTGTTGTCTCTTTTTTATATATATATATTCATTTATTCATTAATTACATTGTATTACATGACACAATTTCATAGGTACTGGGATTCCCCCCACCCCCTTCACCCCAAACCCTTCCCCCATGGTGAATTCCTTCACCTTGATGCATAACCACAGCTCAAGTTCCGTTGAGATTCCCTAATTAAAAGTTCACACCATACAGAGTCCAGCATCCCACTTGTCCAGTTCAAGTTCGATGGCCTCTTAGGGAGGCCCTCTCAGGTTTGAAGGCAGAGCCAGCAGAGCGTCACCTCGATCAGGAGTGTTGTCTCTTGAGTTCTTTCCAGAATCTCAGAGTGTTGAGCATACAGTTATCCATGTCATGGTATTTAAGCATTTAAATATGGTGAGGATGAATGGGTTAAGCTTATTTTTTCTTAGGATAAAACACTTTACTGGGAGTACATTGTAAATTAAGTTGACATTTACCAAAGGATTACAGAGTCATGGAGTTTTGGATACTATTGTCTCAGAAAGCCAGCATATTTTAATAATGGTGATTTAGTTCTAGTAACAGCAATATGCGAGTAGACTGTTGAAATACATGTAGGTACATGTAGAGTGTGTGTACGTGAGAGCAGAGAGAGGCAGAGGCAGGGAATGAGCGAATACTCACTGTTTAGATCCAGCCTGAGTAAGGTAGCTTTCACCTTTTCACATTGTCACTGGACTTGATTGCCTTCCAACTCTGACCACTGGTTGAAGCTAGTTTCTCTTGTTCCCAAAGTGCACACACCAGCGTGGCTCGGCTCGGGCTGAAGGCAGGAGGCACGAGCCCCTTGTGGCCTCCCAGTTGGGTGGCGGGAATCGAGCTGCTGGAGGGGCTGCTTGGTCTGTGGCAGCAGGCTGCTGGCTGAGCACAGGCACTCACTGAACGTGGGCTGTGGGCAAGGGCCAGCCTGGTGGCCATGTCCCAAAGCTGCCCCTTTTCTGCTTATCTCAGTTTCCAGTCACCATTTTCTCTTTCCCTTGTTTCATCTCCCTCTGAAATGTACGCTATTTGTTGTTTTCATTTTTTATCTTCCATTTCATCTTTAATTTTATGATACAACTCCGTAGGCTCTGGCATTTCCCTTACCTCCTCCCCAAATTCCCTCCCATCAACTGATTTCCCCCATATTATTAACAGTTTCATTGAAGTTTTAATTTGTAGATCACAAACGTCACCTATTTTCAGTGTCTAATTCATTGATTTTGTGCACTTCTGTTCTTGCACAATCACGTCTTCAGTTCTTATAGTTGTTTGATTCATTAAGGACTTTTCTGGAGGATGTCTGGTCATTTGCATGTTTTTGCTCTCCGTGGGTAGCTGGGAGGCACCGTTGGAGACATTGAAGGAATGCCATTCGTGGAAGCGTTCAGACAGTTCCAGTTTAAAGCAAAAAGGGAGAACTTCTGTACTGTTCACGTCAGCCTTGTCCCGCAGGTGAGTGGGGAGTGTGCGAATGGTGACTTGGTGACATCTGCCTGTGATGCTCTGTGTGCTCCTTTTGGAACCTGGGGGCCACAGGCTAGCCGGAGAATCTGCTGGCCATCGGACTGAAAGGGACCGTTTGCTTTTCAGCCCAGTACTACCGGAGAACAAAAAACCAAACCCACGCAGATCAGTGTCCGTGCGCTGCGGGGGCTCGGCCTGTCTCCAGATCTGGTGAGTTCAACTGCGCAGGCAAGTTCGTCTCCAAGGTCTCTTGGCCGTGAACTTCCTTTGTTGATCTGTGGCATTGTTGGGTTTCTTTGTGGCTCTGATGTGGGTCCTTTGACAATGGGCCTTCTGTGTCTGGGAGCCAGTGAAGGCTCCCGGATCCCAGGTGTCACATAAATTGGCCATCTTGTCTTCTCCAGGCTCTCCCGGGACCGGCTCCGTTGACAGCGGGGCAAGCGCGGGCTCCTGTCATTTTTCTGGTTGTGGCTTCTTTAGAGTGAAGATGCGGCCTCGGGACTTTCCTGCGGTCCTGCTAGGGTGGGCTGTCCCTGCTCTCTTTTTTTTTTTCACCTAAATGGTTATGTCCCTCACAGCATGTTCTCCACCTGTTGCCAACTGCTAGATCAGGAGTCGGCTGCCTGTTTCTTGGCACCCCGTCGCACCCGTGTGTTTGTCTGTAGCTGCTTTCACACTGTCCTGGCACTGTCAACCATCAGGGCAGTGACTGCATGACTTGCAAACTTGAACTGTTTCCGCTCGGCCTTCTAGAGAAACTTTTTGTTGACCTCGTTGTAGTGCTTTTCTTGTGTTTACTGAAGTGACATTTGTTTGCTTGCCTGCTCACCAAACACATCTTGCCCTTTGCATTCTTACTGATAGTTTGAGTTTGATCAGACTTGCTCAGCCCGATTTCTGAGAGTCCGTGGAATGCCAGAGTGAATAAGCACGTACTCAGATGAAATTCTTGTAGTCAGAAGCAATGGCTGTGGCATCCTGCAAGCGAAGAGCCGCTTGGCCTGCCGCTCCTGCTTGTTGACCCGTGTGTAACTGCCCTTTGCAGATCATCTGCCGCAGTTCGATGCCCATCGAGATGCCCGTCAAGGAAAAGATTTCGATGTTTTGTCACGTGAAGCCTGAACAGGTTGGTGCCGTCTTCAGTGGCAGACTTTATTATTCCGCAAGCACTTCTGCGCTGCTGCCCCGTCGCTTCTGACTGCTGCGTCACCGTAGGCAGCTGCGTGTGCTGCGCTGCGGGAGGCCTGAGCAGCACAGCTCCCTCGCCGCCACGGAATTAGTCTGGAGACTGGACTCTGAATAAGACGCTTGTTTCTGCGTATGATCACTCTGTGTTAAGAGGACAACACCGGGCTAGGGTGTTATCTCCAGCGAGAGCCATGGGAAACCCCCTTAGTATCTCTTTCTTTAAAATATATATTTATGGATTTACTTGAAAGACAGAGTTACAGAGAGAGAAAACTGGACTTCCTCCAATTGCTGGTTCACTCTCCAAATGGCTGCAATGTCCTGGAACAGAGCAGGCTGAAGTCAGAGTCTGGGACTCCAACTAGGTCTCGCACGGTGGTGGTAGAGGTCCAAGCACTTGGGCCACGCTCTGCTGCTTTCCCAGGTGTAACAGCAGGAAGCTGGATTGGAAGTGGAGCAGCTGGGATGTGAATCCTATGGGATGCTGTACTTCAGGCTGAACCGATCCGAAGCCAGGAGCCAGGAGCTTCTTCCAGGTCTCCCGTGCTGGTGCAGGGTCCCAAATCCTTGAGCCATCCTCAACTGCTTTCCCACTGCTGGGTGAGAACTGGAGCAGCTGGATAGGAACTATTGCTCATGGGGTGTTGGCACTGCAAGGTGAAGGATTAGTTAGTTGAGCCATCATGCTGGCCTCCATTTTTTTTTTTTAACAGATAATCTGCCACTGTCTTTTGAGAATTTTTAAATAAATATCTTTTGTTTCATTTTAGTTTATTTTGTTTTGGAAAGTCAGATATAAAGAGAGGAGGATCTTCTGTCCACTGATTCACTCCCCAAGTGGCCGCAACGGCCAGAACTGAGCTGATCCAAAGCCAAGAGCCCAGAGCCTGGAGCCCAGAGCTGCTTCTTGATTTCCTACACAGGTGCAGGGTCCCAAGGCTTTGGGCTGTCCTTGATTGCTTTCTCAGGCCACAGGCAGGGAGCTAATTGGGAGATGGGGCCGGTGGAATATGAACTGGTGCTCATATGGGATCCTAGTCCATGCCACTAGGCTACTGTACAGGGCCCCAGGATTTTTTTTTTAAGATTTATTTATTTCTATTGGAAGGACAGGTTTATAGAAAAGATAGACAGAGAAAGATCTTCCATCTACAAGTTAACTCCCCAGTTGGCCACAATGGCTAGAGCTGAGCTCATCTGGAGCCAGGAGCCTCTTCCGGGTCTCCCACGCAGGTGCAGGGTCCCAAGGCTTTGGGCTGTCCTCGACTGCTTTCCCAGGTCACAAGCAGGGAGCTGGATGGGAAGTGGAACAGCCAGGACAGGAACCAGCGCCCATGTGAGATCCTGGTGTTTGCAGGTGGAGGACTGGCCAATCGCGCCATTGCACTGAGCCCTCCTGAGATTTCTTTCATTGTTGAGTGGTAGTGGGTCAATGCAGTAAAGTGTGGCATTTTCTCGTCACTGATCAGGTCATCTGTATCCATGACGTTTCTTCCACATACCGAGTGCCTATGCTGCTAGAGGGACAAGGAGTCGTTAAGTATTTTAAAGAGCGATTGAGCCTGCCCATTGGTGATTCTGAAACTCATTTGCTTTTCAAGTGGAGAAACATGGCTGACAGGTATGTACTGGCAATGACTTTGGTACTTCTCGGGCTTGGGGGTGGGACCAAGACTGCTTTAATGAGTAAGGATCTCACGCTCTGTATGTGCATGTTTTAGTCTTGGTGCACCCAAAGCCACATCACATTGTTACGGTGCTTTTGTGTATTTAGAGACGTCCGGAGTCCTTGATTTCGCTGTCCGTACACCAAAGGGTATTGGAGGAATTTGGGTTCTGGAATACTTTTTAAAAAAATATGTATAGATATTTATATATGTATAGATTTATTTCTTAGTTTCTGAATGTTTTTTTCTTTAAACATTTCTTTATTTTATTTGAAAGGCAGATTTACAGAGAGGGAAAGATCTTCTGTCCTGCTGGTTCACTGTCCAAATGGCTGCAACTGTCAGAGCTGAGCTGATTTGAAACCAGGTGCCAGGAACTTCTTCAAGGTCTCCTGCATAGATATGGTCCATTCTCTATTGCTTTCCCAGGCCGTATGCAGGAGCTGGAATGGAGGCAGAGCAGCTGGGACATGAACTGGGGCCCACAGGGAATGCTGTCATTTGAAGGTGGAGGATTAGCCTGGCAAGCCATGCTGCTAACCCCAATTTCTGAGTGTTTTGAACAATTTTAAAAGCTGTAGGTGTTTGTTTTATCGTGTTTGTTTTTAACATTGGCTAAATTTCCTTAAAAACAAAGCAAAACCCTCCTTTTGAATGGGAAGTGTCAGCTGTGCTGTTGTCCCGTCTTGTCCTTGATAGCTTTTCAGCATCTTTTTTTTACAACTCCTAATAATGTTTAGCTCCCAGCTGACTGCTTGAACTCAGATGGCTTGTCCACTGGTTGACACGCAGACCCCTGTCACCCGCTTTCTTTCTGAAGCTTGGCTGAGGCGCAGGCTTCCCACAGTGTCCGCCTCATGCGGCTGAGGTCTCAGGTGAGGGAGGTTAGGGATGTGCATTCTGGAGTCAGACTGGCTCTGTGGCTTAGAGCTGTGTGGCTGTGGGCGGATGACTGCACCCCACTGGGCCTCTTCTCGCAGCTGGCTGGAGCAGGAGGCCAGCAGCACCTGCCTTCCCATTAGGGTGACCAGGTGCAGACGGCTTTGCCACAGTAGTTAAGGTATTTGGGGGTGCCGGGCTCTGTCTTGTGGGAGATGACTCATTGGCCTGGCACCTGGCACGCTCTCGCCCTCTCACCTGGAGTTCCTTGGGTGAGCGGGGTCAGGCACAAGGGCCGGTGGCTGAATGGGGGTGTTCCCAGGGACCGAGGACAGCTTGAAGCACCTGCCCTGCCCTCGGGAGCAAGTAAGGGATCACTGGCTTGTAGGAAGTGTCTTATCAGCTTGGGACAGATGCTGTAGAAGCACCGAAAGTTTTCATATTGTAACTTGTTTTTCATTTGAAAGAAGGCTGAATAAATGATGCTTAAACTCTGTTGGGTGTTGCTGTAAAAAATATACCTGAGGCTGCTTTGCCTCACAGTGGCCTGAGCCCTCGGGAGTCTGGCTTCGCACCCTGGCTGTTTCACGGCCTGAAGGTGGCACAGCAAGGAAATGGGCAAGCAGCTGAGGGGACAGGCTTACTTTGTTTCCCATGCTCATGGGAACTAATCTACTCCCAGGAGACTGCGGTAGTTCTCTCAGGAGACCAGAGCCCCATGACCTGAGTCTCTTCAGTGGTCCCAGCGCTAATGGTTCCCATCAGCTCAACACCCAGGTTCCCACCCTGGTGACCCTGGTGACCCTGGGAACCAGGCATTTGGCATGTGATCCTTTGGTGGACAGGCCACATTCAAGCTGCAGCATCCTGTATTCACTTGTGCTTTTCTATACCATCCCCCAAAAATTCCTTTTAAGAAGGGCCAGGGGCCCGGTGCGGTAGCCTGGTGGCTAAAGTCCTCACTTTACATGAGCCAGGATTCCATATGGGTGCTCGTTTGTATCCCGGCTGCTCCCCTTCCCTTCCAGCTCCCTGCTTGTAGCCTGGGAAGGCAGTAGAGAATGGCCTTGGAACTCTGTACCCATGTGGGAGACCTGGAAGAAGCTCCTGGGTCTTAAGTTCGGATCGGCTCAGCTCCAGCCATTGGTGCCATTTGGGGAGTGAACCAGTGAATATGTCTCCTTCTCTCTGTAAATCTGCCTTTCCAATAAAAATAAATAAACCTTTAGAAATAACAATGAAGGTATTGGCAGGTTTGGTTCCTTACGGAAGTTCTGCAGGAACATATTTCGCTTGGGACTTAAGCCAACTGTCAGCCATCCTTGGCTTATGGCTTTATGGCTTGTAGCTCCAGCTTCTGCCTCTTCTTCATATCGCCTGCTCCTTGGATTTCTTACCATTCATTCATTCATTCATTCATATTTCCCTCTTTCTTTCTCTCTTTCTCAAGGATGTCTGCCATTAGATTTTGGGCCCATCCTAATCCAAGATGACTCCATAGGGAGACTCTTGTATTAACTGCGGCAGCAAATACTCCAGCAAAGTCACTTTCACAGTTTCCAGGAGGCCATGTTATTTTTTGGAGGGTAGCCATTCGATTCAGTGTAGTCTTCAGGCAAGGCAGGTGCTGTGCATGGGGTCTGCAGCATGCTGCCAGCAGCGGTCACTCGCTGGCAGTGGTGATGGGTATGTGCCTTTTGGAGCAGCTGCCCCCGCGGCACATGCTCTCGGGAGAAAGGAGGCAGAACAAGGCCACAGAGCAGCCCGACTCTGGCTGCCCAGAGCTGCTTGGAGCCAGGGTGTGTGGGAGCTGCTCAGCGACCTGGGGCCACAGTGAGACATCCCCTGCCCTGCCTGCTGTGGTAGGCTGCAGAACACTCTACCTCCCCCTCACGTAGCAGATCACAGCAATGGGGGGAGTCCTGAATCGCATACACTGGGATGGCCAGTGAGCAAGGGCAGGGCATCAAGGTGCTGCTTGGCTCCTTGGGGACGAGCAGGTCAACTGGGCAAGCCCAGGGATCCTTCCTGCACAGCATCCCGCCCCAGGTGTGACCCAGAGACTCACCTGTGCCACCCTCTGCTACGTGAGGCGTGAGGGAGCCAGCGAAGGAGGGTCCCTGCAGACTGGAGCACTGCCTCCTCCTGGGGCCTCTCTGCGGAGCGCAGAGAATGTCCTGCGGCCATAGGGCAGACCTGCTGGGCTTGGAGGTGCCTCACCTTGCCAGGACCGATGGGCCTCAGCTCAGGCCAGGCCGCACCTGCACATTCTTGTTGTCGCCACTTTTCAGCTCACTGCAGCTTGCTGTCCGTCCCCTGTGACCCTCATGGACAGGTGGCAGGAGGTGTGGGTGGCTTTGGAGCTTCCAGAACAGCCGCTGCCCACGTGCTGTCATCCGTTTGCTGGAAGCCACCTGTCTTCCCGCTTCTGAGTTAGCCTCCTCTGCGCTTGTCTCCTGTTGGCATTCAGGCTTGCCTTGCTCCCTTTGAAGATGTGGAGATGAAAGAGGGGTGTGCCTTATCACAGTAGCGTTTTTCCTAGGTATTTGGGAAAGAGCTTCAGTCCCTAAAACATCTTCAGTGCAAGATGACATTTCTGTGTGCTTAATATCAGAGCAGATATTTGTCATGTCCCCTGAACAGATTTCCTGACCAAAGCAACACTAAAGACTGTGTCTATAATGAAATGTAATCAAGTGTCTGCTGTAGAATGGAATTCTCATAAAATTGATCTAAATGGCTTGTAATATTTTAAACAGTGCTCTCCATACAATTCTTCAGGCATACTGTGAATAACCAGACTTTTGTGAGCCAGCTGGGAATGGTACAATTTTAAATGTAGACATTTGGAATGCAGTTTTTTCTTATACAGTGTCACCTTACGAAGTTAATATGGGAGTGCTTCCTGTCGACAAGCAGAATGCATTTCCTTGTACAATGTCACCTTACGATCTAATTTATAAACAGCTCATTTTTATGAGATGGCGGGAGCTGTTTGAAGTTTCTTAGTTTTTAATGCTTTCAACTTTTTCTCTCATTCCTCTCCCAGATTTGTAGCTGCTTGTTTATGCAAGCCAGTGTTGGGATTTCTTAGGATTTCTGAAATCTGTTTGGTGGGCAGATTCTGGTTCTTTGTGGTGGGATGGTGGGATTTGCTTCCAGCTCAGCAGGTGTGTTCCTGAAGCAAGGGGAGGCCTGCGAGCTGCGGTGGCTGCAGTGTACTCTCTGCGACGGCCTGCCCCGGCACCGGAGGTTAACCTTTGGGCTTGTCTTGCCTCACAGATATGACAAGTTACAGAAAGCATGCACCATCGCCCTGGTTGGCAAATACACCAAGCTCAGGGACTGCTACTCTTCCGTGTTCAAAGCCCTGGAGCACTCGGCCTTGGCCATCAACCACAAGCTGAATCTGATGGTGAGTCCCGGGCACCCCGCTGGGTAAAGGCCGTGTGCCACTGAGGCAGGGTGCGCTGGCAGTGTTGAAGAGCATCTCCGCCCAGGACTGTTGCTTGAACAGGGAGGCTCACAGGGCACAGCAGATAGTCACACTCATGGCTTAGATTTATTCTAGCCAACGGCTGCAAAGCAAATGCAGTGAAGGGGAAAGCTACCACAGGGGAAGGCTGGGGAATCCAGATGTGCAGTCTCCCTCAGTGAGGAGTAGTGAAAGCATGGCCCCGGGCTGCCTGCCAGGGGTGCCAGGGTTCAGACCTGGGCTGCTCATGAAATTATCTGCTCCGTAGCATGTCCGCAAATTCCAGGCTTCCAGAAGGAAGGCAGGTATTCAAGCACAAATCATGTTGGTTTGCACAAACACGTCAAACACACTGAGCCACTCCTACACATTCCTACAGTGGTAGGAAATTTCTTGAAGGTTAAGTTTCTCGATGTGGGCCAAGGGCTGGTCTTGTAAGCCAGCCTTGCCAAGGAGATCAGCCAGGCCCGCTGTATAAGCCTTGGCGATGTTCAGGTTTAAGGTGTATTTCTCAACTTAGGCTCTGTGTATCAGGTAATATATATTGTACTTTGTGCTCTTTTATGTATATAATATTTGCCTAGCAAGAAAATAATGGGACAGTTTTTCCCTTTGGCATTGAAATAGAATCCAAGATTTTTTAAAAGCATTTCTTTTTTCATTTTTGGAAATAACTTTCATTTCTTCATTTTGAGAGAGAAATCAAGATCTTTCCTGTCTGCTGGTTCCTCAGATGGCTGCAGTGGCTGAGACTGGGTCAGGCTGAAGCAGGAGCCGAGAACCCAACACAGCTCTCCCATGCAGGGCTCAAGTGCTTGGGCCATCGGCTGTTGGCGCTCTGGGTGCACATTAGCAGAAACCCAGAACAGAACCACAAACCCAACACTCTCATATGGGATGCAGAAGACCCAGGTAATAGCTAACTAATGTGCAAATACTGGTCCTGCAAACCATGTCTTAAAAATAAACAGGGGGCTGGTGCTGTGGCGTAGTAGATTAAACCTTTGCCTGTGGTGCCAGCATCCCATATGGGCTCTTGTTTGAGTCCCAGTAGCTCCATTTCTGATCCATTCCCTGCTGTTGGCCTGGGAAGGCAGCAGTACACCCGCATGGGAAACCTAGAAGAGGTTCCTGGCTCCTGGCTTTGGACTGGCCCAGCTCTGGTTGTCGTGTCCATTGGGAAGTAAACAATTGGATGTAAGACCTTTCTCTTTGTTCCCCCCCTCTCTCTAATTCTGACTTTCAAGTAAAATAAATAAATCTTTTTTTTAAAAGTGAAAAAAAATTGAACAGGAGACGTTTTGTATTCATGGGCTCCACATGTGTGATTTCAACCTCAGCTGTAGCTGAATATGTCCTGGAAGAAATGTGTCTGTACAGAGCATGTGCAAACTTTGCCTTGTCTTTGTGTCATCACCAATACAATGGAACAGCTATTTACATGGCACTTACATTGTGTTGCATGCTGTAAGTATTTTTAGAAATAACGAGTATATAGAAGGGGGCAGGCATTTGTCTCCGTGGTTCCCTGCCAGTTAAGATGCTCACAGCCCCCGTGGGTGTGCCTGAGTTCCATTCTCAACTCCATCTGCTGGCTCCAGCTGCTTATATGTGCAGAATCTGGTGACTCAAGTGGTTGGGTTTCTGCTGCCCATGTGGGAAAACTGGATCGAGTTTCTAGCTCTCAGCTTCAGTCTGAGCCCAGTTCCAGCTGTTGCGGACATTGGAATGTGAAGCAGTGGATAGAAACTCTGTGTCTCCAAACCAGTAAAAAGCACAGGAAGATGTGCGGTGTGATCTCCATGTAGGCAGCAGAAACCCTGTCACCGCAGGTGTGAACTGGCAGGAAGCTGGAGTAGGCACTGGACGTGTACATGTCTCACACTGTGTGCCGAGGCTTGTCCCGCAGCTTAGCTTCTCACGTGTCATCTCCCTGGAGAGAGCTTGCCTGTGCTGCCCCCTTCCCCTCCCTGTAGTCTGGGACTGCAAATGAGACATGGCCCGAAGCTACTCCCATGCAGTCCTCTTCTCTGCCCATCAGAGCTATGAGCACACTATTACCTGTAATGTTGGTGTTTTTCATAATCTTCTGAAAGATGATCAGACCCACCAGAAAGGGATTGCGTTTTTCTAATGCCACTTCCCACTCTAGGCTTTGCATGATGTTTGAATGTTCATGTCGCAGTGTTAGATGGCACTACCACTTCCTAGTGTGTGTTTTTCATAAATGCCACGTTAATGTGTCGGATGCTTTTCTCAGTACATAGACTCCCTCGATCTGGAGCAGATCACCAAAGCCGAGGACCCAGTGAAGTTCCATGAAGCTTGGCAGAAGCTGTGCAAAGCTGAGTGAGTACTACGGACAGTACACCATTTTGGACAAAGCCACGGGGCTTTTTCCACAATTATTCCCATTTGGACCAATTGCTGATTGTTGTGCATCTTGAAAGGTACTTTGGAAGACTTCAGGATTTGCAGGGGGTTGAGCCACAGGTACATGCATTGCTGTGAAATGTGCGTGGTGCCACTGGTGGTAGATGCAGTGGAAATCATTATGATTGGGTGAGGGGATAAGGATGTGTGCGGATTTCACTGAGATGCAGAGGCAACTATTGCCCATACAAACTGAAAGTACAAGGATGAAACCTGCCTCTCTGGATTGTATTTTCTTTTGCACATGGTTTGATTGTAGGTTTTATTTTAAAGGAACTGACAGAACTCTTGGGGGCAGCATTGCATTACAAGGGTAGTATGGCCCTGCTGGTTTTTCTGTTGAACTCTTGTAGTTTGCTCTCTCTTTTTTTGGAAATAGCTATTGCTGTTAAAAAAGGGAAAGATTTATTTATTCATTAGAAAGGCAGAGAGAAAGAGAGACAGAAAGAAAGAAAAAGGAAGGAAGGAAAGAAGGAAGAAAGAAAGAAATAAAGGAAGGAAGAAAAAGAAAGGAAGGAAGGAAGGAAGGAAGCAAGGAAAGGAAAGAGAAAGAAAATCTTCAGTTTGTTTACTGGCCACATGACTGTAATGGCTGGGGCTAGGCCAGGCTGAAGCCAGAAACCAGGAGCGTCTTCTGGGTCTCCCACACGGGTGCAGGGTCCCAAGGCTTTGGGCCGTCCTCGACTGCTTTCCCAGGCCACAAGCAGGGAGCGGGATGGGAGATGGAGCAGCTGGGACACGAGCCAATGCCTAAATGGGATGCTGGTGCTGCAGGTGGGGGCTTGAGTGGCTATGCCACATCATTAGTCCCTCTATTTTACAACTGAGAATGTCTGTGTCTCTACAAGGCCTCCAAAGGGTCTCCAGCCTTCCACTTAGTTAGCAACTGAAAGCAGAGACTGATTTGGCTATTTTCAGGCTTTCTGATTAAATAAGAGATCTTAACATTTTTATAGCAGTGCTTTGGAAGGAGCCTTAGCCTATATTCTTACTCAGATTCTTCTCTCGGTGGTTTTCCTAACTGAATTGAGTTTCCCAGTTGCGATGCTCAGCTGCCACAGAAAATAGATCTCAAGGTCAGTTGTGAGAATTTGTCAGGACTCTTTCATAGCACTGAAAGAATTTCCAAAAAGAAATTCCAGGAAATGAAGCTGTGTAGTTGTTCCCAAAAGGAGACTGCATGCCTTGGAATTGGGATTCTGTAACTGTGGATGACTAAAAACATAAATTTTAAAGATGAAAATAGTCAATGGTCAAACCTGCCTTCATCTTGTGTCGATTTCAGTGGTATTCTCGTGCCTGGAGGCTTTGGAACCAGAGGAACACTGGGAAAACTCCAGGCCATTTCTTTGGCAAGAGCAAAGAAGATTCCTTTTCTGGGTAAGCTGCATGTTTCTTGATGTTTCTAGAACCTTCCTATAGGGGATAAAACTTCATAACTGTTTATTATTATGAGATGGTAAACTTAGGTTTGAATGTTCAAACACCAAATAGTCTGTTACAGGTATCAGCAAACTATATCCTACAGGTCAAATATGGCTCACATCCTGCTTTTATAGATAAAGTTTTATTGGAACATAGCCAAATCAGTTTATTTATGCAAGTTCTTCAAAAAGCTTATGAAAAATGCACATCATGTAAAGATGGCATGAATTTCTTTTCTTTTTTCTTTCTTTGTACCAAGATGAACTTATCTTTCAATTTTATTTCCATAAACTTTCAGAAGTACCCTCATATTGTCAGACTGCTCCTATAGTATAACAGAGGAGACCTTGTGGTGTGCAAAGCTTAGTGTATGACCTTTTACACAACAATGTGTCCTTTTAGGAGTGCTTGTCACTATTCTGGCAAGTTCTGGGTAGCAACAGGCCGGGAGATGGTTCTCCCTGCACCTGATCTTAGCCTGCTCCAATTTCCCTCCCCTCTTGAAGCAGAGAACCATTCAAACAGAATGCCACAGTAGGCTTTCTGATTAGAAAAGGAGTGTTTCAGTTGAAACTTCTAGTTGATCTTAGGAAAGACAGTACAGAAAGAGCCTCCAAGGCCACGGGAACAGCTCCCAGAAAAGTCGGTGGAACCGGGCTCATGAATGCTCACCTCCAGTTTGCTCAGCGGGGCATGTGGAGCAGTGAATGCAGCTGGAATGGGACCTGAGATGCTTCCGAAGGAGGCCCCACGTGCAGAGGCCGAGCTCTGCACTGTACCCTGGACAAGCTGCTGCCTTGGTGAACCCAGCTCATGAGCTTTGCTGCCTTTCATTGGCGGTAGACTTTGTTTCCCTATTGCCTGCTCCTTGATTGACCTCCTAGACTCTGTCCTTTGGGGAGCCATGCCCAAAAGCCGAGAGTAATTACCTTGATGCATTGTTTGCTTTTCTGGGTCTGAGGTCATCTGAGCTACTGTTTTCTTTTGAAGTAATGGTAGATAAACATTGTGTCTATCTGAACTTGATATAGTTTTCACTGTATAAAATAGCTTACAAGTCTTTAGCTTTCCCACTGTGTCTTCATTAAGAATTTGTTTATTTGATAGACAGAGTGTCTCTCTCTCTCTTTCTTTCTCTCTCTCACCCCCACCCCCCATATAGACTCCTACACACACACACACACACACACACACACACACACACAGGAGACCAGGGGTAGGGGAAGATCTTCCATCCTCTGGTTTACACTTCAAGTGGCTGCCATGGCTGGGAATGGGCCAGGCTGAAGCCAAGAGGCTGGAACTTCATCTGGTTCATGTTGGGGTCCAGCAGCCCAAGCATTTGGACAATTTTCTACTGATTTTCCAGGCACATTAACAAACAGCTGGGTTAGAATCAGAGCCTGAACCCCTGAGCTGACACTCAGGTGGGGTGCCAGCATCATAGATGGCAGTTTAACTCTTGGCGCCATGGTACTGGCTCCTTCAGTTGTATTTTGTACTCTGTTATTACTGTGCCCCAAACTCAAGCCATGGTAGATGTTCCAGCTTCCCTGGCTTTTTCCTGCAATGATGTCTGGGGGCTATTCTGCACATCAGCAGCAGGGTGCCTCTTAGATGCTAGCCCCCTAGCCCACCAGAGACTGCGCTGAGGCCAAGGGCAGCTGGAGGGGAGGTGCAGGATCCCAGCCCAGGAACAGACCCTGTTAGATTGGAGGGAAGCTCCTGGGGCAGAGAGGGGCTCTGGGGTGGCCCTGCAGCCCACACACATTCCTCAGTTTGAGGTCACACCTGGACAGTGGCAGATTTGCCTGTTGGACTCTTGCCCCTTCTCTTTTCTGCTTGCATGTTCCTTCTCAGCTCCAGAATTCAGGTGCTGCTCAGCAGTCCAACCACCCTCCCTGCCCCCTGCCAGGAAGCGTTTCAGGGCCAGGAGGACAGACTAGGCCAAGCGTCACTCTCTGAGACGTGTGTTGTGGGTGGAAGAGACAGACAACAAACAAATGGACAGAAATGGGAATAGCCACAGAATGTGCTCATTGGCTTTGTTTATGTGCTTTTGAAACTAGGAATTTGCCTCGGGATGCAACTAGCAGTGATTGAGTTTGCAAGAAACTGCCTCAACTTGAAAGGTAAGAGTGAGGTTTGCTAATACCCATGTGTTAAGGACAAAAATTATACTTTAGTTGTTTTTCCACAATATTGGTGAGCTGCTAACTCTTGTCTTAATCTTCAGATGCTGATTCCACTGAATTTGAGCCAAATGCCTCCATACCTTTGGTAAGTGGTTTGTGTATCTTCCTGGGCCCAGTCTTTGGCATTTTCTTTCTGATTCTTGCTTAAACTCATAAGAAGCTGTTAAGTTTTTTCAAGGTTTATTAGTTTATTTGGAAGTCAGAGTTCCAGAGGAAAGATATAGATATCAGTCTTCTACTTGCTGCTTCAGTCCCCAAGTGGCCACACTGTCTCAGCTGGGCCAGGCTGAAGCCAGGAGCACGAGCTTCACCGGGATTTTCCATGTGGGAGGAGGGGTCTGAGCACTTGGGCCCACATCTGCTACTTTCCCAGGCACATTAGCAGGGACTTGGATTGGAAATGGAGCAAATGGTTCTCAAAGCAGTACTCTTTTGGGATATTGCTGTTGAGGTGGCAGCTTAACTCACTGTATTCAAATGGTGGCCCCTATCATTTCTTTCCCTTACTTCATCAAAGCGTTCTGCACCGTGTATGGATTGACAGTCCTTGTTTTTGCATGCAGCTGCTCGGCTCTCAGTGGTCTACCTTGCCAGCTGCTCCTTGGAGCCAGGCACAGTCCTGGGCTGATTTCTCTTTGTGGCAGTTTTCAAGCTTAATGTTTAGGAAAGCATTAAATTGGCCGTGACAACAATTTATAACAGCTCATATAAAGAAACGAGCTGCCCTGTCTCTAGACGCGGTCCCAGTCTGTGTTTTCCACAGTGGTGGTCATCGATCTTTCTGAAACAAAAATGACAACCATTTTGCTGCTGCTGCTCATCTTCTTGCAGCTCCTCGCCTGCCAACTCTTTCATCCAGGATTCTTGGCTGGGCCTCATGGGTCGTCGTGCTGGCATCTGCTGCTCTCCTGATTCCTTCAGGGGCAGGTCCATGGCTGCCATGCTTGGTGTTTCCGGCTTGGATACACTGGTGGTGCCCTTCGGACAATCCCTGCCCACCCCTCCCCCAGCGTCTTAAAACAAAACCAAGTAATTTAATGAAGTAAAACCCAATAACTTTCTAGTCTTCCTGCGAAGCTTTTCCTGCCCTCTATTCTTTCGCTGTCTCTGCCTTCTACATCTGTACCGGCCTGCTTTCCAGCTATTACATGTCCGTATTGAGAAGCACTGAGGCAGAGAAACGTGGTTTCTATCCTTCTCCCTCTCGCCCATTCCCTCTTCTCCCTTATGACAGCCATTGGTTGTTTTTTCTCTTCTTGATTTATATTTTCAGTTAAAAGTTACTTTTATTTGGAAGGCAAAGAGAGAAAAAGCATCCAAGTGCTTCCATATGCTGGATCACTCCCTGAGTCCCCATAAAAGGCAGAGCTAGGGTAGGCCAAGCCAGACGCTCGCAACTTCATCTAGGCTGCTGACGTGGGTGGCAGAGGTCCAAGTGCTCGAGTCTCACTGCTGCCCTTCCTGTGGGCATTAGCAGAGGCTCCAGCACTTCAGCCCTCCTCTGCTGCCTTCCAAGGCCATTTGCAGGAAGCTGGATTAGAAGTAGAGGCGCCGGGAGCCTGTAAGGACTGTTGGTATTGCAAGTGGCGTCTTAGTCCACTGCACCATCATGCTAGTCCCCTCTTTTCATTTTTAAAATGTGAGCAGCCTGTATGTATATTGTAGCACGGCTCCTTGGATTCATGGCCGCATACTCTGTACATTTTCTCCGGCATTGTTTTTCCATGTAACACCATATGCTGGAGATCACTCCGAGGAAGGATCTAGAAAAATCCTTCACTCCTTTTTATAGCCTTCAATTCAAACTGTAATGAACTCTAACTCCCCAGCCAGGTGGTACTTGGAAGTCATGTTCACATGGCCTGGTGCCAGTGAAGAGTTTCTTATAAAATTTTAATATAAACATATTTCTTGACTAATAGCTGAAATGGTTGTGTTCGGAAAATGTGGCTTTTCTAACAATATACTTTGGGACGAGATGTGACTTTACCAGTAGGTGCCACTGTTAGATAATGTTGACAAATCCTTCCATGACTTTTTAAATGTTTGCTTTATAATTTTCACCTACTTGAAAGGCAGAAAGAGAGAGGCAGAGAGAGACAGAGACAAAGAAGTCTTCCATCTGTTGGTTCATTTCCCAAATGAGCGCCCCAGCCGGGGCTGGGCCAGGCTGAGGCCAGGGGTCAGCAGCCGCATCTAGGTCTCCCATGTGGTGACAGAGGTTCAAACACTTGGGCCATGTTCCTCTACCTTTGCAGATAGATTAGCAGGAAGCCTGATCAGAAGCAGACTAGCCAGAACTTGATCCAGTGCTCTGATTGCCCATGTGCAGCAAAACCCACCCACAGCAGCAGCTGCTTCTGATGGCTGTTTACTCTGTGTGTGCACGCCTTTAAAAACAACTGATACACAGGCTAGAGGAGTTACATGCTACAGAAAGTTATGTGACTACCTGTCACTTGCCCTCCCCTTCACTTCAGCTCCCTTCCCAAAGTACTGTGTGTGTGTGTGTGTGTGTGTGTGTGTGTGTGCTCTTGCTGCCTATGCATACCCATGTATGGATGTAAAATACATGTGCCAGCCTGCTTGAAACACTGCTCCCACTTTGTTTTTTTTTTTTGTGCTGAGCCTTCCACATTGTACACAGGGATTTCTCACACTCTTGCCCTGCTGTCTGCTGCTTGGATGCCTCATTATTTGTTTAGCTGCCCTTGTGTTTAGGTCGTACCCATTAGTTTGCTCCTGTAAATGATGCTGCCACTTAGTATCACATACATATATCCTTGTACCCACTCTTAAACACATCTGCTGGATGAATTTCTGAAAGGGGAAATGCTAAACCAGAGGATGTGTGCATTTTACATTTTGATGGATTTTACACACATAAGTGAGATGAGAACCATAAAACCTAATTGCTATTGAACATCTTTATGGCCTGCAATCAGTTTATCAGAGAAAAATATCAGTAAGAGCCAGCATTTGTGCTGATGATGAGGAGTCTTATTAAAGAAAAAGGTGGAGGTGGTGGTGTCATTTGGCAGCAAACACCACAAAGCCTAGGGAGCCACCTCACTTGAGCAAGTCACGTTTACTTAGTAGGTTCTGGTCACTGTGACCCTTCTAGTTACAAAGTGGCCAGCTAGGAAACCAGGAGCCTGATGTCAGGGCACACTTGCTGCTCAGGGCTGCTTTCAGGGCCGTCCTGGCCCTCCTTGGGTCGTGTTCTGCTTGCTCGTGAAGTCCGCAGAGATGCTAGTAGCTGGAAGAGTTCTAATAGGAGGTGTCTCCTATGCACGTCAGAAGAGAAATTGTGTTTTACCTAAGTACTATGGCAGATGCTTTCTGAGGCTCAGGGTACTTGGGAGGCAGTGAATAGAATTTCTTTTATTGTGTTATGTCTTTGCTTGATGTGCAAACTGTAATAAAAGGCTTGGGGGCCCATATATCAATCATGTGGCAGCTGCACATGTCCTTGACCTTAAGTTTGGAGTCCCATCACACTGGTTCCTCTGGACTAAAGCTCACATTATCATGGACTTTCTATGTGAAATATATACACAGGAATAACAGTCTCAGACTTATCTCTAGCCAGGGGGATTGCTTAATGTCATGCCTTTCTTTTGTATTCCTGAAAAAGGCAACTTTAAAAAGAAATCGGAAGCAGAGTCCGTGTTCCACCTTCAAAACACATCAGCGCACGTGCCTGTTTGGTTGGTGGTTCTGCTAAGAGAAAGTGAGAACTTTGAAGCATTTTAACAAGGTTCAAATGAATATTTGCAATCACCATATTTGACATTATTTCAATTTTAGTTATTTATCATAGGTGTGACATCATTTATACCTTTTGATCCAGAAATTTTCAAAGTTAAAATTAATTTTATATCTGAATTTAGGTGAAGGTAATTTGTGTTAAACATTAAGCCTAATGCATGCATTAGATTTTGCTGTTTTTTAGTTGAAGCCCTATTTGAAGTATTTGCCTCTTTATTATTTTTCAACAACTTCCTACAGATTGCAAATTATAAAGTGTTGGATAAGAACTAGAGAGCCCACTTAGAGTTACTTTTTAGGGAGCACTTGAGGATTGGATTGCCTTCAGCCGATGCAATAAGTATTTCCCAGTGATTGAAAATACACAAGTCATTTGGAGGTTAGTGCGGACCTAGCAACTTTTCCCTGGTAAAAGTAGTCATCATGAATTAAGCTGTTATAGGGGTGAAATGGCCATTTCTGCTAGTGGCCTGGTGTGATCTTCACAGGCATGCTGGTACGTCTCTTACATGGGTGCAGGGTCCCAAGGACTTGGGCCATCCTCTGCTGCTTTCCCAGGCTACAAGCAGGGAGCTGGAAGGAAAGTGGAGCAGATGGCACAGGAACCAGCACCCGTATTGGATGCCGATGCTTGGAGGTAGACAATTAACCATTTGGGCTAATGTGCCAGCTCCTCACAAACGTTTTGAGGATGCCTTGTATGCGTGGATTTAAAATTTTTTGATGCAAAAATAAACTGATCTTTAACTATTTATTTTTACTTGAAAGCTAGAATCATCAGGAGAGAGAGAGAGAGAGAGAGAGAGAGAGACAGAGAGAGAGAGAATCTTCTATCCACTGGTTCATTCCCCAAATGGCCACAAAAGCCAGAGTTGGACTGAACTAAAGCCAGGAACCCAGAGGTTCCTCCTGGTTTCCCACATGGGCACAGTGACCCAAAGGCCCTGAGCCATCCACTGCTTTCCCAGGCCACAAGCAGGGAGTTAGATGGGAAATAGAGCAGCTGGGACCTGAACCAGCACCCATATGGGATGCTGGCACTGCAGGTTCAGATTGAGCCTACTATGCCTCAGCGCCAGGCCCCATAAACTTATCTTTAAATTCCACTTTCTGTGATCTTTTTGATGTATCCTATACATGTAAAAAGAATAACTTATGTTAGATGATGAATATATCAACTTGATTGTGGTGATTTCTCAGTATGTCAAGACATTATCCTGTACACCTTGAATATATGATTTTTATTTGTGAATTATGAAATCATAAAGCTGGGTAAGCTTCTCCCAGGTACAATGGCCACTGCTTAACAGCTAGTGCATCTTTTTGTCATGCCCTTCCGTGTAGCCAAGTCTAGCCAAGTCAATATATTTTTTTTAGTACTTTCTTGTCGGCAACGCCTGCGTCGCCACGTACCCCAAGCCAAGCGGAGGGACTAGGGTTACAAAAAGACAACACACAAGACAACACGCAGTGGGTCATTCTTGTAAAGAGAATGCCATTTATTTGGGGTCAGCCTGCATCTTTTATAGTCTGCCTAGTCCCTTCCAGTATTATCTCAATGTTCAAGCAACTCCTAAGCTCCCCTGGGGGCATCTTAACAAAGGGGAAGTAAGGAAGAGGAACTTGCATTCAAGCCAGGGGCTAAATGTATCAGGCCAAGAGTACCCATTCTGTTACCCCTTAGAAACAAGGTAAGCTGTGGAGTTAACCCTTGGGAGACCGGGGCCTACTCTTTCTCACAAGACAGTGACAAGGAAAGTGAGACTGTGGTGTGAGGGGGTACGCAGAGAGATCTCCTCTGTGCTTAGTCATTCCTTAAATGCCCGCAACAGGTAAGACTAGGCCAGGCTGAAACCACGAGCCTGGACTTCCATCTGGGTCTACCATGTGGGTGGCAGGAACTCCAGTAATTGAGCCATCATCTGCCTCCTAGGGTACACTTTTAGCCAGAATCTACATCTGAGGTGGAATAGCTGGGACTTGAACCAGGCACTGTGTTATGGGATGTGTGTCCCAATGGGCAGTTTAACTCACTGCCGTGAGTCTGCATGTTGGAAAGAGTTTAGAGTGAGCTTCCACTGATGAATCACAGAGTGGTTCCTAATGTCATAAAAAACGCGTGACTAAAAGAATACTTCCAAGCTAATGTATTTTAAAGCATTTGTACCTTGAGATCAATGGGAAAGTCTTAACAGGTGTTTCGACTGCTTGAGAGATATTTTTTTGGCAGTAGAAATAATTGAATGTTGGTGGAATGAGATAATTAAAATGAAAAGAGGCCCTGCATTCGGACCATGTCCACTTCAGTGTAGTCCTAAATACGGTAGATTATAATGGAGTTGCCACCACAAGCCTAACTTGCAGTTTAGTTGGGGATTTAAGACATAGATCAGTGGAACATGTAACCAAGCAGATGGGCAATGTGTGAGTACGCCCTCATCAAGTGCTGCCAGTGTTGTCAGTCAGACATCTGTGCCGGGATGAAATGTTCTTTATCTACACCATTCAGTATTGGAGCCACGAGCCCCAGAGCGCTGTGGAGCACTTAGAATGTAGCTAGTGTGACTGAATGTAAATTTTTCTTAATTTTAAATTAAATGCCAACTGTCTCATGTGTCTGTGGATTACAGTATTGGATAATGCAGGTAGACCTAAGACGCTTAAAAATTCGGAGTGCTGGAGGAATACTGCGGGTAAAAATAAGAAAGGGAGATTGGCAAAGGCTCAGGGACCTCGTGACAAGGATGGAAGTTTTATGCTAGATAAAAATGTCCAAGCTTGGTTGTAAGCTCTATTGTAGGGGTTAGAGGAGAACAAGGGAGCAGGGAAGCTGTGCAGAAGGCCGTGGATGCCAGTGACAGAACTAGCCCTGCAGGCAATGTGAGTGAACCGTAGTGTGCAGTATCAATACTGTACTCATTCCCAAAGGCCCAGTGTTGGAATGGGTGCTTTGGGAACATCCAGCAGATGTGGGTGCTTCAGGGACAGGAGGAGAAACAAGGCTGTGGGCAGAGCATGGGGTTGACTATCCTTGACCTGGGTCTGCGGGATGGAAGGAACAAGTCAAACACTCCAATTGTGCAGGAGCTGAGATTGAGTGACGATCAGAGTCTTGTTGGATCTTGGAAGTCAGATCAGTGTTGAGAGTGGGAACACACACACACACACACACACACACACTCACACTCACACTCCATGTCTCTTCACCCTTCTGGAGGCCCAAGGGTAATTTGTCCACGTCAGTGACTCAACCATTGCAGAGAGGTTTCTCCTTCATGTGTCTTTTTTCTTCTTTTCTTAGAAGATTTATTTATTTGCGTTAGAAAGAGAGAGCGAGCGAGAAACAGAGGAAGAGATGTACTGGTTCACTCTGCAGATGCTAATAATAGCCAGGGTTGGGCCAGGCTGAAGCCAGAAACCAGGGGGTTCATCGGGCTCTCCACATGGGTGACAAGGGCCCAAACACTCGAGTCATCTGTTGTTGCTTTTTCTGGGTGACTAGCAGGACATGGAGCAGCCGGGACACAAACAGGTGCTCACATGGGCTCTCAGCGTTGCAGGTGGCAGCTTGGCCTGCAATGCCACAGTGCTGGCCCCATCCTTTCTGTTTCTTGTGTGACTGCTGTGCCTGCTTCTCTTGCTTTCACCCGATTCTTGGTACCTGCCTCAGCTTCTTATTGCACATTTAACCACCGTGAAACCCCTATGCCTTCCTGCTCCCTCTCTGATCTTGGACTGACTCTAGCAAGGTGCTCATGGGCTTTGATGCTTTGCAGCCCGTTTGCCCTCTGCCCACCACTGCTATTTCCCTGCCTCAGTAAACTTCCTAGAAATGCCAAGAGAAATGGTACTTTTAAAAGAAGATTTATTTATTTTTATTAGAAAGTCAGATATACAGAGAGGAGGAGAGACAGAGAGGAAGATCTTCCGACCGATGATTTACTCCCCAAATGGCTGCAATGGCGAACTGATCTAAATCCAGGAGCCAGGAGCCTCTTCCGGGTCTCCCAGGTGGGTACAGGGTCCCAAGGCTTTGGGTCGTCCTTGACTGCTTTCCCAGGCCACAGGTAGGGAGCTCGATGGAAAGTGAGGCCACCAGGATTAGAACCAGCGTCCATATGGGATCCTGGTGCATGCAAGGTGAGGACTTTAGCTGCTAGGCTACTGCACTGGGCCCTAGAATGGTACTTAAAAAATTTTTTTCTTTCTTTTTTTA
This sequence comes from Ochotona princeps, assembly GCF_030435755.1. NCBI lineage: Eukaryota > Metazoa > Chordata > Mammalia > Lagomorpha > Ochotonidae > Ochotona > Ochotona princeps. The sequence continues at coordinate 1,166,879 of NC_080865.1, read as the reverse complement.
AGATTAAAAACCAATTTATTTGTGAGGCAGAATCCGATGAAACAAAGAAGCCCACTGTGCTGTCTTTCGTATGCATCCAGTATGTTGTCCTTCCTTACACAGAGTCAGCAGTGGGGGTGACCCAGTGCCACAACACGTGCTCCAAGGCCAGATCCGATGGCTATGTGGTGCTCCCTAAGGTTTGGGATTGGGAGTAGATTTCAATGGGGCAACTCGTAAGAACTGCTACTGAGTAGGTCCCCAGGCCCAGCTCTCGCATGCTAGATTTATTTATTTTTATTTGAAAGGCAGATTTTTACAGAGAGAAGGAGAGTCAGAGACAAGACCCTTCCATCAGCTGGTTCACTCCCTAAATGGCCACAATGGCCAGAGCTGAGCTGATCTGAAGCAGGAGCCAGGAGCTTCTGGTTCTCACACATGGATGCAGAGTGCAAGGTCTTGGACCATTCTCTGCTGCTTTCCCAGGCCATAAGCAGGGAGCTGGATGGGAAGTAAAGCAGATGAGACTAGAACTTTTGCCAATATGGGCTGCTGACACTGCAGGTAGAGGATTGGCCTACTATGCCACTTAATTGGGCCTCATCCTATATACACTTTTAAGAGAACTTGGTTAAAACAAATGGAGTCAAAGATAGTGTGTTGCAGGCACACTTTCCTGGCATGTGTGGTGAGGGGAGGAAGGGAGTGACATATAACAGGACCTTTGGGGGGGCTTACGTAGTTGGAAAAAAATTTAGTATTATTGTCTCCTGCATTTAGAAGCCGGACATGGTCCTACAGCTTTGTGAGGTCAGCAACAGAAGGCTGAGTGTCCATTTTGACCTGGGAGGGCATGAATTAGAAATTGAGCATGAAGAGCATTGCCCAAAGCCATGTGGTAGCATTTCCCCAGGGCCACAGTTGGCTTTTTGGTGGTGGGGACAGTGGTGGGACAAAAACATGTTATCCATATGTGAATTCCAGATGCACACACAACGCATCACCAGACATGAGTACTGTGTCTGCGGCCCTAAGTTTTCCCTGGGGCAAGTAGGAGAGAAAAGCGTGTAAAACAAGGTTCGTTAGGAGATGGATAAGGAACAGCCTAGGTTGAGAGAGGTTGGGGATCCATGGGGACTGAACCTCCCAGGCCCTTCTGTCACAGGCTGGCTGTAGTACTTGAGCCACTGGTAGCTTGGGCGAACTTGAACCTTGTTGTTTTACCTCTGTCTCATCATGGGTGGAGCAAAGCCCCAGCCCTCTCAGCTTCGAGCTGGGCTCCAGGCAGCCAAGGAGGGCTGCCTGCTTTCTAAGATCCCAAGAGCCACAGCCCAGGGCGCTAGCACTGGTTGGGAAGGAGGGGCCCCATGACTTCCTGTCACCCTTTGTTGTGTGTTTCCCAGGAGGAACCATGGCGTTAGCCCGCAGAGCCACGGGCACTCCCTCAGTGTGAGCACACTTGTCTGGGCTGTGCCGCCCCCCCCAGCTGTCTCTGCGGCCATTTGTGCAAAAGTACAGTAGGTACTGTCAGGTGCCTTACACCATGATTCCCACTCAGGAAATGCGTTTGGCACTAGTTGCCAATTAATGTGGGCAAATTTGAAATCAACCCTTTTGTGAGCACTGAGTAGCTGGGGAGGGAGAGCAAGACACAGGGTGGAAAGGGGATGCTCCTCGGCATCCCAAGTCTCTCTTAAGCCAATCTGGGCCTTTTCTTTTTTTTTTTTTTTAATATAATTAGATAATCAGGTCACGTTCAAATCTACTAAGTTAGGAGGATCAGGAAAGTACAAGCGGAGACACATTATTCCTTTCTTTATTTATTCTCACAACCAGATAATTGTCATTGTCAAGAATTCCCCAGGCCCCTTGGGGACTGCACCATGCAGGGCTCAGTCCCAGGCACCCTTCCCTGGGGGCTCAGGATGCTGCTTGGCTCTCTCCTTCATTGGGATATCTTCTTTATTAATGCTTGGAATTCTTCAAAACTAACTTCTCCATCTCCGTTCTTGTCCAGTTCTTTGAAGAGGTCATCTAGGGTGTTTGGACCCTGGTTTGGACAAAACAAATGGGATAGGGGAAGGGAGAAGAAGTGAGTCAATTACAGCTGCACTTTCTGACCCATTGGAGACATTTTGCTTGTGTACTCCAGGAAGGCAGCCTGCGATTCCAGGCACACACTACCAATGCAGGTGCTGGGCAAGCTTGAGCTATGCTACTCTTCCATGTCATAGACCTGGCTACTTCGTGCATGCCACACTTATTGCTGTCCTAGTGCCAATGTGCATTTTCAAATTTCTTTACTTGAGAGACCCTGCCCCCACTCACTGGTTCCTTCTCCATATGGCTGCAGTGGCCCCTAGCCAATGCTGAAGCTAGGAGCAAAGAACTCAATCCAGAGTCCCCATGGCAGGGGCAGGACTCTACTTGAGCCATCACCCCTCCCTCCCAGGGTCTACCTTAGCAGGAAACTAGAGTTGGAAGTGGGAGCTGGGTTGAACCAGGCACTCTGATATGGGAGGTGGATTTCTTGACTGTTATATAATGCTCATTCCAATCGTATGTGTTATAATGTAACTGGTTTCCTATGTAATCTTACATCTTTTACTTTCTACCTCTAAGTGTTGTAGGCCTTTGATCTGGTCATTAAAATGCCTGGTGGGATGCCCATACAGAAAGGCCTTCCATGGAGAAAGGCCTGGGTGCAAGTATTGGCTCTGGCAACTGCCTCATCTTCCTGCTAGTGCAGACCTTGGGAGGCAGTAGCGATGGCCTCCTAGTTGGGTCCTTGCCATCCACCTGGGAGACCTACACTGAGTTCCTGGCTGGTGGCTTCAGCCTGGCCCAGCCCAGCCACTGAGGGCATTTGTAGAGTGAATCCATGGATGGAAACACTTCTCTATTTCTGTCTTTTCACCCCAAAGTTAGAAAACTTCTGATAAGGGATCTGTCGACTTGACTTGAATTACTGAAGGGTGGATGACGCATAGCAAGCTGAGGAAACCTGCTGCTAGGTTTCCTTAGAAACTGGTTTTGTGAGGCTGGCACAGCACAGGAGCTAGCACTGTGCCAATGTCTTGAGGCATCCTCTGTCATCCTACCCAACCTGCCCCCTTAGGGTAGGAATCTACAGGTAAGGCAAGTGGGGCTCCCAACCAGCCAGTAGTTTGCTTCAAGACCCACAGCTGGTTAGCAGAGGGCTTGGGCTACAAACACTGATGCCAGAGCCCAGCCTCATAACTAGCTACCACTCCTCCTTCCCCCAGACCTCGGGCTGTGGTTCACCTATGGGCTCCCCAAGATGACTTAGAGTCCACAGGCTACACACTGTATCTTGTGGAAGCACCATCCTCCAGCCAGCTGACCTTAACTGACTAGAGCGGCTGGCCCAGCCTCAGCAGTTCTGAGGATCTTCCGTGCTTCCCAGGATGCCAATGTAGCTGGTCTGGGACCATTATAGCAGAGTCCCGACTTGGAAGTCACATGGGCCCCTGTTTGGGCTTTTTCATTATTGGTATTGCTGCGGGTCTTAAGCAGCCTGGACTTTTATCTCTGCTACAAAATTCAAATCTGAAAACCGATAATGCTTGGACTTTGATGCAGCAATCTGTGCAGCACCAGAGTACTCAGGAAACCTCTTGGAGTAACAGTTTATGTCATCTTCAAACCAGACTGGAGATGTATGAGCGTGCATATAGATATAAAGATGCAGTTGTAAAAGCACACAGCATTACAATGACCGTTTTAGCCATTTTTAAGTGTACAGTTTAGTAGTGCTAAGCACACTCATAATGTGCAACAGATTTTTCTGGCAAGCTATGGTTTAACCTCTAAGATTCCTGCAACGACTCTTGGTGTTTGGCTATACTCCCAAAACTCACCTGTAAGTTACAATGGGATTTCTAAATGGAAAACACCACTTGCCTGAAGTGGGTACTACATTCTAAATCATGCAAGGTATTGATAGAGACAGAAAACCTTGTAATCCTTGTGGCAATAGAATGAGGTAGATTTTTCAAATTTACCAAAAATCCTCCTTTTCCCAAATTAGAAAAGCCTAATATGCATTTTGTATGAAATACATCAAGAAAAATTTTTTCCTCTAGTGCCCTTATTTTTAAAATTTACATTGGACTGATAAGTAAAGCAGGACATATCAGATGATAGGGTCACTGAATCCAGCTTTTTTTCTTTCCAGTATTAAAAACAAGTTTCTGCAGCTACCAGGGTCACAGAAGGCTGGGGGGGGGGGGGGGCGGGGAGAGTGACTGAGGCCAGTGTCTGAGCTGCGCAGCTGTGGAAGGGCCTCTTTAAGTTGCCATGTCATTAAGACTCTTCTTTTTTGCTGCTATGACCGGGTCATAGGCTCATCTGGAGTCCTCTGTTGGGTTCCATCTGACCTAGGGCTTCCCTGTGGCCCTGGGTGGAGGAATCCTAATTCCCCTCACTCAGCATTTGGCCACACTCAGTATTTTAGTCCCAAGCCTCTCCTTTCAGCCTGAGCCCCACCCAGTCTGGTTAGCCAGCAGGTCTTCCTGTTTCCATAGCAATCTCTCAATGTAAACCTGCTCGGTGGTTAGCAGCTCTCATTTGTTAAGAGTCCAGCCCCTCTGCTCTCATCCACTGCCGGAGCCCATTGCCTTAATCCCTATAGCTACAGCCGTGCCCTCCCTACCCTCCCAGAAGTCTACTCTGCCATCTTTACCAAATGACAAAATTCCCTTTTAACTGAAGGAAAGAGGATATGGGCCTTCTCAGGGAGGATTTTGATGCAAAACTTTTTAGAGCCAATGAAAATGTGGTTATTTCCTGAAATGGTTTAGGAATGCCTCACTAACGCATATTTAAGTACTTAACACAAATTTCCATGCTTTTGAAATATGAATTGGTGCCCAGCAGGACTTCTTTGTTAAAACCCTCCCAGGGAAGGTGGGTTCTACCCTATAAGAATGCCAGCTAGCTTTACTTCTTTGCATATCTTGGCCAGTGCTAGCGTGAGTGACTGTCACTCTGCCCCTGCCTCCCCTCAGGCTCGCAGGCCAGCACTTACTTTGAGCAGTTTGGGGAACTCCGCCTGAATCAGAAGCTTCAGCTCCTCCTTGGACAGCTGGTCAGGATCCCCTTCTTTAGCTGCATATTTTTCAAAAATGGCCTTCAGTTCTTCTGGAGACTTTTTAGCACACATTCTGGTGTCCTGGAATTTCAAAGGACAGTGGCTTACCAGGAAGTCAAAGTGGAGTTTTGTACTGGGGGCGCTCAGCAGGGTTGTAGTGCCAGGGGGCTGTTTGCTTGCTGTGGAGGATGCCAGAGAAGCAGGAAAGGAGGGCAAGAGAAAGGAGCGTTCAGATGGGAACCAGCGTGCTCCAAAGCTCATCGTCATCGTGTGTTCCATGTCTGACCTTCCAGCTCTCTGTCTTTGGGGCTGAGCATTTTGTTAGTAATGAATCACATTCTTCACTCTGGAAAACTACCTGCCCACAGCTTGTAGCTTCCAGTGTGCAGGTGACCTGGTTAAACAGCACCAGCCCTCCTTCTCCCAGTCACTTCTTGCCATTCTAAAGGCTGCTGAGTCCTTGCATTAATGCCAGCAGACAGTGCTGCAGGCAGTGGAAAGCCCACACTCACCTGGTTTCCAACAGTGGTGTCTCTGAGGAATCAAGCAGGTGTGCACAAAGAGCTGCAGGGAATCAGCGCCCTTTATAGTCCTCACGGGACACACCCTGATTAGGAGTCTCCTTTTGTTTTCCATTTAATGGTTTTGGAAACCTGAGTTTAAGGGTATGTGAACCTCATAATTAAGGGCAAAATCCAATAAAGGGCCACCTTAACAGATAGTTGCCTCATAGTTCATAGTCCCAAGAGTAAGCATGGATTACCGCCCCCTCCCCATTCTATTCTTCCTGTAGAATGTAGAGTTATGACATTTGCTAACAGTTCATGCTTTGGAAGGCCTAAAGATGAAGAATTGTTTTCCGTGCAGCCCCATATTAGGCTTGAAAAAAAATAACTTTCTTCAAATCCAGACTCCAAAAATGCTGTCACCGAAGGCATCGTAGTGGTGCAGGGCTTGAAGCTGCCTCTTGTGATGCCCAGCAGGGTAGATCAGGCGTGCTAGTTGAATCCTGTCTACTCTGCTTCTGATCCAGCTTCCTACTAACATGCCCGGGAAAACAGGGGAGCATGGCTCCAGGTACATGGGTCCCTGCCACCTGCGCAGGAGGTCTGGGTAAAGTTCCTGACTGACTCCTGGCCTCAGCCTGGCTCAGACCTGATTGTGCATCTCTGTCTTCTCCCTTTGTGTCTGTACCTTTTAAATAGGTAACTATTTTTTAAAAAAATGCTGGCACTGAAGAACAACATTATAGTGTTTTAACAATTCCGTGACCATCACTGGAATCCTTCTGTGGCCGGGGTGCTTAAATATTTGCATACATGGCTGAATAAGTGGAAGTGTAGTATCAGAAGCAGGTGTAAGAAGTAAGATACATTCATCTACATTGTTTTTTTATAATTATGGTTTTATTTAGCAAAGCAAGCTTACTGACTAGTTTGATTGTAATTCAACTTTTTGTATTTCTCATGTCTGCCTTTTAATTTCTCACTGTTTTCCTTACCAATTATATTTTGTTTATTATTCTATAAACTTGTGAAAACATTCAACTTACTCATATTCAGTTAGGGATACTTCCAAGTTTTGGGAACTGCCAGGATTTCAAATTGTGTCCTAAGATGAATTCTACTGAAAAGTGTTCCGTGATATATCTAGGACATTGCCAGAGGCCATTGATCTGATACCAATTGTAACTTACAGAAGGGACATCCAGATCAACTTTAAAAGCACTTAACAGCTTTTAAACACTGACACACTTGCACAGTTACATAATTTTCTATGACCTTGCACTGTATCCCCTAGAAATTGGAGATTGAAATGTCAGACTGTATTTCTCTCTGATGCTTTCCAGCTTTCCAATCCTTGGGCTTTATTCACATTGGAAAACAAATGTGAAAACTTGTAGTTCCTTAAAAAGCTTCCCCCTTCTCCAATTTGTCATTCTGCGTATCATTGCTGCTTATATATGTTCTTTTTTTTTATAATTATAGCTTAGTTGACTTTGATGTGCACCAATATAGGATGTATATTAACTCTCTGGTGGAGAAAACAGGTATTTTGTTTCAGAAGATTTTTTAAAAAGTTCATTTTTTAATTTTGAAGACAGAAAAATCTTTCACTCAGTGGTTGAGGCCTCACATGGCCTCAGTGGCCTGGCCTGGGAGATTGAGAGTCCATCCAGGTCTTCTGACATGAGCAACAGAGGCCCAGGCACCTGGCCATCTGCTGCTGCTTTCCCAGGGACGTTAGCAGAGAGTGCATTGCAATTTGAGCAGCTGTGACTCAAACTGGTGCCCGTATGACAGAGTGACAGGTGGCAGGGTGATCTGAAATTCTGGTCCCCAGTTGTAAGATTTTATACAAAAGTATTTTGATTTCAGCCAGGTTTTTTTTTTTTTTTTTTAAAGATTTATTTTATTTTTATTTCAAAGTCAGATATACAGAGAGGAGAGACAGAGAAGAAGATCTTCTGTCCTATGATTCACTCCCCAAGCGCTGCAACGGCTGGAGCTGTGCCAATCTGAAGCCAGGAACCTCTTCCAGGTCTCCCACGCGGGTAGCAGGGTCCCAAAGCTTCGGGCCGTCCTCGACTGCTTTCCCAGGCCACAAGCAGGGAGCTGGATGGGAAGCGGAGCTGCCGGGTTTAGAACCAGCGCCCATATGGTATCCCGGTGCGTGCAAGGCGAGGACCTTAACTACTACGCCATCGCGCCGGGCCCTCAGCCATGTTTTTGAATCAAGATTTTAGAAAGTTTAGTGTATTCACATGTAGATTTTGTTTTGTTGGGAGAAATAGGTTTTTGGTGACCAATAACAAGAGCTTTTATTTTTAATAGGAACATGGCAAGAACAGTGGCAGTAGACACTAAGACACCTCGCAGCTGGCTCACTAGCATCTCACCAGCATCTTGCAGCTCACTAACATTTCCACTTCTGGTCGCTCCTGCTCTTGCTCTGGACAGTTTTGCCCCACTCCCTGTTCCATCTGACAGTCAGCTAGAGGCGTCAAGAGGCTTTTTCCCTTACATACCTCAGCGTCTGTCTCCCGTTGTCTGCCTAACCACAATGCCATTCTCACAGCATAGATTCAGATCTTGCTGATTGTTGAAATAGCATCTTATTAATTCATCTATTGTCTTTTTAAAAAATTTGATGATCTTTACATAGTTGATTAGGGTACAAAGGGTCAAGGGCTAGAGGAAAGTGGGTAAGACCATTGTTTCCACGTTCTCTTTGTTCCTTCCTGTACTTGGGGAAAAAAGAGAGACAAAGGGAGAAGCCACACCCACCCTCCCAAACATCCCCGATGTGGGGCAAGCTCTGAGGGGCCTACTCAAGTGATTTGGATAGTTCAACTGTTCTGAATTGCTACCAATCGTGCCATTCCAAGCACGATGAAATCTTCAGAATCCACTGGCCTGACATAGTCCACTTTAGCGTCTCCTCTTGCCCAGATTTTCACTGCCAACACTTGGCTGGGCTAGTTGACCAATTTGTTCTGTCCTCTGTTGTGGTATCAGGTGTCCTCTGCAGGCTCCATTGTCCTACCATATCCTCCATGTCACCTGGATATGCTGTCTACTGCTCTGTCTGAGCCACTGAGGAGGCTCAGCTTTGACACACGCATTCCACGGTCAGACCATGCAACTTGCAATTCTCTTCATGGCTGGGGTTCATCTGTTGTCTTAGATTACCATTAGTAGGCTAACATTGGTGCGTTGTTATTCTATTTTTTGGTGCCTATTTATGATACAACAATGAGTTACATGACAAATAACATGGTCTGTATAACATGCACTTAACATATGACATAGATAATTATATGATATTTGTGTGTATGTGTATATAAAAATATCTAAATTCTAAGAAGTGTTGGAGCAGTATTGGTTAACAGTTTTGTAGGCTGTCTCCTGTTTCAAGGGAAGACATCTGACTAAAGTAACCCAATGCTGCATGTTGTCAGAATTTATGCTCAAAGCAAGTGCCAACAAAACTTGAAAAACAGCCCATGGTTTTTCTCCAGCTTTCATGAGCTTGCCTCCTCCAGTCACAAGTGTCATCTCATCTTTTCCTCTTTACTCATAGAACTCAAAATCATGAGTCAACCTGCAGTTGGAAACACAAAATCCACTAATTGATATTCTCATGAAACATTAACTAAAAACCTATGGAAACAAGTGATAAAAACACAGGGTGTGTTCACCACAATACATTTTCAGGCAAGAGAGAGGGGAAAATATGACAGGCCCAAGATTGGTAATGGAAAAATGGAGAGGCAAAGGTTATTTATCATCTTGCTAGTCAACTGCTTGATCTTTGGCCAGACTTCCTTTTTTTCCATCAGAAAGCCTAGGGTCACATTTGCAAAACTGTGCACCACAGGTTTCCAATGGCCTTGTCATTCTGCTTGACACTGACAACACAGAGGGACTTGAAAGTTGTCTCCAGGATCAGGGTAAGGCATGAGGACCCAGTCATTACAGGGCAACCTGGGTGTGAGATGCTGTCTGTGGATTCTCAGCGATTTGCTCTTGAGGTTTGAAAGAGACACTGCTTAGGAAATTGTCACTCTCCCTGTAAGAATTAGCTTGCCTGCCCCTGTCCACGCACCTTGCTCAGCTGAAAGTCCCTTTCTCCCACTCCTGACTTAGGCCTTGGACTATCAGTCTCGGTGTCGCTCAGGCCTACCTGTGCTCAGGCCCTGGGCTTGAGCTCTCAACATCCTCCTGACTGCAGCCAATGCTTCTGGAGAGCACTTGACTCCTGTGACCTTGGGGCATCCTTGCAGCAGTCCCACCAAGGGGATGCACTTGGACCTCCCAGTCTGCAGAGATGCCAAAGACCTGCTCAAGGCTCCGTCACAGCACCAGCTGAGCTGCATCCAAGTCCAGGCTGAGGTCCTGCACCCTTAGCCATCAGGGCATATGCTCTCTGTTAGGAGTGGTAATATTGGGGCCTACACTGCTCCATGTTGGACAGCCAACTAACCAGAATATGTGCGCTAATGCAAGGAAGCAGGTGTATTCAAGAAGCTAGATAAACCAGCAGTTTCAGTGTCAGAACTGCTTTTCTAACCTTGCTGATAGCAAGCACACTGTGACAGGAGAAGATATGGATTCAACTATGGTCAAGGAAAACCCCAGGTTGCCTTGTGTGGTTCCTTTGATCCAGGGCTTGACATTATAGCTACTGGTCAGAGTTCCTGGGCTGCTGCTTATTGGTTCCAGTCATTTCCCTGTAGTCAATCCCTGTAAGTTTTAAGCAGATGTTGTGTGTAAATTGAACAAAAATGCTGAGGGGTTACAAGATCAGCAATTAACTTTTATTCATCAGAATGTGAAAAAAATGTATTCAGTAGGGTTACAGCAGGACTGCTCTGAGAACTGTTGTAGGCTAGTGTTAGCCCCAGAGGTTCAACTTCTATTTAAATGTTGTATTTGGAGTTCAACGAATATTCTTTTTTTAAAAATTCATTTTTATTTCTTTGAAAAGCAGAGTGACTGAGGGGTCAGGAAAGAGGGCTCCTCCATCCTTTGGCTCACGCCTCCAATGACCACCAGAGCCAGAGCCAGGCCACACTGAAGCCAGGAGCCCAGGACTTCATCTGAGTCCTTCAGATGGGTGGCAGGGACCAAATGTTTGAGCTATCATCTACCATGACTCCCACCCCTGCCAGTGTGCGCATCAAGAAGTTGGATCAGAAGTGGAGTTGGTATTCCATTCTAGATACTGCAATATGCAATGTAGACATCACAAGTAATGGGTTAACTTGCTGTTCCACAATGCCCATCTCTAAGAACATTCTTTCCCTGGGAAAAGGGGAACATTGTAGCACAGCCGATGAAACTCCTGGTTGGGACACTGGCTTCCCATATCTCAATGCTGTTTCAAGCCCTGGCTGCTCAGCTTCTGATTTGGTTCCCCACTAATGGCTCGGGAAGCAGTCCTCGTGGGAAATGTGGCTGTAGCTCCTGCCTTCATCCTGGCCCAGCTCTGACTGTTGCAGCCATTAGGAAGTGAGCCAGTGGATGGAAGATCTCTCTCTCTCTCTCTGCCTTGCAAATAAAGCTATAAATAAATCTTTTTTAAAATAAGCATATTATTTTCCTGTTAGAAGGTATTTTAGTAAGTTTCAATAGAATTGAAGAGATTGAGTAGCTCATTACAAAGGAAAAACATATTTCCTTTTAGTTCTGGAGGTTGGAAAATGTAAGATCAAGCTGATGGTGTCTGCTGAGGGCTTTCTGTTTTTTTAAGATTTATTTATTTTTATTGGAGGGTCAGATTTACAGAGAGGAGGAGAGACAGAGAGGAAGATCTTCCATCCACTGGTTAACTCCCCAAGTGGCTGCAATGGCCAGAGCTGATCTGATCTGATCTGAAGCCAGGAGCTTCTGCCATGTGGGTACAGGGTCCCAAGACTTTGGGCCATCCTCTACTGCATTCCCAGGCCACAAGCAGGGAGCTGGACAGGAAGTGGAACATCCAGGACATGAATTGGCAACCATATGGCATTCTGATGTCACAAGCAGAGGATTAGCTCACTGTGCCTCTGTACTGGCCAGGTGAGGGCACTATGATCTGGCAGAAGGCATCACATAGGAGTGGAGGGAAAGACAGAGAGGGTGAGAGGGGCTGCACTCATCCTGTTTGAGGAATATACCCTTGTGACAATGGCATTGCCATATTTGTGAGGACTGAGCTGTCCTGACTTGATCACCTCTTAAAGGGCCCACCTTCAGCACTGTTGCATCAGGGATCCAGTTATCACATGTAAACTTGACAGTTACATTCAAACAAGAGCAACCTTTTTTATACTGTAGGGAAGAAACAGATTTAAAAGCTCAGAAAATCTGTCCATGGTTTTGGAATCAGTACTTGCTTTCCTCAGCACAGAGTCCATTCTCACTCCACTCTGTCATGGCAGGGCAGATGGGAACTCAGAAATGGGATCTATAGGCCCCGCTTCAGGGTGAACATGCATGCCTGGCTATAGCACGTGCTCAGCCTCTGAGCAGTCCCTCTGGGCTGCTGAAGTGACCCACCTGTAGCTTGGACAATCTGCGAGTGTTTCAGAGACCCCCGTGCGTCTGTCTGGCCTGCTGAGCAGTACGTTGGGCACCTGTGTAAGTTTCTGATCCACTTAGAGTCATACATGGGTGGGAGCGGGGAAGGGGGATTTCATTGCATATTAATCTGTACTTGACACCGTGCCAAACAGTGGTAGAGATAGAGAAGCCCGAGTGCTTGTGCTTGACGGGCTCATGCTTGAGTTCAGAAGAGGAGATGTGTTTGTGCTACAGTGGAGGAGTCTAAAGCTGCATGTGGCAAGGGACTGTGTGAGTTCGCCATTGGCCACTGCAGCAGATAACCAAGGACACAGCGAAGCGTCACAGCTTCGTGTCTCACACTCCTAGAGGTCAGCAATGCCAGCTGGGTTGGCCTGGCTGCCTTCTCCCTGGCAAGTCCAGGGGGAGCTCATTTGTGTGCAATTCACAGCTTCCAGCTGCTGCCTCTTCGGAGCCCATCCTCAGTCTTGGAGGCCAGCATGGTAGCGTATTCCCGTTTCTATCTGAGCCCTGCTTTATTGTTTTACCTGCTTCACTGATTCACCTGCTTCGCTGATTCCATTCTCCTGCCTTTCTTTTTAAATGGTCCCTCCTGTTACAGGGAGCCCACCCTCCTAACTCACAGCAGCTGCAGAGTCTTCTGTTTTTGATTTTGCTTTTTGTTTGTTTTTGCCTCTGAGGGTCTATACATCTTTGGTGGTTGGACATTATTCAACTTCCTACGAGGAGTAATTGAAAATGCACCAACTCATTGCCTTGGTAGGATGAGCATAACTATGGTATTTGCTATGGGGCAAAAAGGAGAATGGGAGGGTGCCCCTAAAGCGTGAGCTCGTGGGGAACTGTATACAGATTACATCCCAGGAGCATAGAGCAGAGGTGGTCTGAGCATAGGGGGGTGTTGGGGAGGGGTTGCAGGAGAAGGATTGGAAGAAGTATGGGGAATGGACCCATGTGGCTGCGGCACAAAGCACAGGTTAGACTCCCTGAGGGGGGTGGCGTAGCAGGATGTGGGACCAGAGAGCCACCCAGAAGTTTCAATTTGCTCTGTGATGCTGGCGCCTGCTGGGGTTAGCAGTGGATGCAGTGTTGGGCGATGCAGCATTAGTAGAAAGCAGGTTCATACCACATGCACAGCTTGGACATAACCTATAATAAAGGCATAAAAATTAGAGTCAAGCTTGAAAAGAAATGGACCGATAAATCTAACGGACAGTAGGAAAGGAACTGCTTGGGAAATCCTTGTAGGAATACTTGAAGAACACACTAGCAAGTCTGAGAGAAGCGCTGTGTGAAAGAAGCAAAGGCAGGGAAAGGGAGAGGAGCCAGGCCACCAGGGTTCAGTGGTGTAGGCCTCCTCCCCACAGGAGGAGCAATTTAGTCCTTGGTAAGAAAACGGAATTTGCCTTGGCAAATGGGCACAGAAAACATCAGCAAAGGTTAATTAGTGCCACCTTTATCACTCTGGGGTGCTTTCACTTCTCCCAAAGCCTTATCACTTATTGATTCTTTATTCCCCTTAATCTGTGTGGCTCAGTTCTGAGGCCAGACCTGATCATCACACCAGAGCCCAGGAGTCAGGGCGTATTTGAGGGGGCTGGGCCAATACCTTTGCGGTGGAAGCACCATTTTCCTGTCAGTGCAAGTCTAGGACGTGTTCAAAATGCTGTGATTCCGTTAAGCCAAAGCATATTCAAAGTTGTTTGTTTGTTTGTTTTTTGAGCACCTGAAATTCTCTCTCCCTGGCTCTTTGCAGAAGGAATACAAAGGTGTTTTCATTGTTCTTTAGTAATGGAATCAGGTGAAGAGAGGAGCCCACCTGTTTCTTCCCTCTGCCTCTCACTTCCTGCCAGCTCTCGCCCTGGGTCGCCCCTTTGCCTCACGTTCCAGACATTATTGTGCTTAGGGACCTATTCGCTTCCTCGCCCCCTTCTGCGACATTCTCTGCCTGCTCCACTGGTCCCTATGCCAACACGTTTTAATCAAAGGCTGTTTTCATCATGGCTGTTGTGTCTTGGGATTTCTTTCTGTGTTGTCATTTCAAGAGAAGGGTGTATTTATTACTTCAGAGAATGGCAGTGATAATGTGAGCTAATACCCTAGTGTAAGGCTTAAATAGCACATTTCATTCTTTTGGCCTTACATTCATATTTTCATTAAGATTATGCTATGTCCTAAGTTTAAGAAGCCAGAGTTCTGAAAGGGTTATAAGGAAAATGTCTATAATCCTCCCCCGACTCTGCCACCCCTGAGCCTTCTAGCTATTTCTCCTGATGTATACCTCCAGGTTTCTTAATCATATTTTCTCATTTTTCTTTTAGGAACTTTCACCCCCCACCATATTGGAGGAGTATTTTAAATTTTATTTATTTTTATTGTATTTGAAAGTCAGAGAGGGGATGGGGTGAGGAAAGGGGAGATAGTTCATCCACTGATTCATTCTCCAAATGCCCTTAGCAGCTTAGCAGCTGGCACTGGGCTAAGCTGTATCCAGGAGCCTGGTATTTCTTCTGGGTCTTCCACATGGGTTGCAGGGACCCAAGTACTTAGGCTACTACCTACTCTCAGAGTGTGCACTAGCAGGCAGCTGGATGGAAAGCAAGGTACTGGAGACTCAAACAGAACCTTTTGATGTGGCATGTGGGCATCCCCACAGCTTCTTACTGGCTGTCCCACAGCAACCTCCCATCTTACCGCCCTGTGCCCATCACTTTCTTCTTCTCTCTTTCCAGCCCTATACATTAATTTTGGGAATGTTTTCTGGTCTTGAGGCATTTGCAATGTCCATCACAGGAGAGGAATGAAGCAGATTTCATTTTTCAAGTTGGTTAGTTTTCACAGTATGCCTTTCACAGGAAACCGGCTTATCACTGTGGCCTGGCTTGTTTTAAACCTGAGTGGAAATCAAGGTTGTGAAGATTCTTGGACTTTTCTGGACCCATGACAGGTAGCACAGTCTTATCTGTCCTTTCTTGGAAAATGTGGAGAGTTGCCAGACACTTATAGATGGCTTAGCTTCTTGAACTGGAAACCAATGCCCTCTGTCACTTCACTCCAGTAAAACTTAATCCAACTGCAAATTAGCCAACCAAACAAGATAGGGAAGAGATGCCAAGGCCAAGAACACTTCAGAATTGAGCACCCAATCCAACAAGGAATGTATTCGAGTATTTTTTTCTACCCTTTCACCTCACTGCCTCTTGAGGCATCCTTGGTGCACAGTGTTCAGATACTTCTGAAACTTCTGTGACATTGACAAAAATCAGCCATTTTCTTGTAAAACTTTTACCGTAGGAAATTCTGGTTGTCGAAGATTCCCATAGAGCAATAATGTACGGTGTATGTGGGGGGGAAGCAAATGAAGTCTTGAGGACAATTTCATTAGAACAAGTTGACTCCCCAGACTGGAGTCTGTTCTAACAACTTTAATAAGAGCACAAGACTGGGTCAGTGTTGTGGCACAGCAGGTTAAGGTGCTAAAGCATCCGGGAAGGCAACTGAAGATGACCCAAGTGCTTGGGTCCCTGCGCTCATCTAGAAGACCTGGATGGAGTGCCGGGCTGTTGTCTACAGCCTGGTGCAGACCTGACTGCTGGGAGTATTTGGGGAGTGAAACAAAGAGGGAACATTGATCTCTCTCTGCACACCTATCTATCTCTCTTGCACCCCACCACTCCCTGTCATGCTGTCATTCTACCTTTCAAATAAACAAATGTTTTCAAAAGAATAAAACAAATCCATGAGATCATAATGAAGAAATTAGGTGAATTATGAAATGAATAGGAATTGGTATTTTATAAATTTCTGGGGTGTAATGATAAAGAAAAACCTGATTTCATTTTGTCTGAGACCCTTCATCCACGGGCACACCAGGGGCCACATCCATATGTACCAGAGGCTGGGAAAGCAATGTTAAGCCAGACAACCCTGCCCCAACCTTAGCACACTGCCACGGTCTGGCACTAAGTGCCTGAGTGGAGAAGGGTGGTGATGGGCAAGAACCTGGTGGTGTGAGGACACAGAGAACAGCTCTGCTCAGGCTACGCCTCCCTGGAAGCTGACGTTAGGCCACTGAGCCGAGGTTCCAGGATGAAGGATAATTTCACCGAGGGCAAGAACAAAGGAGAGTGAGTGTGCAGGAACACTGCAGAGGTGCAGGGCAGAGGGACCTGTGCCTGGTTCCCATGATGAGAGCAAAGGAGATGCTCTGGACGAAGGCACTGAGGGTGACTGGGGCAGGAGACTGGCCACTGAGCTGACTCCATGTGGTGGAGGATTTCAAGCAGGAGAAATACCATGCTAGGATTTGCCACTTATGGGGTGGACTGGGAGCACCCAGGTTCACAGCCAGTCAGCATGCCTTAGCCACAGCCCCGCCGAGGGGCTGTGGTTTGAGTGGCAGTTGGTACTGGAGATCGGGCTGGACAGGGGTGTATGGCAGGGGCAAACTGACAGGGTGTGGCCGATTGTCTAGCATGCACAGGAAGAGCTGAAGGGTGCTATTCTGGCTTCTGACCCATGGTATTTGGGGGCATGGATGGTATATGACATTTTGGTTTTTTAAAGGAATGCTGCTATTACTTTGGTATAACTTTCCACAAGAGCTGACAGTTTCACTGGAAATCGTTAGGAAATGCAGGGAAAAGAGGGTTGTTGTGGGAGAGACAATCTAGTGATGTAGAAAGCCTGTGGCCCTTGATGTATGTTTACAAGAAGCCGAGGGGAAGAGGGGGCACTGGGAGCAGGTGTTTGGACAGGTGTTAGGTAGCAGTGTTTGAACAGGAGCACTGGGAGGCTTCCTCAGCTGGTCCTGCATAGGGAGCACGCTGCCTTGCAGACCCCTTCCCCTCCAAGGGCAGCCTGAGGTTAGGGACATCGCACTTTGGCAAGCTGGCCAACTGGGCTTGCTCTGTTTTCGCAGGTGATTGATATGCCAGAGCACAACCCTGGAGAGCTGGAAGGAACAATGAGGCTGGGAAGCCGAAGGACCGTTTTCAGAACTGAAGATTCAATATTAAGTAAGTTCCCTAGGTCGTGTGTAATGAAGGATGCTGGATGTGGTGCGCCGGCCTGGGCGCCAGCCCAGTCCTTTCAGTGGGGCTCATCCTTTCTCTCCCACAAGTCAGACGCGGCTCTCTAACATGTTTCCCCTGCCATTGCCAACTGCAGAGGAGTTCTCTCTAGGGTGGGCTTCAGGCAGACTCTATCGAATGCCCCTTCGCATTTGATCTACAGAACACCTGTTTGGTAGGCTGCTGTGTGAGTTACAGAAGGTCTTGGAATTAGACTTGGACTGGGAGAGACAGCCCTGATTCCTCCTTATTTTGAATCCATAGCTCTCTCCATTCCACTAATACAGACTCTGTTATTCCTTCTTCTTTTTAAAAAAAGCATTTATTTGCTTGCAAAGCAAAGTGATAGAGACACAATCCCTGAATGGCCACAATAGCCAGGTCTGGGCCTGAGTGAATCCAGGAACCCGGAAACCAATCCTGGTTTCTTTCTTACTTGGGGTGCCAGGAGCCAGGCACTTGGGCTGTCTGCTTTTTCAGGTGCATTTAACACGAAGGTGAACTGGGGTGGAGGAGCAGGGATTCACACTTGGAACTCCGATCCAGGATATTGGTATTGTAGGCAGTGTTTTGTTTGTTTTGTTTTTTAAACAATACAAACGCTTTTATTTAACAATCACAGGCCATTCCAGGGGGCGGGGCTGATGGGCCGTCCAGTAGGACCCAGCATCAGCTCAGCATCAGCTCAGCACAGCCTCTGGCTCTGACTCCAGCAGGGTGAGCACGTCGCCTTCACGTTGCAGATGATGTAGCAGCTCTTGTCATCCATGAATTTCATGCGTGCCTGTGTGCACTGTCCCTGGGAACTGGTCCTGCCCAGCACCTTGGTGACCCTGGCGAGCTTGATGGGCTGTGCCCGATTCGTGTCTATGATGGTGGCTCGGATGTGCGGCCTGGCCGAGAGATGTAGGCAGTGTTTTAACCTGCTGCACCCAGTGCCAACCTCATGCTCCCATTTCATTGTCTCTAGGCTGTTTGGTCTTAGCCACTTGGCTGGAAATTCTTGAGCAGCAGGGTGGTTGTGTGCCTCAGCAGCCTGTGTTTCTGTTCCTCCAGTAGCCCCAGCATGGAAGGAGGAAAGCGGGCTGTGGCTTGTCACTTTGCATTGGCTGATCTTCTGCTCCCAGTAAAGTTAATTCTCATTTCTGTGAAACTCTTTGCCTGGATTAGCATGCCTATGAGGATCATTGAATGGGGGAGAAAAGCCCTGTAGCCCTTGGGTCAGTTTGCTAAGCATGTCTTGGGGTGGATATTTGGTGTAGTGGGCAAGCTATCAGAGTGTCTGGGTTCCAATCCTGACTCCTCCGCTTCTGCTTCTTGGGAGGCAGCCAGTGATGGCTCAAATACCTGGATCCCAGCCACCCATGTGCAAGCTCAGGACTGCATTCTGGGCTCCTGCCTTTGGCCTGGCCCAGCCCTGGCTGGTGCAAACATTTGAGGAGTGAAGTGGCAGATCTAAGCTCTCTCTCTGCCTGTCTCTACCTCAGTCTTCCGGTTGCTCTGCTTTTCAAAGTCAAACATGCCACCCTCCTGCTCTCTTCCCTGTGCTGGTTTCTGCAGGAACCAGGTCAGATAGAAGTCCTACTCCCCTGGGGCCTCCAGACCAGTGGGAAAAGTGTGATCAAAGGTCGCAGGCCAGACTGAAGGCAAGACCAGGGATGGATAGTCTTGCCACTCCTAGGAAGTTACAAAGACACCTTAGAAAAATATCTTCTCAACTCAAGGAAGAATAAGATAGGAAATTTGAATTTCTCTTTTGTGAGTGTACACAAAGCTTTCTAGCAAAGATGAAATTCAAAAAGAACAAGTTTCAAAGTGAATCCATTTCCCTCCTGTCAGCAGATAAGAAGCCATTGTTCTCTAAGTCACTAACATTTTTCTTTACGAATAGATTTTTTTTCTCTTGGGGTGTTAGCAATCCTTTGGCTTTCAGGTGTTTTCAAATACTTTGAAACTCTGTTCAAATAATTGCCTGACAGAAATAATGAGTGAAAAAAAATGAGTGTTTTAAAATTGTAGCTGTTGTAGCAGAGTCTTTGGTAATCGTTCTTAGTGTTTTGAAAAGAGCATTAGGCTCAACGTATTAAGCAATCGGATGGAAATAAGATGGATCTAAGATGTGTTTTTCTTTGTGCAAAAGGCAAAAAGTAAGATTCATGATATGTATGAATCTTAAGTATAGAGCCAAACCTGATTTTCAAAGAAATTTTAAATGGCTTTGTTGAGATATAAATTCACATACTATACAATTCATTTGCTAGTAGTGTACAAATTATTGTTTGTTTTTTGTATTTGTAGAATTCTGTATAAGTACCGCGTGCTAACCGATTGTGCCACTGGAGCTTCAGAATTCTGTAACTATCACAATTTTAGAGCATTTTCATTGCTTCAGATAGAAACCCTGTGCCCTTTATATCTTCACCCTCACTCCGCTTAATCCCTGACAACCACTGGCTTGGGTTCCATCTGTAAATTTACCT
The DNA here is from genome assembly GCF_030435755.1 of Ochotona princeps. Lineage (NCBI taxonomy): Eukaryota > Metazoa > Chordata > Mammalia > Lagomorpha > Ochotonidae > Ochotona > Ochotona princeps. The sequence continues at coordinate 1,147,168 of NC_080865.1, read as the reverse complement.
ATTTTGGACATTCATCTAATTGGAGGTACTTATGATAGGTGGTCTTTTGTGTCTGCCTTCTGTCTCTTAGCATAATGGTTTCAGGGTATTCTACATCTAGCATTATCAATACTTCTTCATTCCTTTTACTAGCCAAATAATACTTCATTATAAAAGTGTATCCCATTTTGTTTATACATTTGCCAACTGATGGACATTCGAGTTCTTTCCAGGTGACAGTTTATTGAATTTTGTTGCCTCGGATTTGAATTATGTCCCATAGTTTGCAAAAGGTATAGGACATATGGGCCTGTGGTGTTCAAGAATCGGTGGGTTCTGCCCTGCCACCTGTGTGAGGTTGTCTTCTACTAGTTTCTCAAAAAGCTCAAGGTGGGGAGACTGCTTTGCTTGGCTACATCAGCTGTCATAAAAACAGATAGCTCCACAGTGTTTATGGGCCTTTTGTCCTGGTTGGTGTGTTCCTATCATGGCAACTTAGCTATTAAAAGATTTACTTATTTATTTGAAACACAGAGTTACAGAGAGAGGGAGATCTTCCATCTTCTGGTTCACTCTCCAAACAACAGCAACAACTAAAGCCAAAAACCAGTGGGTGTAGAGGCCCAATCACTTGGACCATCCTCTGCTGTTTTCCCAGGCTCATTAGCAGGGAGCAGCCAGAACTCTCAGGTCCCCCTTATTATTATTAATTTTTTGCAAGTTGGTACATTTCATTTGTAGGATCCCCAGTTGCACAGTGAGCAACTTTTGCAGGAATGGTGTGAGCAGTGGGACTGACGCTGTTGTGTAACAGGTAAAGCTGCTACCTGTGGTGTCAGCATACTGTATGAGCACTGGTCCAAGTCCCAACTGCAACACTCCCAATTCATCTCTTTGCTAATGTGCCTGGGACAGAAGTGGAAGATGATCCAATTGCTTGGGCCTCTTTATCTCCCATGGAGACCCAGAAGAAGTTGCTCCTGGCTCCTGACTTTGGCCTGGCTCAACTCCAGCCATTGTGGCCACTTGGGGGAGTGGCCTAGAGGATAGAAGATCTTTTTCTGTCTGATATTTTTTTTAATTTTTTAAAAAATATGTTTATTTTTATTGGAAAGTCAGATATTCAGAGAGGAGGAGAGACAGACAGGAAGATCTTCCATGCGATGTTTCACTCCCCAAGAGAGCCGCAACGGCTGGTGCTGCGCTGATCCAAAGCCGGGAACTTGGAACCTCTTTCAGGTCTCCCATGCAGGTGCAGGGTCCCAAGGCCCCGGGCCGTCCTCAACTGCTTTCCCAGGCCACAGACAGGGAGCTGGATGGGAAGTGGAGCTGCTGGGATTAGAACTGGCGACCATATGGGATCCTAGCGCGTTCAAGATGAGGACTTTAGCTGCTAGGCTACTGTGCTGGACCCTTGTCTTAGTTTTTAGTCTTTTCTCATAGTGTCATTTTTTTGAGGAACCATGATCTACTGATTCACTTCCTATTGTTAAACATTTTGCATTGATTCCAGTATTTTATTAGAAAAATGCTGATTTGAAGCTCTTGGAGCATGCTTTTGTTCCTTTGAATTTTTTTTTAATAGATTTGCAGGAATCAGATTATTAGGTAAAGGTATATGAATACTTTCATAACTGATGATTTTTTTAAAAAAGGATTTATTTGGAAGAGAAAGACAGCAGGCCGTGTGTGTGTGAAGAGAGATAAAGGGAGGGAGAGAGAGAGAGAAAGAGAATCTTACCTACTGGTTCACTCCCCAGATGGCTGCAATGGCCGAGGCGGGAGCAGCTGAATTCAGTAGCCAGGAGCTTCGTGTGTGTCTCCCATGCGGGTGGCTGGGGCCATCCTGCACTGCTTTTCTCAGGTCATTAGCACAGAGCTGGGTTGGACGTCAGGTGCTGGGACCTGACCTGGCACCACATGGGATGGGCTAGAGCACAATGGCAGGTAAGTTGATCACAATCTTTCAGTTCATAAGGACGTTTATTGTACTGTTACTTTGCCTGCTTTCTGTAGTCTTTGCTCTAGTTATTCCTTTCTTGTTCTAGCGGCCTTTAGTGATTCTTTATTGATAGACCAGGTGTTCTTATCCCCAGTTCATTTCCTTGCACGCAGGTGGCAGGAATCCAAGTACTTGAGATGTTGCCTACTGCCTCCTGGGGTGGGGGGCATCAGCAGGAAGCTAGAGATGCCATCTGAGGCATGCCCAGATGGGGTGCTTGCCTCCTACTGGCCAGGCCAAATGCCCACCCCTCTAATTGGATTCTAATTCACATTTCTTTGTATTTCTACTAAATAGAAACTACCCTACCCAAGTCTCAAGTAATCAGGAGCACCCATGCACTGTCTACAACCCCAGCCTACACAATATAGCCTGGGGTTCAGGAACTTTCCAGCAAGTGATTTAACAGCCACTGTAGCTTGAAAACAAAGACATGTGTGAGTGAGGGAGTGTGGCTGTGTTCTAATGATACTTTAGTCATGGGTGCTGAAATTGTTATATCATATAATTTTCATGTGTTGTCTGGATTTGTTCAACCGCTTAAAAAATGTAAAAGCTGTTCTTAGTTTGCGGACCAAGCACAAACAGGAGGATTGCTTTTGGTTGCAGATTAGCTTATGGTTTGCTGAATCCTGATTGCAAACAAGTTCCACCCATTGAGTGACAGGCATGGCTGAGGCAGTGGGGCAATCCGCATCCTGGGCAGAATTAACTGAAACACAACAGCTCTCCATTGCTCTCCTTGCTAAGTAAATACCCCGTTTGGTGACAAGGAATAAGAACAGAGAGTTCCCCTAAGCCATTTGTGCCAACTTGTTCATTTCAGCTGAGGAGGCAGAGGGCCAGGGAGGCATCTAGTGAGCGGCATGGGCACCAGTCTGGCAGCCTCTCACGCTAGTTTCCTGTCTTCCACCTAGACAGGCAGCCCCGGTGCTGCTATCTCACTAGGGAATCCCTTTCTGAGCTGTAATTTTTTTTTAATATAGATGTGTTCAGAGAGAGAGAGAGAGAGATAAATAGCTTTCATCTGCTGGTTCACTCCCCAAATGGCTGCAATGGCCAGAGCTGAGTCAATTTGAAGCCAAGAGCTTCTTCTGTTCTTTCACATGGGTGCAGGGTCCCAAGGCTTTGGGCGATCCTTTGTTGCTTTTCCAGGCCATAATTGGGGAGCTGTGTGAGAGTGGGGCAGCTGGGACATGAACCAGCACCTATATGGGACGCCAGCACTGCAAGTAGAGAACCATCTAGCTATACCATTGTAGTACCATCCCCCCAAATGTGAGTGTTTTTAAAATACAACTTTTTGCAGCTGTTGGGCTCTTTGAACGCTCTTCTCTTCAGGTTTGCATTTTTGTTGTATAGATGATGTCCCTGAATTTTGAAAAACCTCATTTTCTCTGGGGCTATAGATGGTAGGACTTATGTCTCCTTATGGTGACAACATTTACTGACTGATAAACTCAGCAAGAGGCAATTGGAAAGCTGGGGAAATGACGTGGAGCAGGGAAATAGGAAATGAGGTGCTTTGAAAAGCAAGAAATCTAGAAGGAGTTGTGGCTCGAGCTGAAGTGGGCTGAGGCTCAGGCGAGAGGCTAGCCGGAGGTCACAGAGCGGTTTTGCTAGTAGAGGGTGTTCAGATTCCAAATAGCAGCTGTTGTGGTGTTTGTGGTTGCCAGCTGAGCATGAAGACTTGCAGGGGGTGCAGGGCTCCTTCGGGGGTCACCTGGCCACGCACCGTTTCAGCGTTTGGTTTTCTTGCTAAGAACACATCCACAGGTGTGCATTGCCTTGAGAAAGTTGTGCAATATGCCTTAATTTAAGATGACATGCTGTCAATATGAAAAACAGTATATGTAAAATGTAATACTATAAAGAAAATAGACATGAGACAGCTGAGTGGTAGCCTATGGCCATTTTAAGGTGTATAGAACCCAGTCATGTATAAACCAAAGTTGAAGTGTCGGCGAAGGAGTCACAGTATGTGGTAAAGAACCTGCATTTTTTTTTAACATCTTGGTTGCCCAATACTATGTCAATTAATTCCATGACATTGTAAATTGTTGCTGATGTTATGTCGGGGCTTTTAATTGATAGGGATGGTGCTCTGCTGGCTCTACCTTCAGACCAGAGATGGTCTCCCCAACAAGCCGTTGAATTTGTCTGGGCAATGAGATGTTGGACTGTAGGCTTGGTATATGCTTGCAATGAAAGAATCTCAACTGAACTTGAACTGTGGTTATGCAACAAGGTGGAGGAATCCACCATGGGGGGAAGGTTGGGGGAGGGGTGGGGGGAATCCCAGTACCTATAAAACTGTGTCACATAATACAATGTAATTAATAATAATAAAAAAAACCTGAAAAAGAAAAAAAGAAAGTCATGCAATATATTTGAAGGAATCAGCAGCTGTAGTTCTCACAGGTGGCAACCTGAGTTCTGAGAAAACCCTCAGGGCAGGTGACAAGGGGACACCGAGACTTGAGGCAGACAGCCTGCAGCTGACAAGGGAGGCCGGGTTGCACCCCTCAGGGTGATGCTGGCAGACAGGAGTGTGACAAAAAGTGAGGAGGGCAGAGGCAGCGAGGGCATCAGGGCACAGCCAGAGGAGGTGGCACTCAAAGCCGCAGGGCCTTGCTCTGCATGTCCCGTGTTCAGGCGAAGCAGCTCACTGCCATGTCCATGTCCACCCTGTTTTGTTCCAAAAGAACCCAGGCAAGAAGCCATTTGGGAAGGTACTGGGTGTGCTGCAGTGGTGGAGGGCTGGGCAAAAGTCATGGCACTGCAGGTGCAGAGAGCTTCAGGCCAGGATAGAGAAGGACACAGCGCAGTGGAGCATGCCAGGCCACCTTTAGGGGACTAGAAAAATAGCTTGTGTGTTCTCGCTTCTTATCAAAGCAGTGATGCAAGTGAACAGCTTCTCTAGTTTCTCAAGTCATTAGATTGTGAAGATGGTTTTAATATACCCCATACACAAACCTTGTCTCAGTTAATGAGGTGGCTTACAAAGTCTGCATAAAAGAGAGGTGGCCAGGGATGTAGGGTCCTGGAAGTGCATTGTGCTGAGGGGTGAGGTGGGACCTTGGGAAAAGAATATGCCAGCTAGCCACCAGGTCTAGAGACCCGAGGTGCATACCGAAGGGTGGCATTTTTCCATGCTCTTTCTTGCCCCTTACCAGGGAAGCCATTTTGTTGGGGCTGTTTGTTGACATGTGGCTCCCTAGGTCTGGGATACAGCTCTGCTATCCCAGCAACAGATGAACTTTATGTCCCCTACCTTGCCCTTTAGAGACGGTGTCAGGTATGGAGAGTTGCGAAGGTCAGTGTAAAGACCTTGTCATGGACCTGTAACCCTTTCAAAGCTTGGGGGCCAGCTTCAGTTCGTGATGTGGCATTGCAAGTGGCACTGCTACCTGTGTAGTGGCCGGCAGGGCATTGTGTGTGTAGGGGGAGGGAGCAAGGATCTCCGTAGCTTGGAGATTCTATTTAGGTACACCCCCTGTTTCCTTCCTCCCCCAACCCTGCCAAACTGGACTAGCAGGATAATACATAATAGCTAAAAAAAAATGCTAAGAGTGAGATAAGAATGCTACATGGAAAGAAAATGAGACAAATGATGACAAAAATGTAGCTCTATGATATGGAGGTAAAAGCTATGGTTGGCTTCTTTTTAAAAAACTTATTTATTTTTATTGGAAAGGCGGATATATAGAGAGAAGGGCAGTCAGAAAGATCTATGTGCTGGTTCATTCCCCAAATGGCTGCAACAGCCAGAGCTGAGCTGATCCAAAGTCAGAAACCAGGAGCTTCTTCTAGGTCTCCCACATGGGTGCAGGGTCACAGGCTGTGGGAAATCCTCCACTGCTTTCCCAGGCCACAGGTAGGGAGCTGGATGGGAAGTGGGGCAGCCGGATGTGAATCAGCGCCCATATGGGATCCTGGCACTTGTAAGATAAGGAAGGATTTAGCCATTGAGCCATCACACTGAGCCCAGTTAGCATTTTTAAAGCTAAGGTGTTTTATACTGGGAAATTGAGATAATAACAGAGCACAAAGGATTAGAGAAACAAGGTATTTTTTAAAAATTGAAGGAATGACGTCTAAAACCTCACAGCAGTAGAGAAACAAGGGAAGGGCTGGCGGTCAGCCCTGGCTGTACTTGCTGAACACCAGTTGTTAGCTCAGTGTGGGCACGGCTTCTCATTGCCTTCTAAACCCCTAGGACACACTCACCATTCTGCTCTAGAGAAAGGGATCGTATGAAGCTTTAGTCACCATCCGGATCATTTTGAGAAAGTTGCTGCACTTGTTCTGAGCACTTCACTCTACAGAGGGACTGGGGCGATACCCTTTCATCCTTAGGGGACAGGAGGGCCCGGACAGCTCAGTACCTGCAGCTGCAAGCTGCCTCTCACTGAGAGCTCTGAGGCAGAAAAGCTTCTCTTTCTGGGGGAACATTTTGTGTGAGGAGAGCCGAGCTGAAAACACAGGTTTGGCTTAGAGAACTCTGCCTGCTGGGCTGGCATTGCTTGGAGCTACCGGTGAGGCCGGGTGGGGAGTGCAACGAGCAAATGTGAGAAGTGCTGGGCGGTCAGCGGCATCTACACTGAACTCAGGGTGAGAGAGGCAGTAGGGAGTGGTAGAGACTGGGAAACTGACAATGATGTGTCATGGCAAATGAGTAGTTGCTGCAGCAGATAGCTGCATAAAAAAACTGTGGATTCACTGCTGCTAGTCTTCTGAATTTTCGGGAAAATCTGTAAATGTTGAGTTTTGTGTGAAATCTTCGTTTTTAAATGTTGGCAACTTATTTGAAATGTTGAAACATTGTGTGCCAACATTATGCAAGCCAAACATACTACAGATATTTGTAACCTGGGCAGCCTCTGAATGTCTTTGGATTAGACAGTCACCAGCAAACCCTTGCCCATGCATAGCGTCTTGGCATCTAAAATGCCTAAGTAGTACAGGACAAGGTTCTGGATAGTCTGAGGAATACCCCAGAAGCAGGCGTTTGGTGCAGTGGTAAGGGTGTTGCTTAAAATGTGTGTGTCTCCTAGGGGAGTGCCTGGCTTGTGCCCTGCCTCTGCGCCTGACTCCAGCTTCCTGCTAATGCAGCCCCTGGACGGGAGCATGTGATGACTTAAGTAGTTTTGTGAAAGACCTGGATTGACTCCCAACTCCTGGCATGCGGGAGTGACCCAGCACGTGGAGCGTGTTTCTCTGCTTTTCAAGTAGAATTTTAAAATGCTGTCAAAGCAATCAAGTAAATCAAATTAAGACACTGGTGCAGCAGTTGTGTTTGCACCAAATCCAGGCTGGTCTGCTAGGAGGAGAGCAGCAGTGGAGCCCACCAGGTAGGGACTGGCCCTTGCGTGGATGACAGGCGTGATGCTCTTTAGCCCCTTTCAAAAAAGAAAGTGTGGGACTAGGTGAAAGGTAAGGGGCAGAAGCTCCGGGATGTGAGTTGCAGCAGGTGGGCGCTAGCTTCCCGGGGCTTGAGCAGGAGGCAAGAAGCGAGGTCGGTTTCTTGATCAGGGGTCCCCAGGTGGGACAAGGGAAATGCAGCAAGGCAAGGAGGTCCCCAAAGGAGGGGCATGTGCCACTCAGCTCACAGCTGAAGACACACAGGCTGGAGTTTAGTTTTCTTTTTTCTGTCTGTCTCTCTCTCCCCCACTTTCTCTGTCTGTCTCTCCCTTCCTCCTTCGCTCGCTCTTTCCTTCTCTCCCTCTTCTCCTCCCTTCCTCCTAGTCTGTCTCCCTCCCCAAATGACAGCAATCAGGGGACCAGAACCAGGAGCCAAGGATGCATTTGAGTTCTTCCATGAGAGCAGCAGGGTCCCGTAACTGCTTGAGCCATTACCGCTGCCTCCAAGGGTCTGCTGTAACAGGAAGCTGAGGTCAGGAGTGGAGCTGTGCATCAACCCAGCAGCTCCGAGATGAGGTATGAGTGTTCTAACTGCTAGACCATTCAGCTTCACAAAAGAGCTTTTTTTTTTTTTTTTTTTTTTTTTTTTAAGATTTATTTTATTTTTATTACAAAGTCAGATATACTGAGAGGAGGAGAGATAGAGAGGAAGTGGAGCTGCCGGGATTAGAACCAGCAGCCATATGGGATCGAGGCGAGGACCTTAGCCACTAGGCCACGCTGCCAAGCCCACAAAAGAGCTTTTAAAAAGCTTATTTGGGGCCTGGCACTAGTGGCCTAGTGGCTAAAATCCTCGCCTTGAATGCACCAGGATCCCATGTGGGTGCTGGTTCTAATCCTGGCAGCCCCACTTCCCATCCAGCTCCCTGCTTGTGGCCTGAGAAAGCAGTAGAGGACGGCCCAGAGCCTTAGGACCCTGCATCCGCGTGGGAGACCTGGAAGAGCTCCTGGCTCCTGGCTTTGGATCGGCATAGCACCGACCATTGCAGTCACCTGGGGAGTGAATCATTGGACGGAAGATCTTCCTCTCTGTCTCTCCTCCTCTCTCTCTATATCTGACTTTGCAACAAAAATAAATAAGTCTTTTTTTTAAAAAAAGGCTTTTTTGGGGCCCAGCATGATAGTTCAGTGGCCAAATCATTGCTTTGCATGTACCAGGATCCCATATGAACTCTGGTTTGTGTACCAACTATTCCACTTTCCCATCCAGCTCCCTGCTTGTGGCCTGGGAAAGCAGCAGAGGATGGCCCAAAGCCTTGGGACCCTGCACCCGCGTGGGAGACCTGGAAGAGCTCCTGGCTCCTGGCTTTGGATCTGCATAGCACCAGCTGTTGCGGTCACTTGGGGAGTGAATCATCAGATGGAAGATCTTCCTTTCTGCCTCTCCTCCTCTCTCTATATATCTGACTTTGCAATAAAAATAAATAAATCTTTTAAAAAAATAAGACAGTTATGGAGAGACAGAAAGATCTTCTATCCACTATCCACTCCCAAAATGGCTACAAAGCCTGAGCTGAGTTGATCTGAAGCCAGGAGCCAGGAATTTCTTCTGGGTCTCCCACATGGCTGTAGGGTCCCAAACCATTGAGTCATCCTCTGCTGCTTTCCCAGGCCATAAGCAGGAAGCTGAATTGGAAGTGGGACAGCTGGGACTCAGACCACCACCCATATGACATGCTGCAGGTGGCATATGACATGACTGCAGGTGGCAAGTCCCTATGTTAACCCCATGAACATAGAGTTTTAAAGGAAATATTATTATTTTTGCTTAATATAGCAAACTATTGGTTTTATAAATTATCCTTGAAACATTTAAAGCCAACAAAAATTTTGAAGCCGCAGTAAAGCTTCCAGAGTTCTAGAAGCATGTTTAATCATACACTGTACATGTATCGTCTCGTCTGTTCATCAGATATTTTTGATTACCCGCTTATGCGCTGGTGCTGGTGCAGGAGAACTCTGTTAACTTGTAGAGCTTCTACTGCAATTCCATTCTTTCTGTTTGGATGGTGTTGTTTGTGGCTAACAATCACGATTGCTTACATGGTTTACTTAACTAAGTCCCAAGTGCTTCAGATATTTTGATTTATTTAATCCCCACAGCCGCAACACCCTAGGAAGTAGGGGCTACCATGGTCCCAATTTTGCACTGAGACAGAGATGTGAGTTAATCTGTCTGAGGCACATATCCTTTAAATGGTGGCCTGGAGTTCAGAGCCAGGCAGTGTGGCCCAGGGTCACTACATTCCTCCCTGCTTGTGGTCACTTCTGAACTATCTTAGCAAACTTAGTGCTGTTTCAAAGGTCCTTACCCTATGATGATACCTCAGAGAGACTCTTCGGAGATTCATGCTGCTTTCTCACCCTCTCTGGTCATGGTGGCAGGCTCTGGGATTTGATTCACTAAGCCATCTGTTATCATGAAAGAAGCAGGAAACAAACTTTGGGCCATAGGAAGAAAAGATCAATGAGCAAATCAGGGGTCATAGGAGACATAGAGTTCTCTCAAAGTTAGGGCCAGATTGCAGTGCCTGTTTTCTTTACTTTCTGGATGGTAGATGTAGTTGCATGTTGTATTTTATTTCCCCTTTTCCTCTAATGTCTATGAAGCTGTAGCTGTAGTACACAGGCTGTCCCGGATGACCCCAACTCAGTGATGTTTGATGGACCTCTCACAAAGGAACTCACTGCACCTGCTAGTCCTCTTTCTAATACATGAGCCTTAAATATTTACTGTCACTTCCATCATCACTAGAGAGAGATCAGTCTGTAAGGACAGAATTGCAAATAGGAGTTCAGTTGTGACCACTGATTCTACAATCATATGAATGTGCATTTTGTTTTTTCTTAAAAGATTTCTTTATGTGTAGGGTAGCACGAATCAGGGGAGGGAAGGAGCAAGAAAAAGAGAGAGAAAGGCAGACAGAGAGATCTTCCATCTGCTGGTTTACTTCCCAAATGGTTACAGCAGCCAGGGCCAGGCCAGGTGGAGCCTGGAGCTCCACCCAAGTGTCACACAAGTACTGGGCATTTCCTTCTACTTTCCCAGGCACACCATCTCTTAGCTGGCTTGGAAGCAGAGCTGCCAGATCACTGTGTTACTATGCTGGCTTCAATTTGTGTTTTTTTCATCCAAGTCAGAAGCTCAAGTGAGTTACAAGGCATTTGGCTTCTTTGGGGCAAGAATCATCCTGCAGAGTCTGTTGAACTGAGCCCAGTTGCTGGGTCTGTTGAGGCTTACGGGGACTTCCTGCACTGATGTCCTATATTCCCTTGACTGTGTTCCTGGGGTCTGCCTCTTAAGGGCTGATGCTGCAGGCATAAGCATTGACCCCCTTGAACTGTACCAGTGCTGTAACCTGCTCCAGTGCGGTGCTTCTGGGTAGGTATCTGATGTTGAAGCAGCTCCTATTCATTGGACGCTGTAGTCCCCAAGCATCTTGCTGCCATGCCTGTTGCCAATTAGGTCATGACCTTGATGCTGCCTTGAGCTGCAGCTCCTCAGCCACATGAATGTGTTGAGGTAACGCCACAGATGATTCTGAGCCACATACTGCTGATATTAGAGGCACTTAGTTTAATCTGCCAGTCCCTTATTCTTGAATACCCTGCTTGTTTCCAGTCATTGCCTATTAGATAATGCTACAGTGCTCATCTTCATGATCATATCATTATGCTCATTTCTGTTTTCCGGAGGAGATTCTTAGAAGTCAAATTCTAAGGTTAGTGGAAAGGAAGGATGTAAAGAAATGTGGCCAGTACTGTGGGAAAATGGGAGACATCTGGTGTCGTGGAGAAGGCATTGAGACCTGCACCGAGTGGACTGTGCTGCCCAGCAGGGTGGAGTTTGGTACAAGTCCCTTGGTTTGGTTTCCCTTCCTTTGGTTTCATTTTTCTTTTATAAAATGGACCCCATGGGGTCACTTGATTGTATTGATTTAATGGACATTACTTGGTCTCCGTTTTGTCATAAAATGGAGCACAGATCTACTGGGTTGTATGGTGGACTGGTTTAACTGTCGTCTTCTCTTACTGCAATGGCGAGGACTTAGCTGAGAATTGCTTCAGGGTTTCAAAGAAGCTGTCACAATTCTCTACTATAAGGGGAAAAAAATCTAGATTATTACCTGGAAACTGGTCATTTTTAGATCTTGATAGACACATGGAGCTCAAAGAGACTTCCTCTACACTTATACCACAGTTACAGTCCTAAAGTGGATTATTTCAGTAAAGATTAATTTCATTCTTGTATCTTTACAGGAAAACTTTATGGTGATGTTCCTTTTATAGAGGAAAGACACAGACATCGGTATGAGGTATGATTCCCATGCTGGATGGTTGCAGAGTGTGGGTGCTGAGTGTGTCAGGGCCCCTATGCATAGCAAGTGGCCCTCGTGGATGCCATTCAGCCTGCTGGTACCTATGAGCTCAGGGAAGATGTGCCACATCTCCCATGGCTTCTCACCTCAAGAGCAGCAGAGTGAGGATGTGGAAGAGTCTTTCTCTTGCTTCCAGAGGTAGTATCTTTTAAGCATCTGTATGCAGTGTACACCTAGAGATGGAAGATGGAAAGGCAGACATCATCTTCATGTTATTAGGGGGCTTACATTCTAAAAGGAGAGGACAAAATGTTCAGCAACAGTCATTACAAATTAGATCCTATGTATTGAGGAAGTGAGTTCTAGGTAGAACATAACAGATGTTAAAATAATAACAAAGATCTCAATAGACATTTCTCTAAAGCTGTACAAATGGCCAATAAATACACGAAATGGTGGTAAATATTATTAGTTATGAAAGCAGTGCTGATCAACATCACAAAGAGATGCCCTTCCACACCAACTGGGATGGCTATAGTCAAAAGTTGGACAAGGAAAATGAGGACGTTGAATATTTAGAACCTTCATCTTTTGCAGTGTAGTGCAGCCATTTTGGAAAATCCTTTGGAAGTTCTTTAGAAGGTTTAACTTAGAGTTGACATTGACGTAGCATTTCTGCTCCTAAATATGTCCTCAAGAGAAGTGAAAATATATATTCATGCAAAAACTAGTACATAAATGGTCCCAGCAGCATTATTCATAATGGCCAAAAAAGTGGAAACAACTCATATGTCCATCATTTGGTGAATAGAAAAGCAAAGTCTGTTACATGCATACAATGGAATAGTATTCAACTGTAACAAGACATGAAATACTTGATACATTCTACACCACAGATGTATGTTAGTTTTGACAAGGACCAGAGCAGATACAGTTGGGGGGGGGATTAAGGCATGACAAGTATACAGGGCTTGTTTTTCCACTGATTGTGTCTCACACTTGTGGGAATACACTAAATGAGTGAATTATGTTGTGTCTTAATTATATCTCAACAGAGTTGCTGCAAAAAGAAAGATAATTACAAATGATGAAAATTAGTGTAATGTTAAAGAGAAAGGCATATGGGGCTGAGAGTGTGTAAGACAGATCAGAGCCCACTGGGATTTCAGATGAGGAAGCATTTTCAGTGAAACAGAGGTTGAAAAGGAAGTCTGGCTAGGAGAGGCCCTCTCATCTTCTCTCCCCTGTACTCCTAGATACAGGAAGAAAAAATGAAACTTGGAAACAATTGTCTCGTCTACTTCCCCCATTCCTTGACCCTCCCCACCCTAATCCGTGTCCATATGAGTATACATTCTTAACTATTTAAACATCATCAAAAAGAAAATAAGTGAAAAGAAATAAAGGAAGAAAAGGAAGCCTGGTGTTAAGGAAAGGGCTGGGGAGGGGTGAGAGGAGTGCGGCTAGCAGCCACGTGTGCAGTGACCGGTACCTGACAGTCTAGTAGAGCAATTGCTTTAAGCTTCCCTCTAGAGCTCTGATGTAATTATGTTTAATGTAAGTGTTGAGATCATTCGTGAGAAATAGTTGCTGTTCTCAAGCAAATTTGTGATTGGGGGAGAGAGCGCGAATACAGGCGGGAAGATGCCATGAGTGGGAAGCTAGAGCTTGAGGCAAGGTTCCGAGGTGGACTGTCTGAGACTTTGTAGCTCTGGTTCATTGAGAATTGAGCATTAGGCTTGGAGAGTTTAGTATAGAAATGAACTATTAGTTAGAGGCTTTCTGGGATGGAAAAACCACCCAACTGATGGAGGATTTGTCATAAGCTGCTCTGCGTTTTTTCACTGAGGCTCCAAGATGCTGAATTTCTTATCTTTCCAGGTGAACCCTAAGATGATCAGCCAATTTGAGCAGAAAGGTTTAAATTTCGTTGGTCAGGATGTTGATGGAAAAAGAATGGAAATCATTGAACTGGCAAGTAAGTGAGCTCTTCAGTTTCCTAAAGCTTTGTGATGAGATAGCCTCTTTGCAATTCCTGCAGACTTGTTGGAGATCCAGTTTGTTCTCTTTCTTTTCTTTCATCCTGTGAATGAAGTTTTCAACTATAGAGTACATGAGGAACAGACTACTCAAAGTCCAGATTGTTTTGGGGTCTGTTAGTCTGATTCCATCCTAATACAGTGTTTTGTCCTGGGTTGACAAGTTCCGGAAATTCTGTTTCCTCACCATGCACCACCTGCTCTTCATCTGTTCTGTAGTTCCAACACTCTGGGAAAGGCAGGCAGCTCAAGTTGAGTGGTACCCTGCTCAGAGTCCTGCTTTGGGGCAGGCTGAACATGTGCTTGCCTTGCTTCTGGTCACCAGGCCTGGTGTCTGTTGTCTGTGCGACTGGGCTTCTTGCCTGCCTTCCCCTACTTCTCATGCTCTGTGCTCAAGCCTGGGGCCACTTACTTGATGTCAGAACACTAACTCTTTGTACTCATAGGTCTTAATAAGACTACACAGAACACAAAGAAAGGGGTTGGCGTTTTCTTGAGGAAAAACCTCAAGGGAGTTGCTTCGGTCAGGCTGTCAAAGCCCTGGAGAACACAGGCACACATCTTAGGTTCATTACTGACAAGGCAGCAGACAGGATTCTCTGCTTCAGATATGCAAGGACGTGGTAATGCCAAGGTCACTGCTGGTCCCAGCCCTTTGCCTGGATGTCCTAGCCCAGGAGTTTGCAAACCAGTGTCTGTGGTCTAAATCCATGAGCTTTTATATGGCCTGTAAGCTAAGAATGCTTTCTTTGTTTCTTTCTTTTTTACATTAAAAATTGCTTTTAAAAAGAATGATATTTCTGAAAAGTGTCCATCAATATTTTTATTGGAACACAGCTGTAGGGGTAGAAGGTTGTTAGCTTTTCCTCATCCATAATAAGGGTCATGGCTGACACACTTATAACAAAAGATTAGTTAACAAGAGAAACAAATGGCAGCTTTATATAATCAAAGTTTTGTGAAGGTGGTAAATTTATTTTTGTTTCTTTGAAAGACAGAGGGGCAGAGGAAGAGACAGCGAGATCTTCTATCTGCCAGTCCATTCCCCAAAGGCCTGCAATGCCCAGGGCTGGACCAAGCCAAAGCTGGGAGCCTGGAACTCAATCAGGGTCTCCCCCATGGGTGGCAGGGACTCAAGTAAAGGGGCCATCACCTGCTGCCTCCCAGGGGCATGTTAGCAGGAAGCTGGAATTGAAGACAGACTCAGGGTCTGATCCCAGACACATGGTGTGGATACAGGTATCTCATCTGATATGCCAAACACCCACCCCTTATCAAAACTTTGATATGGAGGCCTTGAGAAGTAAAATCTACAGACCTAAGAGGAACTCTGTCAGTTTATGCTTAGGGTCAATGAAGAATGGACATCCGTATGCACATGTGATTGGATCAAAGGATGTGATCGAATGGAAATAGACTGAGGGAGGGAAACCTGGCCGGGTCTGTGTATGCAGATTTTTCTTGGCTTCCTGGGCGACATTCCTTCCTTCCAGGACAGGACAGGGCACT
This sequence comes from Ochotona princeps, assembly GCF_030435755.1. Lineage (NCBI taxonomy): Eukaryota > Metazoa > Chordata > Mammalia > Lagomorpha > Ochotonidae > Ochotona > Ochotona princeps. Next base: position 1,131,896 of record NC_080865.1, on the reverse strand, counting down.
GCTGTGCTGGGGGTCTTGTGACCTACTTCAGCCAGCATGTCTTTGTGGCCAGCTTTTGCACAGAAAGATAGGGGAAGGTTGGAGGTCCTGGCCTCTGAACTCCTCCCAGTTTCCTTTGGTGGCAAGTACTTTTGGCTAGGGTAGTGATTTCACAGTTCAACCACAGCCATTCTCATGCATGTATGTGTTGTTTTTGCCTGCTTTTTGTGCTACAGTAGCAGAGATGAATAGTTGGGAAGGAGACCTTAGGCGTACAAAGCCTCAAATATTTGCTGCTTAACCTTTTTACAGAAATGTTTGCTAACCCACATAGAACTAACTTGAATTGAACACTGTCAGGTGCCTACTTGACCAGTTAGTCCAACTAGATCTTCTCTTGAACCTTCCATCTCAACTTCATTTGGGTGAAATTTACATGTTTTCCAAACTCCCTCTTCCTCCTGGCTATGTCTTCTGTTAAGGCTTCACCTTGTAACATCTGCCTTGCTGCCGTTGACATTGGGAGCTGGACTATGCTTTGTGATTGTGCTTGTCCTGTGCACTGTAAAGTTTGGCGGCAGCAACCCTGGCCTCCACTCACTGGGTACCAGTAGCACCTCACTTGCCCAGTTGTGACAACACAGAATGTGTCCAAACCTTGTCAGCTCTATCCCCAGGGGCGTGTTTTCCCGCTTGCTTGTGAATCACTCTGCTGCACCGGCAGGCTTGAACCGTGGCTTACTGGTTCTTTCCCTTCACACCCTCTGCTTGTGATCAGGTATCAAGACCTGCATACTCCATCTCTGGAAAGAATGTGTTTGGCATTGTGTCTCTTCCCTACCACACTGCTCCAAGCACATAGTTACTCCAACTCAGATTTGCTCTTGAGCCCTCCAAACCTCTTGGTTTTCTCCTCTCAGCAGCTCCAAACAAGGTCTGGGCTCTGATTATGATTCTTAAGCATTCCAGTGTTCAAGAATCCACTTGCATTTATTGAGTGTCAAGTATGTACAGGAGCCTCTGTAAATGGCGGCATAATGTTTGAGAACCCACTGCTTCAACCTGTGTGCTTCAAGCTCTAGATAAACTCAACTGCTTACCATTCCTCTAAGCTTCTCCCTTCTTTTTCCATACTTGTAGCACTATTGTCTGCATCAAATTCCCTTTCACTTCTACTCTGTTTAAGTACTTCTGGAGTCTTGACCAGGGAAGAGAACTGAGGGTGGAGCAGGCTCCTTCAAATACACTAGCATTTTTGCTTGGATCCTGAGTGAAGACAAGCAATGGCTGCTTAGTGGACACTCTCAGGTTGCCTGTTGCTAGACCCCTTACTTGGGACACTGCCTGCCTTGTGTAACCTACAAGGCAGGTGATGCTATTCCCATTCTATAGAGAATGGGGCTAGAGTGTCAAAAGGCTAAGAATTTTGCGCAGGTCCATCAATCGCTGGTGGGCCAGAGCAAGCCCAAGTGCTCACCTCTGTCTGCCACCACTTCTGTGGGATTTTGTTGCTACTCTTGCTCTCAGTGGATGCTCTGCCTGAGATGATCAATCTGTGATGGGTGTTGTGAATTAGGATAGTGAAGATGGATTTCCAGGGGTCCTGCTCGAGGTGTCCATCTGTAGAATTACAGTGTGGACCACTGGGGTTGAAGCCAAGTCACAGCAATTCCTGAGAGGATGGGGGATTTCTTAGGGAAATTACCAGTTGTTTATTTTCTTTGAATATTCATTCTCTTTTAATTGTTCTGGTTCTTGTGATCTTGAACAAATAATTAGAAGTCACTTTCATCACAAGGGTTTGATTCCCAGGGGCACTTTCAATTTCACATGGGTTGCAAAGGAAATGAAAGCTGTTATAAAACCTTGCAAATTTGAAAAGCTGACTGCAAGGGGATTGGTGGTATGAAGGGGAACTCCCGGGCAGAGTGATCTTCAGTAGTCATGGGAAGCAGATCTGTGAATCTCTGTGGTCTCCAAGGCTGCTGAGAGCAAACCTGGAGAGGATCACACTGCTTACATTCTCACGACTGTGGGTGATTTCTCTTCTCTTCTTGGGGTGCACATTCCTGCAACAAGGTGGCATGCTCTCACCAAGTTTTTCTGCTGGAGTATTCCTCTCCTATAAGGAGACTTCTTGTTAAATATAGACAATTTCTGTGCTAGATTTTTCTGGGACCAGAGTTGTCCACTGGAACTTTCTGAAATGCTGGGACCATTTGAACCTGTCTGGTATTGGCGGCCACCAGCCATAGTTGACTCCTGAGTGCTTGGAACGTGTTCAGTTAACTTTAATGAATTTAAGTGACCACATGTGGCTAGAAATGACAACTACCATTTTGTATAGCAGAGCTTTAAAAAAATAGTAGCTTTTGGATGGCCACTGGTAAGTGATGGACTTTGTGATTTTGAATTCCATACTCAAGTTTTAGGTCACCTGATGAAATCTTATCACAAGCTTTAAAGTTATCTTTTTCCTGAAACATTGCATTTTGTTATCTTAGTTTGTTATAGCAATTGCAATTATTTTTCAAGTTGGGAACACAGCATACTGACCATGCGCTGTACAGTAGCAATTATGAGATTAGAGAGTGGCTCAAGCCATATGCTTTCCAATCTGGAAAAAGCTTTGATTTTTAAATTGGAAGTAATTTGGAATCCTAGAAAATTTCATTTCAGATTTGGAAATGTTATCCATTTAATTCTGAAATGGGATTGCAGATACTTGAAAACTACTGGGAAGCAGATCTGGAACTCGTTTCTGAGGGTTAGGGTTAGGGTTAGGTCCCAAGACCTTTACAAGAACTTAAATTGCCTATACATGTGCTATGAAACTAACTTAATCCCTCACCCATGATAATGTAATATATGCTCATTGTAAAAGTTTGCACAATATATGAAAGTGTTAAGGAAGAAAAGAAGATTATGGCCTCTCATTGCCCTGAGATATCATCACCATGTCCATAGGGAAGACTACTCAGAGACTATGCTGAGGGAGAAATTGGTGTGGACTGAATCAGAGTACCAGTTGACTTGATGGTGCTGTGACTTCTCTCCAGTGGAAAGTGTGACTAGCAAAGCAGTTGTCCTTCCACTACTCCCAGGGGCATCACCTTGGATCAGACTTGTGTTGGTTTATCCTGGGGACCCTGTAGAAAATGACCTGGAGCTGTCTAAGACAAGGACTGTCCCAAAGGTAGTCTAAAAAGTCCAAGGCTTAGCTTGGAGGTAGAGCCACGTTAAGGCTTGGAATAGATTTTGGGCAAGCAGATTTCATTGTGCTGGGCAAACATTTTTATCTAAATTTGATCACTCCCCAACCTTCCACTAATAAAACCCTGGGTCTCTCATTGAGATGTGTTTTATAGTTTGGAATTCTATTACAAAAATAGATGATGAAAGTAACCAACTGTGATAAGTTAAATAACCATTCTACTGTTGAATGAGTTTTATTCAAAGATAAGAGCACCTTTCAGGTTGATCTTGAGTTGACTTCAATGGCATCGTGCTTGTTCTCATTTCAGATCATCCCTATTTTGTTGGTGTCCAATTCCATCCTGAGTTTTCTTCTAGGCCGCTGAAGCCTTCCCCTCCCTACCTGGGGCTGTTGCTCGCAGCAACGGGGAACTTGAATGCCTACATGCAGCAGGGCTGCCAGCTGGCTTCCAGGTAAGCAGCTCGCTGCTCCTAGCAGTGGCCCAGAATGCGCTGTTGCAAACACCTTGGCTCACTCTGGAGATTTCACACCATGATGAAGTTACTGTTAGCTGAGGAATCGGCTCTTGCTCTTTATACACACACTGTCTTTCTCTTCATTAAGCTAATCAGATCTAGAGCAGTGGAGTGGCAGTTTTCCAAATCAGGCTGTGATAGACAGCTGGTCTCCTTTTAGACAGTTTTGTCATCTGTGTAAGTGAAAAATGAGATTTTCCTTTTGTTTTTTCTTTGATTCATTGATGTGACTACTTGATGTGCTGATTGGCTCTGTCTTGGAAGTGGCTTGCTCCTAGTCTTTGCCTCTTTCCCCTGATTAGTAGATTATTTGTATGTAAGGAACATGAATCTTTTGTTAGCTTGCGAATGTTTTGTCATTTTGTTTTTCTTCTAAGCTGTTAATGAGTCACTTTCATTCTTCCTAAAATGTATGTAGTCCATCATTTATGTTTTCTAAGGAGAATGATGTGGTCAAATAGTTTACCTTTCTGGATCTGCCTTTAGCATCATGCCTAAAGTCTTTTGCTAGGGAGGAATTACATAAATAATATTCCAGATGTTTTCCTCCAACACATTTGTGGTTTCCATTTTATAGGCTAAATCTGTAATCTGTGTGTGTTATTTTGAGTGAATGTGTGCAGTAGGTGTCTTGCTCCCTCTCACCTCTCTGAAATTATTCGCAGAGTGATTTGCATTTGTTTGAGGATTTTTGGTTGGGTTCAGCTGATGAGTTACCTCTCCTGTGAAGCTTTCCTTTCTCACAGCTCTGCTGGAAGTACGGCCTTGCTCTGCCTGCTCCCATGATTCTCGACAGGTCACTTTGCTGCTTCTCCGGGTGAACAGTGCACTGGGCCATAAAGTCATGGTCAAGAGAACGATGCCTCTGGGAGTTCCACTGCACAGTGGAGCATTAGTTTGAGGATGGATTTATAGCTTTTCTGTCTCTTGTAGAAGAATATTATACTTAATAATTGTGAAAACAGAAGGAACTGGCCAAAACAACATCAACTTAAGTGGGGTAATTATGATAACTGGGCATATGTAGTTAAAAGCTTGCCATTGTTGACCCTTAGCCTAGGCAACGGCTCTTAGAATGTTGTGTGGGGCATTGCAGTGATCCGTGCATGGGATGCACGGTACTTCAAACATGTGTGAGAAATGGACTTAAAAAGTGAGATGATGTTGATGGAAAAATGTTGAAATCCGTTTTTTTTTTGTTTGTTTGTTTTGGTTTTTTTTAAAAACACATTTTCGACAGACTTTAAAAATTCCTTGTGTGTATGTGTGTCATACAAGGTTGCTTCTTTAAAAAAAAAAAAAGATTTATATGCTTTTATTTGAAAGGTAGTGTTGGATTCGCCACTCGCCAAAATGTTAGATTCTCTGACCACCAGGGAAAGAATAAGTCAGCTAAATATATGAAAAAAATTTAGGTGGCCTTTACTTCAGGGAACCACGGTCATGGGCTTCCCTTCCCCGTGCAGCAGAAACGACAGACGTGAAGGAGTGGGCTGCAGAGGAAGAAGAGCACGGAAGAGATGGGAAGGGGCTTTTTAAACTCTCCTTGACACAGAAGCCGAAACGGGTGTTGCCTCGGCTCTTATTGATGGGGGGATATGGGCCTGTGCCCCTCATTGGTGCAATGGTGGTCTCACTGCCTGAGGGTCCCACCAGAATTCTGCCATCCATTCTGGGTTTGGTTGGAGGCAAACTCCACCCTTTTCTGGCCGCCGTGGTAGCCATCAGGTAGATTTACAGAGATTGGAGAGACAGAGAGAGAAGGTCTTCCTTCTGCTGGTTCACTCCCCAAATGGTTGTAATTGCTAGAGCTGAGCTGATTCTATCTGAAACCAGGAGCCAAGAGCTCCTTCCAGGTCTCCCATGTGGATGGAGGGTTCCAAGGACTTAGGCCATCCTCTGCTGGTTTCCCAGGCAGGGAGCTGGAAGTAGAGCAGCTGGGATACAAACTGGTACCCATTTGGGATGCTGGCACTGGAAGGTGGAGGGTTAGCCCTGATGAGTCACTATGCCAGCCCTCATGAAAGGCTGCTTCTTAGTGCTGTCCCCGCTGGGAGAACACACAGCTCTAGCTCTCTCTTTCAACTGTTTGTTCACATGGGAGCCACTGTCCATATCTTATTTGTTGAATGCCTTACTGAACCAGTGAGGGATGGTTTCTTGTCTTCTTTTTAAAATTCATTATTATTACTTTTATCATTTTAAAAGATTTATTTATTTTCATTGGAAAGGTAGATGTACAGGGAGGAGGAGAGAAAGAGAGGAAGATCTTCCGTCTGATGATTCACTCCCCAAGTGACCGCAATGGCTGGCGCTGCGCCATCCGAAGCCGGAAACCAGGAACCTCGTCCGGGTCTCCCACATGGGTGCAGGGTCCCAAAGCTTTGGGCCATCCTCGACTGCTTTCCCAGGCCTCAAGCAGGGAGCTGGATGGGAAGTGGATCTGCATGGATTAGAACCAGCACCCATATGGGATCCTGGCGCATCCAAGGCGAGGACCTTAACCGCTACGCTATTGCGCTGGGCCCTATTATTATCATTTTTTATGTTACAGTTCCATAGGCTCCTGGCATTTCCCTTATCTCCTCCCCAATCTCCCCCCGCCAACCTAGTTCCTCCATATCATTACTAAAGTATAGTTCTTCATACGCAGTCATATGTCCATCATTGTGGGCATGGACAATGGCAGAGAGTCCTGCATGCTATTGTCAAGATATAGTAAACAGTTTCATTGTAAGTTCATCTTTGGAAGTAGAGATGCATACTACATTGTATCCTCACATCTGGATGTTAGTCTCCATTACACAGCTACTGTACATCCCCTTAAATGAAAAGTCATAATACAAAATCAACAATAGAAAAAAAATAGAAAATTACAATGCCATGAAGTTAAATAACATGTTACTAGATATGACAGTCTGCATTACACAGCTACTATACATCCCCTTAAATGAAAAGCCACAAAACAAAATCAACATCAGGGAGAAAAAAGAAATTAACACCACCATGAAGTTAAATAACATGCTACTAAATGATTAATGTGTCGCTGAAGAAATGAAAAAGAAAATCCATGCTACTGTATGATCTATGAGTCATTGAAAGATTTAATCAAAAGAAAGTGTTTTGAAGAGATGAAACTATCCAAAAACAAAAACATCTAAACCCATGCGATATAGCTTCCACTGATTTTTGTTGGTGAAATGTGTCTCTTCTAGACAACAAATAGATGTGTTTTGTTATTTAATCCAGTGTACTAATCTATAATGTTTGACTGAGCTTAAGCCAATTATTTTCAGGTTAATATGTAAGGGAGGTAATTTGGTCCTTCATTTTGGGAAGGGGTTGTTCATTGGTTTAGTCTTCTGTTGTCACTTTACTGGGATGTTCTTCACATTTGCCTTTGGTTTTGGTAGGTGCTATTCCTCTTTTCTGTCAAGAGACCATCTTGAAGTATCATTTGTAGGGCAGGTTTGGAAGAGGCAAATTCTTGTAACTTTTCTTTACCGTGGAAGAATTTTATTTCATTTTCAAAGACGAAAGAAAGCTTTGCTGGATATGTTATCCTGGGCCGACAATCTTTTTCTTTTAGAATCTGGAATATGTCACTCCATTCTCTTCTTGCCTGTAGAGATTCCTGTGAGAGGTCTCCTGTGAGTTTAATTGACATTCCTTTATCTTTCAATTGATTTTTTTCATGTGCACATTTAAGGATCTTTTCCTTATGTTTGAAGAGAGCTTGATGATCATGTGTCATGGTGAAGATCTCTTTTGATCAAGCCTGTTGGGAGTTTTGTGCCCCTCCTGGATGTTGTTTCCCAATTCTTTCTCTAGATTTGGGAAATTTTCCTTTATTATTTCATTAAATACACTTGAAAACTCAGCTTCTCTTTCTGCACCTTCTGGGACTATTTGGCCTCTTAATAGTGTCTTTCAATTCTTGAATACTTTTTTTGGCCTGATCCAGCTCTGCTTCCAGCTTTTTATTTGCTTCCCCCTGGTGACAGGAAATATCTGCCAATTCTGAGATTCTTTCTTCTGTTTGCTTCATTCTATTTTGGAGACTCTCCATTGAACTTTTAATTTGCTCTACTGTGTTCCTAATTTCTGATATATATCAGCCTTGTCCTATATAGCTAGGTTGTTGGTGGCGCTGATCTTGCCGGAACCTGTTGGCTGTTAGGTCTGGTGCTACATGGACATATTTTGACCCGTACGATGCCACAGTTCTCACACATGGCAACAGGGGGAATGTTGTGACAGTGGAGCAAGGTAGGAGGCTGGGAGGAATTATTCACTTGTTTCTATCTGGCTATTTGCAAGTGCCAACTAATACACCAATGCTGGGGGCTTGCATAGTCTTCCATCTGCAAGCTGGTTCCCACATGGGAATTAGCGATTTCTAGGCAAAGCTCCCCAGTAGTTCCTGAGAAAAGTAGCTGATTGCTAGTGACTGCCAGGCAAGCTACAGTGTGTGAGGTCTTCAAGAATTTGATCAGGAAACTTCAAGGAATTGACTCAGGAAAAACTGTGCATATATTTTTAGTTAGTTACACCAAAGTCATCTTTAAAAAAAGTATCCATTTTTACTGGAAAGGCAGATTTACAGAGAAGGAAGTAAAGATAGAAAGCTCTTCCACCTGCTGGTTCAGTCTCCAACTGACTGTAATAGCCAGAGCTGAGCCGATCTGAAGCCAAGAACCCAGAGCCTCCTTTCTGAGATTAACAGAGCTTTGGAAAGCAAGTGACTGCTCTGATGGCCAGGCTCTAAGGCGCACCCAGTTGGGGCTGTCTGTCAAGCCACATTACTGCTTGCAATCAGCCCTAAAAAAGTGTCACAAGGACCATGAACTCTAGAATGATGGCTTCCTTCCTGAAAAATTGGCTCAGGTAATCTTCAGCTCTGGAGTGCGTATCCAGCTAGTGTCTCAGAAGCATTGAGCACAGAAAGCCTTTGCTTGGAGTAAGTGTACCTGAGTTGTAACCACTGCATTCTGGCCAGTGGAGTCTGTTCATCTTTCAGCCCTGGGGAAGTTGCAGTGAAAGTACATCTTTGGGCAATCTAGTACTGAGAAGCTCAAGTCACAGCTATTCCCTTACCCGAGCAATGGCAGCAGTCTATAAAAGACAAGAGTCTACCTGGGTTTAGACTGGCAGTCATCTGTTCAGGGACATAGTAATTTTAGGGTAGTAGGCTTTTGGTTTTTATGAGCTATTTGGAAGTACCTGAAAACTCCTCCCATATAATAAATCATATAGAACCCACGCTCTTGCCAGGAATGAAAATGTGACAGTGTGCATGTGACGTTTCTGCCCAGCAAAGCCCATTGGGCATTCAGAGTTTGGGGACTGTATTGGGCTCTGGTCACACAGGTTTTCTGTGTGTATAGCAATCACCATAATGCCTGACTCCCAAGCAGGTATCCACCATATATCACATTGCTTGCCCAAATGGCTTAGGTCCAATAAAAAGACATAATCAGTTAGTAATGTGGCCTCCATTTTGTTTGTTTTCCAAATTTTCTGCATCCAACAATCAATAGAAAACAAAATCTCTGATGCTGGTGCTTTGGTGTAGTGGGTAAAGCTGCTTGTGATGCCGGCATCCCATATGAACTCCAGTCAAAGTCCCAGTTTTACTACTTTTGCTCCAGCTCCCTGTTAATGTGCCTAGGAAAGTAAAGAAATATGGCCCAGCACCTTGGGTCCCTGCACACATGGAGGAGATCAAGAAGAAACTTTTGGCTCCTGACTTCAGGCTGGCCAGCTCAGACAATTGAGATCCAGATTGAGTTCCAGCCTCCTGACTTTGCTCTAGTCTAGTGCTGGTTGCTCTGGGCATTTGCAGAGTAAACTAGCAGATGGAAGCTATCTTTCTGTCAGTGAAATAAAAATAAAAATAAAAATAAAAATTCATGAATTATTAATTTTGAAAAGTATAGAGGGAAGGGTAAGAAGGAAGAAATGGACTTAGATCTTAGAGCACAAGAAGCAACAGGGAGAAGCACGAGAAACTGGCTCCAGGCCCACCTGTCCTGGTGCTCAGAGCCTCTCATCATGAAGTTGTCTCAACTGCTGGGCTGCTTGTGAACAGTGAAGTAGCTGCAGTGAGAGAACCTTCTCTCCTGTTGTGTCTCTACTACCTTGCCTCCTGCTAGGCTTACTATGAGCGCCGGTTCTAATCCCACTTGCCTTGCTTCCAATCCAGATCCTTGCTTGTGGCCTGGGTCCTTGCACTCACTTGGGAAACCTAGAAGAAATTCCTGGCTCCTGGCTTTTGCCTGGCACAGCCTTGGCTGTTGTAGCCACTTGGGGCAGTGATCCAGCAGATGGAAGATTTCTCTGTCTCTTTACCTGTCTCCGTCTCTCTCTTTCCCCCTCCTGCTACTCCTCTCTCTATACAACTCTGCCTTTCAAATAATTCTTTAAAGAAAAAAAAAAAGAAAGACATCTAGCCTAATACAGTCACTGTACTCATTTTAAATGTCTTTCTTTATAGTTATATATGTTGTTTTCATTGTTGTAATCATAATACTCAGTATTATGAGTATACTCCAGAACATTTGTGGGAATGTGGAATTAAAATATTAACTTCTTGTGATGTAAATTTTTTTGAGATCCATGCATAGTTTTTTCTGATAAGCATTTTGCATCAACTGTCCGAGGACCTTGTGTGTGCCTGTATCTTTTGTGTGTGTGAGTGTGTGTGGATGTTTCCATTGTACCATATAGATAAATATTTTCTACCAAATATTTTTTTAAACTATCAAGCCTACAGAGAAGGTGGAGGACTAGTATGGTGAACACTTGTGTCTCCTTGAGGGCGGGCCACCGTCTGAGACCATGTCACCACATTTGTTCCCTCCTCCCCTGCATGTACTGATTCCTGAGTTGCTTATAAGTAAAGTGACAAAAATCAGAGCTCCACACCACAATCCTTTATCATGCATTTGTTAAAATGGCAGCTGTTTTCTTAAATAGCTGAAATATCATCACAGCTAAGAAAATGAACATTGTTTCAATCACATTATCACTTAAACTTCTCTATCTCTAAATGTCCTTTCAGTCATAAAATCAAGACAATTCAGGATTAATTAATTTTTTTTTGCTTCCTTTTGATCTGGAAAATTCACCCTGTTTTTTTTTTATTCATTGATTATATTCACCCTGTTGTTTGAGTTTTTATAATGCTGAGTTCTGTGCAGGGTGCAGACTGGCTGTCTTGTAGAGGTGGCCAGAATCTGGAGTTCTCTAGTTGTTTCCTCGTGTTTCAACTCAAAGTAGATAGTTTTTAAAGAACAGTGCAGAGTGACCTGTTGTGTACTTCATTGGGCTGGGTTAACTGAACATAGGTGATGCTGAGCTTACCCCTGGGTAGGCTGGCTCCCATTTGGAAATTACTCTGCAAAAGGAGGTTGTTCTCCAGGTTAGTTAGTTTTTTTTTTTTTTGAGGATTTATTTATTTTTATTGGAAAGTCTGATACAGAGAGGAGAGACAGAGGAAGGTCTTCTGTCCACTGATTCACTCCCCAAGTGGTTACAACAGCCAGAGCTAAGCTGATCAGAGGCCAGGAGCCAGGAGCTTCTTCCAGGTCTCCTAGGCAGGTGCAGGGTCCCAAGGCTTTGGACCGTCCTCAACTGCTTTCCCAGGCCACAAGCAGGGAGCTGGATGGGAAGAAGCAGGGCAGCCGGGACATGAACTGGCGCTCATATGGGATCCCAGTGTGTGCAAGGTAAGGGCTTTAGCTACTAGGCTACCATGCCTGGCCCTCCAGGCTGATTTCTAAAATGCTATTCCCACTGCAGTGAGCTACCCCTCGGGCACCCCCACCCATCTTCTGGGCAGCAGGTACTGGAGATCAGTGCTCTTGGATTCTGCTTCAGCTTCATTCTGCTTTCTTCCCTGCACTGAGGAGCAGTGGGTGTCAAGACTCACTAAGTTTAAACCCACCTTTTCTGTCCCAGCTGGCTGTGCATCAGTTTCTTTGGATAAAGCCAATGGTAACAGTCCGCATTTCACATGCAAGAAATGTAAAGTGCTTAGTAGAGTGCCTGGTCTCTGATAGGAGCTTAAACAGGAATTACTATGGTTATTATTGTGATGTTATCATTCATTTTTACCACAGTTCTCTTTTGCTTCTCTCTTGCTTTCTGCCAAGCTTTCCTCCAGCTCATCCATCTGCTGTTGTCTGAATGATCCTTTCCCTGCATTGAAGGACTTAAAGCCCTCAGAGACTTCTCTTGGTTTACAGAATAAAATTCTTGGAAATGCATGTGAAAAAGCTTGCCACTTCCTTAACTTCCTAGAGGTTTCCATGACTGTGCCTCTTGTACCTTCATGAATCGCTCAGCGAGAAGAGGGCCTTACTGATCTCTCTCCTATTAGGGTTGCCGCTTCACAGAATGCCTAAGGGGGGCCCCAGGTACAAGCAGTGTCCGCATCGCTTGCAAAGCGCATGGATTCTCCTCCTGGCATGCCTGGCCCACGATGGCAGACTCTACTTTCTTTTTGGCTCAGAGAGCATAATATTCTTTTTCTCTGTGTGAATCTGATCTTTGGTTTCTTTTCTTTTTTTTAAGATTTATTTATTTTTATTACAAAGTCAGATATTCAGAGAGGAAGATCTTCCATCCGATGATTCACTCCCCAAGTGAGCCGCAACGGGCCGGTTCTGCGCCAATCCGAAGCCAGGAACCAGGAACTTCTTCCAGGTCTCCCACGCGGGGTGTAGGGTCCCAAAGCTTTGGGCCGTCCTCGACTGCTTTCCCAGGCCACAAGCAGGGAGCTGGATGGGAAGTGGAGCTGCTGGGATTAGAACCGGCGACCATATGGGTTCTTAGCGCTTGCAAGGCGAGGACTTTAGCCACTAGGCCACGCCGCCGGGCCCTGATCTTTGGTTTCTAACACTTATTTGGAACTTGGGAACACATTGCCTTTTGACCACTAGGCTGTGTGATTGATTCTCCCTGGCATGGCTCTTGCAATAGATGGTGCAGATATTCTCTTTCTGGGGGGAAACCGTGGGCTGAAGAGGAGGAGCTGTGGCTTTAACTTCCAGCCACATTCTATATAATTTTGTCCTAGTCGCTACCCCCAAACCTCTTGATGTCCTTCTTAGGGGCTGCTGGGAAGAATAGTAGGCATGTGCTTTGTAAATTTCAACCGCTGTCAAAACACTGCTTCCCCCTCCCCCCTTGGTTCTATTTCAAGCAGAATTGAACTGGGGAGAATAAAAACTCACCCAGTTCTTTTCTTTTTGAGCAGTTCATTTAACTATCTTTTAAAACAGCCCCCCCCTGTGATTGTTTGACTTCCACCCATACATTGAGATTTTCTTTTTTTTCCTGGCAAATTATTGTTAATAAACCACATTTGAGTATACCTTTCCTTGGGGATTAACTGTTGGTTCAAAGGCACTCGATTGCCCCTGCAGCACTGAAGATGTGGTGCCAGCCAGGAATGGAGTGAGCAGTGCTACATACTGCTGTGCTTTGATGTCCTGCCTGGGTTGAATTCTAGTGTTTACTATGAAATGCCAAACTCATTCGGAGCTTCCCAAGTGTTGATTCCATTGCTCTTATATTTTTATGGTTTCCAGGGGGGAAGCTGTGTGTATGCCAGCCTGTTTTTAAAACATGCTTTTTCATAGGAAATGGCTTTTGATGTAAAGTATTGTAGAAATTCATGCATGCTGGGAATCCTAACTATGCTATTAACAGTTTTTAAAATTCCAGCCACCTCTTTCTGTTAATGGAGAAGAAATCCCCAGCTGCCAGGATCACACACCAGGCGGGAGCTGTGAAGCACTGTGCTACCCTTTGTCTTGTGCCTTGGAAAATAAGTTTTCTTAGTTGGGGAATGTACTAGGCAGCAGGAATCTTTGGCAAACAAACATGACTATGACAAGCCTTTTGTTTGTTACGAATCAATTCTGTATTACCGTAGTCAAATCTTGTGAGCCATGCCAGTATTGTCAGAATAGCAATTCCCATGTGTTGTTGCAAGTCATTTTGATTTTGTCTTACAAAAACTGCAACCATGAAGTATTTTTTTACAAACAAAGTTTGTGGTACCTTGGAGGCCCATGTGTACCTGAGAAATGTTTGCTACCAGGTGATTAACTGCGGGCAGGAATACCTTGAACACATTTTCAGAAAGTGACCATGAAGACTTCTGCATGGTTATTGGAGTTTGTTTCTTTTCAAAAATTTTCCTTTGTTTTAAAATCTGCACCATCCAACACAACTTTCTGCAGTGATGGCAGTGTCCCATAGTCTATACTGAACATTGTACATGTGACCAATGAAAGGATTGGAATTATGTATTTTATTTTACTTATTTTTTTAAGATTTATTTTATTTTTATTGTAAAGATATACAGAGAGGAGGAGAGACAGAGGGGAAGATCTTTCATGCATTGATTTACTCCCCAAGTGGCCGCAATGGCTGGAGCTGCACTGATCTGAAGCCAGAAGCCAGGAGCTTCTTCCAGGTCTCCCACGAGGGTGCAGGGTCCCAAGGCTTTGGGCCGTCCTCCACTGCTTTCCCAGGCCACAAGCAGGGAGCTGGATGGGAAGTGGAACAGCCAGGATACAAACCGGTGTCCATATGGGATCTTGGTGGGTACAAGGTAAGGGCTTTAGCTGCTAGGCTATCGCACTGGGCCTGGAATTAGGTGTTTTATTTGATTTTAACTTAAATTTAGGCAGCCATATTGGATGCTGAAACTTTAAAACTTTCTCTTCCTCAAATATAACAATAATCACGAGTGTCTGTATTTTGTGACCCTTCGTCTGCTCATTCTTTCCAGTAATAAAGCTGTAAACAGAGAAGATTGCACGTAAAGACAGCTTTATTTTAAGATAGAGCTGTGATATCTCTAATTAAGTGAAAATATACCCAGATTAATCTAGGTTATGACTTTTTAAGTTAAAAATTAAAAAAAATGGAGAGACAGATAAGATACACACTTAACTGGTTTGCTCACTAAACATGCCCGTGAACCTGGGACTGGGCTGCTGCCAGAGCCAGGAACCAAGAACTCAGTTCCGGTCTCCTTGGTGGATGACGGCAGCCACCACTGCAGGGTCCCAGAGTCCACACTGGCAGGAAGCAGAGTCAGGAGCTGAAGCTGGGAATGGAATCCAGACACCCCAGGGTGGGATGCAGGAGTCCTTACCGCTGCGCCCAATGGCCACCTCTGATGACTTGTTTTTAGTCTGTTCTATGTGAAACAAAACTAAAATAAGTCACCTGTAGCCCTGAGTAGCAGCCATGGTCATAGCCTGTTCTACTTCCACTTGCTGACCCGCATTTTGTTTCTTGCTCTTTTTTTTTTTTTTTTTTTTTTTGTTTTTGTTTTTTTGGGCTGGCAGAAGACTGCCCTCACTAAAATCATCAAGCTTTTGCAGTGATGCTTATTTTCACAAGTCTGTTCTTGAATGTCATGGTTTGTTTTCTTGTCCTGCCTTGGGTCTCTGAACACATATGAAAGAAAATTAGTGAACCCAGTCATTAACCTTGGCGATGAATAAACTCAGGCTAAGCCTCATTTGCTTGGGTTCAGTTGGTGCCATTTTGATGGGCTGGCAGTTTGGGGCAGACAGCCTCCAGACAGGAAATGAGAGCCATGAGGTTAGAAATACACTTATCTGGGTCCCCTTGCTAGTGTGAATAGCGAATTATACTTGGTGCAAGAAAGGATTCTGAAAACTAAGCACCTAACAATTTTGATTGGTTCTTTATGTCTCCATGACTTTTAAGCATAGATCTTCTGTTATGAATAAGTATAATATCCGAAATACCAGCAATTAGTATATTTTAGATAGTTTTCAGAAAGACTTTATGCACTCTCTTTTGGCCTTAATAGTGTTTCTGGTGCCTTTGTAGGTATTATTGCTGTTGTTTTCTAGACTTACAGGAGTCAAGTGGCCTGTTCAAAGGCGCATGGCTAATAATATAAGCAGGAGCGTGTGGTGGAAGACATGAGCTCACCTTATTCTTCCCTGAACTTGTAACCTAATTAGTATGATGGGAACTCTGCCTCACCTTCAGTAGATGAGCCAGATGAGTCACCTGACACCCTTGACCTCCATTTCTTTAGTACAACTTCCAATTGTGCTAATTCTCTGACACGAAATGTTGTACAGAAGCTAATGGAGTCAACGTTTACATAGTCAGAGTCCAGAGATAAGTATATATCAATTTGGTAGGTAGTTTTTTTAATAGTCTTTATTTCTTCTTAAGTAATAGTAGAAATTTTTTTTTTTTTGAGCTAAAGTCTGAATAGACCCTATCTTTAACTGATGAATTTTCAGGAAATGTTTTATATATACAAACATACTTCAAAAAGTCTGTGGGAAATGGGGTTAAAAGACAAATTTATTATAATACAAAACAATCTGAGATTCATCCATAGTTTTTTAATATTATGTTTTTCCCATGAACTCCTTAAGAACTTCTTTTATTTCCAAAAATGTCTTTTTTAACCAATTATTTTTAAAATGTTATTGTGTTACTCATTTATTTGAAAGAAACAGGGAGGGCTCTTCTATCTGCAGGCTCACTACTCAGATGTCTGTAACAGTTAGGCTTGGGCCAGGCCGAAGCCTGGAACCCACAACTCAGTCTGAGTCACCCACCTGGGTGGCAGGGATTTGCCAAACATGGGCCATTACCCACTGCTTTCCGAGGTGCCCAGTAGTAGGAAGCTGAAATTAGAATGGAGTCAACTCAGGCACACTGATAAGGAAGCAGGTGTCTTAAGTGTCGTCTTCTCAGCCAAATGCACATCCCTTTTGCCAATCCTTAATTTTCTGCTATCTCCTCCACCTACTCTACTGCCCACCATCTGCCTCTGCTGTTTTGTCAACAGCCATGGAAAAGAGAGAGCATGTAAACCAAAAAGTCTTTTATGGCGGTCTTTATTTATTGCTACTTACTATGTGCGAAGTGGAACTTTAGTTTTCTAGCTTGTCAGCCTAGTGTTCCTCTAAGTAGTCTCTCTATTCTCTCTCTTTTTTAAGTGTAATTGCACCTATTAATTAAGGAATTCAGGCTTTTATTGCTATAAGCCTTTGGGAACTTGGCTAGTGCTAGGTATGGGTCATGCATGAAACACTTCCTGGTCGTGTTGTCTCCATAGACGGATAGAACTTAAGTGAAGTTGAAGAATGTGCTGACTTACTTGGAACTCAGCAAGAGGGTCCCCAAATGAGGCTATGGCTTACAGTGAAAACTCAATTAACTCATAAAGATGTGCTTATTTGTTTTTAAAGTATGTATTTGAGAAGGAGAGAGAATGTACATGTCAATGTTCCCATTTGCTGGTTCACTTCACAAACGCCTATAATACTTGGGGCTTGGTGGGGATCCAAACCGGGAGCTAGGAATGTAGCCCAAGTTTCTCATGTGGGTGACAATGATCCCATTATCTGAGCTGTTACCTGCTACCTCCCAGGGAATGTATTGGCAGAATCTGGAGGTGGGAATGAGCCCTGGCTATAGCGATATCTTATGCTGACCTCTTAAAGATTAACTGCTCCGGAGAAGGCTTATTTCTAAGGGGATCAAACATGGTGACATATATGTCAATCTGTCTTATTTTAGATACCATATGTAACTTAAGGTAATCTGATCATGCCATATATTTCTAATTTAAAAATTGTACCACACAAGTTGCTTCTCTTGATCTCTGAGAAGGTAGGCTGCAATGGGAAATTGTCATGCCGCTGACCATACTGAAAGTAGATCCAAAGGGGATAGAAGTTCAAGGTGAGTTCAGAGGGTACATTCATATTTTGGATGGGTGTTACTGCATGTATCTAGGGTCTTTTTTTTTTTAAAGATTTATTTTATTTTTATTACAAAGTCAGATATACTGAGAGGAGGAGAGACAGAGAGGAAGTGGAGCCTCCGGGATTAGAACCAGCGGCCATATGGGATCAAGGCGAGGACCTTAGCCACTAGGCCATGCTGCCAAGCCCGTATCTAGGGTCTTGAGGCCACATGCATGCTTTGGTCCTAATGACCACAAAGCTCTATCGTCTAGTAGACCTGGATGACCGTAATGAGAGGCTGCTGTGATTTCAAACACAGTGGCAAACACCACTGAGTACCTGGGTATGCTCAGTTCTGCTGTGCTCCTAAAGGCAAACCTATCATTCAAAGGAAACGAGAGCATTTGCCTAGGTCATCAGATGTATAGCTGTCTTCACTGTTTCTCAGTCCTTCTGTGTTGCTAGAGGGACGATGTTAAGGTACCTGGCCAAGGCCCCTGTAACAAAAGCCCAGGTAAAAATGGAAAAGTCTACACATTTATTTCATGTGCATTGTCTGTGACATGGGAGCCCACATCAGGGGATAAGGAGCTGAGAAAGTAGGTAGACCCTAGTAGTTTTTTAATAGTGTCTTTGATGAGGAGTACAGAGTCACAGAGAAATACAATAGGGTAGAATGAACTTGGAGGGAGGGCAGGCACCTCTCACCTGAGGTTCCTGCACTCTGCTTCAGGGGAAAGTGGGCAAGGGGAGGTGAGCAGGGCTTGCATGCATGCTCTCCAATTCCTTTGGCCACAACCATCACTCTACTAAGACACCCTATTTTGAGGGTAGTGCTTCCTGAGCTTTGTCATTGCCAAAGGCAGCAGTTGTCATGTGAAGGGTTAGAAATGACAAAGGCTGAGCATGCAGCTGAAATTCTATGTGAGGTTACTGACCTTGAGAACAAATTGAAGGCAGTAAGGGCTGGGACTCCATAGTGCTCAATCTCAGATGCAGTGTGAATTTGCTCCTAGGATGACAAGAGCAGATTCACAGAAAATGAATAAGTTGTCACCTCAGGCTTTCATTTGTAATCGATTTGTTAATTTAATAGCTTGAATAAAAAGTGCGCAATAGGGACTGGCATGGTAGTCTATTGGCTGAAGTCCTCGTATTACATGGCCAGGATCCCACATGGGCACCAGTTCATATCCCGGCTGCTGCACTTGCCGTCCAGCTCCCTACTTGTGGCCTGGGAAAACAGTCAAAGATGGCCCCAAACCGTGGAACCCTGCACCCGCGTGGGAGACTCAGAAGAAGCTCCTGGCCTCTGGCTTTGGTTTGGCTCAGTTCTAGCCATTGCAACTGCTTGGGGAGTGAGTTGGCAGATGGAAGATCTTTCTCTTTCGCTATGTAAATTTGCCTTTAAAATAAAAAAGATACATCTTTAAAAAAGAAAGTAGGCAATTAAAGAGGCAAAAAGCCCCTCACTTCCAAGACTTCTTTCTCTTTAAGTTTACAAATGATCAGTGATCTTCAGAAGATAAAAAATTTCACTTGCATGGGAAAGCATTTTGAACTTTTCTGAATGAGTAGCTTCAGTTTACCATCAGAGCAGGTGTCAAGGGGCCACTGTGCATGGTTGGACTGACCTCTTGCTGGTGACTGGACAGTGATAATACAATATCCCTCAGTAGTGTTGTTGTTTTCTGTGGGGGCTAATTATGGAAAGTATTTGAGACTACAAGTGGACTAATCATCCAGGATTTTAAGCACTATCTTCCTCAAGTCAATCTTCTGCTCTAGTGACAGGTACAGCGATGTCAGCGATGACAGCTATTCGGATCCTGGGATAGCTGACTTGGAAATGAATTGAGCTGGATGTGTGACTCAGAAAGATGGTGGCCACCTGAACAGGTAATGTGGCACCTCTGGGTGTGGACTGTCTCATAGACACAGTTTGCAAGACAGACTTGACCCATGGCATCATCAAGAGTTCTCCTTTGGGGAAAACAGAGTGCACCTTGTAATAGATACTGAAGGCTTTAGTGTTTGGGATTATACTAGTCTGGATCAGAGGTTGCAGACTTTTTCTGTAAGGCCAATAAAGATATTTTAGGCTTGGGACCCTGCAGTCTCTGTTGAAGTCACTCAACTCTGCCATCATGGTAAGAAAGTGACCACAAACAAAATGTACATGGACAGGCATAGCTAAGTTCTAATAATATAATATTTTTTAGGATTTGCTAGGATTAGTGTGGTGGTATGTTAAGCTGCCACTTTGTGATGCTGGCATCTCATATGGGAGCACTGGTTTAATTCCCAGGTGCTCTGCTTCTGATCCAGCTTCCTGCTAATGCACTTGAGAAAACAACAGATGTAGGTCTAGCATCAAGTTTTCCTGCCATCCATGGGAGATGGGATGGAGTTCCAGGCTCCTGGCTTCAGCCTGGCCCAGCCCTGGCTGTTGTGGCCATTTGGAGAATGAACTAACAAATGGAAGATCTTTGTCCTTCTGTCTCTCTTTGTCTCTGTCAGTCTGCCATTCAAATTAATCAATCTTAAAAGAATAAAAATATGACTGGCATTGTGGTATAGGAGGTAAAGCCACCATCTACAATGCTGACATACCATGTGGATGCTGGTTCATGTGCCAGTTTCTCCACTTCTGATCCAGTTTCCTGCTAGTGCACCTGGGAAAGCAATAGAGGATGGCCCAAGTGTTTGGGGTTCTGCACCCATGTGGAAGGCCTGGATAAAGTTCCAGTCTCTTGCTTTGGCCTGTCTTGGCTCTAGCCATTTAGGGAATGAATCAGTGGGTGGAGATTCTTTCTTTTTCCCTCCCTTCCTTTTTCTCTCTTCCTCCCTTCCTCCCTGCCTCCCTCTGTAACTCTGCCTTTCAAATAAGTAAATAATTTTTAAAAAATGAATGTAGAAGTGAAATTAAAAATTATTTGTTGACACCCCCCCCCCCAAATCTGGCTCACTTACAGAGAAATAGCTCTGCTTGGATTTTTATAAAATACAGTAATATTTTATTTATAAAGAGAGGCAAGAGATGAACTTGGTGTTTCCTAAGGCGGCTTATTTTCCTCTTGGCTCTATTGAAAGCCAACAGTGGCCTGCATAGCTCACTGAAGCCATATTCAGTAATACGTGCTGCCTGGGATTACTGTGGAGGGCAGGGCAGGCCTTGAATTGGATCCGCCACTCTTCAACAGGGACAGTAGTTTTTAGAAAATGTGTCCAGCGTGAGCTGTCTTCATGGTTCAGTAAGAGGCAGTGTGTTCCTTGTCATTGGGAGGAAGCTTAACTATATCCATGTAGATTTGCCTCAAATATGAGACCTTGAGCAGTAATCCCAAGTGGTGTACATTGTAACAGGAAATGAGTCTACAGGCTCATATTGTTGGTTCTGACCTTACTAATGCTCACATTCTGCTTTGTGGTTTTCAGCCTCTGGAGTAATTGAAATCAAGATGCAAGAACAGTACGAAGAAATCACTGTACTGTTATAGACTCACCCTGTTCTCTACCAGCCATGGGATCCAAAGTCTCAAAGGTCATCTCAAAACGCATACCTCCAAGAGCCAACACCAATGGGGTATTTTTCTCTTCCGTCCCAGTGGAAGTCTTTGGTTGTCACAAATTTCTGCAGTCAATTAAATTTCTCCCAACAATCTCATGGGGGAGAAAGTGTGTTTTGTCCAGGGTGTCACGATGCCAAGATGATGAGCAAGAGGTCTTGGTAACTGGGCCATCGCAGTGCTGTATGGGACAGGTTGGCAGGGTAGATGGAGGCACTAATTTTGAGTCAGAAATGAGTTTGTTACCTGGAATTCAAGCACCCATTTGTGTGTGGCCCATGGTTATTCTAATTTCTACCATGCTGTTCAAAAGAAAACTTAAGAGGCACAAGAATGTGCAGTGTTAAAAATGGCCTTCCCCGCAAGCATAAAATTAAAAGAGATTAAAAAAACCACTCAGGAATTAAGGTCAATTATATATATATTCTTTTGAGGTGAATTCACATAACATAGAGCTAGCCATGTTAAACTGAACAGTTTAATAGCGTTCACTGACGTACAACCACCATCATTATCTGTTTCCAAGACAGTTTCATCACTCCAAAATAAACCCATATACCCGTTGTTTGTCATTTTCCATTCCCCCATCCTTTGGCAACCACCAATTGCCTTTTATTTCCATGGATTTTCCTATTATGAATAATTCGTATATGTGGAATCTGGCAATATGTGTGGCCTTTTTGGTCTGTTTTCTTTCATGTAGCATAATGGTTTCAAGGTTAAATCCTGTTGTAGCATGTATCAGAATGGCATCCCTTTTTATAACTGAATAAAAGTCCATTTTCTGCATCTACCACAAGTTGCTTATCTTTTCATCTTTGGCTGGGCATTTGGGTTGTTTCTGCCTCTAACGACTAGAGTGAGAGCTGCAGTGAACATTCACATGCAAGAATTTATATCTGCTTTTCATTCTTTTCTTTTAAATTATTATTTATTATTTTTAATTCATTAATTACATTGTATTATATGACACAGTTTCATAGGTACTTGGGTTCTCCCCACCCCTCCCCAAACCCTCCCACCATGGTGGATTCCTCTACCTTGTTGCATAACCACAGTTCAAGTTCAGTTGAGATTCCCCCATTGCACTGCTTTTCATTCTTTTGGGATTATATACCTAGGAGTAAAATTGTTGTGTCATATGGTAATTCTGCTTACCTTTCAAGGAAGAATCTGTAATAATTTAATGAAACTCCAAAAATGTATGTATTTGACAGGCAGAGAGAGAGACAGAGGCTGAGAGAACATGCCACCTATCCACTCCGGTTTACTCCCAAATGCCCCTAGCAGCTGGGACTGGGCCAGGCCATGCCATCAAACTGCAACTGGACCCAGGCTTGCCACATGCAGGAGAGCTGTTCAAACACTTGGGCCATCTTTCACTGCTTTCCCAAGCACATAAGCAGGAAGCTGGATCAGAAGCAAAGCAACTGGGACTCCACTCACCGTTCACGGTGGCTTAACTCTGGGCTGCAATGCCTGCACTTGAGTGTAGTATTTAAAAAAATAGTAAAAAAAAAAGTCACAATGAACCAAATATTGAGTTTTAAAATAAAGATTGTCTCCAACTCTGCACCTAGTTCACTTCTGAATTTTCCCTGTTAAATGTGATTGCAATGATTGATTTGTTGTCTATGTTTAAGCTTTCCAATGCTAATGTAAATATTTTAATTGCTCAGTTCTCTTTTTTTGGTAGTTGTTTTGGCCTTTGAACTTTTTTTGAATGTTGTAGCACCAGCATTGGGGAAAATTCATCTACCCAACACATGCGGAAATAAAATAAGTGATTCTGGTAAACAAAGATATTAAAAGCATTTCTGGGATCCACTTGTGAAAATTATAGCTGAAGATCACAAGAGGCTTGAAATGAAAAGCTCACAAGGTAAGTTGAAAGCTGGACTAGGTCTCACGGAGAGAGAGCTGGAATCACAGAAGGGGGATGCTTTAACACCACAAAAGGGTAGCTTGGTTTAAATGGAAGTTTTCAATTTTAATGATTACAATTTCTAAAATCACTTATAGCAGAGAGCTTTCCTGCTAGCTAATGATGTACACACAAACAGGACAAGCACCAAGCACAAATGGTACTTAAGAAACAACGAACCAGACTGTTGTTGCTGTTTCTTGATGTTTTCCTCTTTTGGAAACTCAGCTTGAACTTGGAATCCAGCAAAATGGTAGCAGCCTGGCCGCTTGGATTCCTGGAGTAGCGTTGGGATGCGAGCACCTCAGCAGTTACTCTCAGCCATTAATTAAGTCATTAATTCAACAAAGGTGTCTTGGATCCCCCAACATGAGCCAAACATAGTCAGGTGCTCAGAGAGGGTGGGGGGCGGCAAGCTACCTTGTTATACCTTGCTGGTTTGGAGGACCGTTGGGTTTAAACAAGCATATAGGGAAAGAAGGGTTTAATTGTAATTGTGATATTGTTACCTATCCAAAATTTAGGGCCTGTTTTCTAGCACATTGTTAAGAAACACACCAGGAGTTGTCACACGAAGGAATTCATTTGCAGCAAACGAGGAGAACATAGAGGAATCATTTCAAAGCTGTGACCTGTCTCTCCTGCCTCCTGCCCATCCAAGCAGGCAAAATAGGTATTTATTTTAGGGAAAAACGAGTACATAAGAGGGGAAGTTCTTGTCATTGCATCTGGGTTTGGGGCAAAGGCCATGCAGGTGCAGTTCAGAAACAGGCACAAACTTAGGTGGCATTTGGTGGTCATGAGGCTTAAGCTGCTCCTGGGGCCAGAGTTTAGCATGAAAATGAAGCAAAGAACGACCTCAGTATACTTTCTGGCCCTTGGACCCAGGCCTTGCTCTTGAAGGAGGCTCTGGCCTATGTTGGGTGCTGGGGGTTGCTAGTCCCCTTAGGCGGGGACTGCAAACCTGAAAAACAAGTTTGTGGAACACCACGGGTTTTAGGTTCTCAAAATGAATCCCAAAAAGGACTTTGGAGCTGGAGCATTTAGCCTGTTTTACTCTGTTCAGAGGCCAGGAGAGTGTCCAAGGGCAGGACCAGGATGGTGGGGCTTGGGAGGAAGCTGGCTCTGAAACATGGAGTAGCTGAGGCTTTGAGTCTGTGCTCTGACAGGGGATGCTTGCTGTCTTGCAGTGCCCACCCTGCCATTGTGCTCTTGAAAAGGTTGCTTCTACAAGTAATGTTAGTCCTGTGAATCTGCACTTCCTGCTTCACCATGTGACTCTTCCTGTGCTGTTCTCCAGCTTTATTAGATGGCTGAACAGAAGGGGCCCCCCAATCTTGGACCGTGGAACTCTGAACTGTAAGCCAGAATGAACCGCCTTGCTTCCTATGTGACTTCCCTTGGAGACTTTGGTTAAAGTCATGAACAGCTACCAAAGCTAAGTACCTTATTTTGGAGTAGTGCCCCCTGAATTCCATTATAAGTGGCTTTTGCTTTCTTTTCTTTTTTTAAACATCCATGTCTATGAGTAACTCAGAAAGATGTTGAGCAAATTATGCAAGGGTAATTCTAAAAATTCACAGAAAAAAATTAATGAAAAGATTTCTTTGTGGTTTACATATTTTTGATACTCCAGCACAGTGTTTTCATAGTACATGTTTTCAGAGAGGACTATGTGCGAGCGTCCTTCAGTTCCAGCTTCCTTGTGGGGCCTGCTCTGTATCCCTGCAGCTCTTTCAGTATCACCTGCTCTGAGAAGCTGGATAATTGAGTTGATACAACTTGATTCTAGAGTTCATTTTCGAGCCTGAATATTAAATATTAAGCTTGTCTTCTTTTTTGAGCAAGAACACACTTTGAAAACAGACCTACTGCTTTGATTCATTTTCTCTTGGGGACACTGTGCTTGCTCTTCATATGATGGGATCATTCTGAGGAGTGAAAATAAAAGTCTCCAGCTAAAGGTTGAAGCCAAGAAGCTAAACTTTTTCAGACCAACTGCAGGGAATTCTCTCATCATCGATGCTTCAGGACAGGGTGATGAGACCCTGAAGCAAATTTAATGATAAAAAATCATTGTTTAGTTCATTTAGATGATCTACATTTCTGGAGTAGCAATTTTTGAGTTTATTTGCACCAGTACATATTGTTGTAATGTCTTGAGACCAAGAGACATTCAAGTTACTTTTTTTAAAAAAAAAAAAGATGTATTTGTTTTTATTAGAAATCTAGATTTACAGAGAGAAGGAGATAGAAAGATCTTCCATATGCTGGTTCACTCCCCACGTGACCACAATCTCCAGAGCTGAGCTGATCCAAAGCCAGGAGCCAGGAGCTTCTTCTGGGTCTCCCATGCAGGTGCAGGGTCCTAAGGATTTGGGCCATCCTCGACTGCTTTCTCAGGCCACAAGCAGGGAGCTGGATGGGAAGTGGGGCCACCTGGATAGGAACCAGTGCTCATATTGAATCCCAGTGCGTGCAAGACGAGCAAGGACTTTAGCCACTAGGCTACGATGCAGGGCGCAAAGCTCATTTGTTTTATAAATAAAACTTCATTGGAACAGTTGCATTCATTCTTTTTTTAAAAGATTTTTATTTATTTTTATTACAAAGTCAGATATACAGAGGAGGAGAGTCAGAGAGGAAGATCTTCCGTCCGATGATTAATTCCCCAAGTGAGTGCAACGGCTAGTGCTGTGCCGATTCGAAGCCGGGAACCGGGAACTTCCTCCAGGTCTCCAACACAGATGCAGGGTCCCAAAGCTTTGGGCCGTCCTCGACTGCTTTCCCAGGCCACAAGCAGGGAGCTGGATGGGAAGTAGGGCAGCCGGAATTAGAACCGGCGCCCACATGGGATCCCCGTGAGTTCAAGGTGAGGACTTTGGCCACTAGGCCACGCCGCCGGGTCCATTTGAATTCATTCTTGTACCTGTTGTTGGTGGCTGTGACTGTTTTTGTACTACATAAGGAGAATTGACGGACACACAAAACTTAAAGCATTTACTATCTGATCCTTTATGGAAATGTTTGCCAATTGCTGATCTAAAGGGTATGGTGCAAGAAAAATCATAGCTCTCCAATAAAGTCTGAAGTCTTACAATTTTTATAAGACTTTTTTTACAACCTCCTAAATTTTTTTTTAAAAATGCATGACATGGTTTCCAAGATTATAGAGAAATCTCTCTTGAAGTATGTCCTCAGGTATCTTGATTCTTTCCCTGGAAATCATTTCATTAGATTGTCCTGGCCTCTTCAGAGACGCATCATGAAAAGATGGTTGTTTTCTATATTGCTTAAGCAGCATTCTTATTTCAGAGGAGATTCCAAAGGCTGGGCTAAGCAAAGCAGTGGGCTCTGAGAAGTCCGACTTCTGGTTGGGTCAAGGAGTGTCCTTGTTGGAAGATTCACTACTTGCTCATCCAGAATCCCTGGAGATAACTCAGAGCACAAGATAAAACCTTAAGGCATCTCACCTTTGGCTGTCCTTACCTTTGTGTTTAGGTTTAAACCAGTACAGTTTGGTAATTGCTCTTCTTGCTTGTTTCTTTTAATGACTCTCCCGGATTTGCAATCCTACACTGCCTCTGTTCTTTGACAAATTTGTAGGTGCATTGTCTAAGGGGAAAAGACACAGGCTAGCTAGGTCTGTTGTTCTATCTGTCAATCGCTACCCGGACCATTGCATGGAACTTAGCTGATTCTCTTAGGAGTCCCTTAAAAACATTTGTGAGTAATACCAATTTTACACATTCAAATGAGGACAAACACTGGGCAAAAGCCGACTAACTGTCAATGTTTTCTTCTACAGTTTGCTGCTGATTTGGGCATTGTAGGAAGCAGCCAGATTTCCTGGCAAGCTTCAGATAGAAACTACTGTTGTTCAGCTAATTTGGTCCTTCTTTCTAATCATTAGAACTAAGTAAAATGAGGCTTTTTAATAAAGAAACATTGAGATATGGGTAATTCAATTCATCAATAAACATTTTTTCTTTTTGAGTCAGCTTTGATAGTAGGGGTACTAGACAGAGGTATATAATGATGACATAGAGTCCCATGTTCAGAAAATGTAGTCTTAAGTTAAGGGTGAATGGGAAGAAATTTCCACATGAGTATTGCCAAGCACCTGACAGTGCACCCACGGAGGGATAAAACAGGAGCATAGCATCTTATTGGGGCAGAGGTCATGTGGATGTCAAGCTTGCTATGAGTGATACCCATGAACTTGCACTAGAAGGATTTGCTCCCACCTGAGATGCAGATGGACAGATTATTGGGACTGCGGCATGTTGCAGCAAGAATTCTATAATAGCAATAGTGGGAGTTTCAGCTGTGGATTGAAATTCAGTCATGCTATGCAGCTGGGAGTTTATTAAATGTGTAAATTGTCCTCGAACCCCTCCCGTGGCTCTCCTGATTCTTGTCTATTTCTGGCTTGATAGTAAATAATTGTGGAGTAGTGTAATTCTTTTCTAATCTAAAACAGAATACTGGCCACCTGGGATGCCTGTAGCAGGTGGGGTGCCTCTAATACTAATGATGTGATCAAAGTTGTTTTTAAATGTTAGTTGAATCAAATTACAACTGTGGAGCAGAAAATCCTGCAAGTGGCTGTGTAAATGATGTGTTGCTTAGTTCAGAAGTGACAATGTTTACTGCAAGTTTGTTTCACATTTGGTACACAGTCTGGGTTTGTGGATCTCAAGAAAGAGAATGTTCTCTCTTTATGGCTGACCCTATAGAAGGGGTAAGTTTGGTGCCTCCTATGGACTGAATGTTTGCGTTCCTCTAATTTATATATTACTTATTTTCTTTTGGAAGGCAGAGTTGCAGAGAAAGCAGGGGGAGAGAGAGACAGAGAGAGAGAGAGAGAGAGAGAGAGAGAGAGAGAGAGAGAGAGAGAGAGAGAGAGAGATCTTCGATTTGTTGGCTCACTTCCCAAATTGCTTAACAACCAGTGCAGGACCTGTCCAAGGTCAGTAGCCAGGAGCTTCCTCTGGGCTTTCCACATGGGTGCAGGGACATAAAAACTTGAACACCTTCCCAGTCTCATCAGCGGGGAGCTGCTTTGAAACTGGAGCATTTGGGACATGAACCAACAACCATATGGGATGTCAGCATTACAGATAGAAGCTTAACATACTATGGCATTATGCTAACCCTCATGTGTTGACTCTAACCCCCCCAGCATGATGGTATTAGGAGATGGGGTCTTGGGGCATGAAGCCCTCAAGCTGGCATGAGTATGCTTATGAGAAGACATATAAGAGAGCTGAGCACTCACTCAACCTTGTGAAGACACAGGACGAAAACCCACATTGGACACTTGGACTGCAGCACTGTTATTTGAGGCTTTGTAACCTTCAGGACTGTGCAAGAGACATTGCTGCTGCTTGCATCCTGTTGCTGGTATTTTTGTTCCAGCAACCTGAGCCGAGAGTAGTCATCATGCACCCTTGGTGATGCAATAGAATGTATGCTTAATGCTGCTTCTCTGTCGATTAGAGCGATATAAGGGTAACTTGAACCCTGCTTTGTGTCTTGCAAACTTGGGACTCATCAGAGAACAGCTAGCCAAAGTCCCCTTTGTGGAAAAGCAACACTTTCTTATTGTTTATATTTTTTAATGTGTTTATTTAAAGGGCAGACTGCAGGTAGGCAGAAAGAGAGAGAGAGAGAGAGAGAGAGAGAGAGAAAGGAGAATCTTCCAACCACTGGTTTATTCCTCAAATGGCTGCAGTGGTCAGGGCTGTGCTAGTCAAAGCCAGGAGCTTCTTTTGGGTTTTCCACTTGAGTGCAGGGGCTCATACGCATGACCCATTCTCTGCTGCTTTCCCAGGTACATTAGCAGGGAGCTGGATCAGAAGTGGAGCAGTCTGAACTGGAACTGTAAGCCACATGGGATGCTGGCCTTGCAGCTTGCGGCTAAACCTGCTGTGCCATAATGCCAGCTCCTACACTTTCTTATTTTGGAGAGGTGTGGATGAATCCTTAGGATCCCACTGGCCCAGACAAGGGCAAGCTGCTTGGCTCTTGTGACTGACAGGAGGAATGCTGAGTGGAATTAGATAGAAGGCGATCTCCACTATCACATCACCTTCCCAATCAGGCGTGGTAGTATTTCTCCCAAGTCCAGTTTCTCTTTCTTGAATCTGAAGCTGTAAAATATGGATTGGCCAATTTTGCAATGGCAATTGTGAGCATTTGCTCTTGCTATCTAACAGATTTTAAAACAACAGTCTAACCTAAAATCAAGCCTGGTTCTGGAAGGAGCTCAAAGAACAGCACACAGAATCACAACACAAGCAAACTTTAAAAAAAAAAAACATCTTGTGCGTGTGTGTGTGTGTTTTGTTTTTTTGTCAAAGATTTATTTTTATTAGAAAGGGAGAAGCAGAGCCAGAGAGAGTTCTTTTATCTGCTGGTTCGCTTCCCAAATGGTCACAATGGCCAGAGCTGAGCCAATCTGAAGCCAGGAATTTCTTCTGGTCTCCTGCATGGGTGCAGATTTCTGAGGACTTGAGCCATCCTCCGCTGCTTTCCCAGTCCATCAGCAGAGAGCTAGATTGGAAGTGGAGCAGCTGGAACTGCAAACCAGTGTTCATATGGGCTGCCAGTGAGGTAGGTGGAAGCTTAACTCACTACACCGTGGCACTGGAGTCCAGCAAACCCTTAAAGTATCTATCTCTTTGGGCCTTTTTTTTTTCTTTGCTTCCTCAATTGCAACTTGACTCTTAAGTTTTTTTTAATATTTTTATTAATATTTTGCATTATGTGACAGTTTCATAGGCTCTGGGTTTCCCCCCACCCCTCCCGCTCCCCTCCCCCCTGGTGGATTCCTCCACCTTGATGCAGTATTACAGTTCAAATTCAATCAAGATTCTTTCCTTGCAAACATATATTAAGCATGGAGTCCAGCTACTTATTGTCCAGATGGGTTGAACAGTTTCTTGGGGAGACCATTTCTGGTCCGAAGTCAGAGCTGGTATAATATCATCACAGTCAATTAAGAGTCCCAGTATAACATCAACAGCAATTTGCAATATTATGGAATTGACATAGTTTTGAGTAACCAGTATGTTAAAACAACAACAACAACAACAACAACAAAACAAAAAACAAAGAACAAAATAACAAAAAACAAGTCCTAACCAAAACCTATGATTAGCTCATTGACATCTCAATTTTAGTTTATATACAGGACCGGACCGGCTGCTATATACCTTAAAATGGCTATAGGGTACCATTCAGCTGTCTCGTGTCTGTTTCATTTTAGTATTTAGCCATTTGTTGTGTTGAAGTATAATTTTGTTGATCTTGGCAGATTTTGGGATAATCTAGACTGGCTTGTAACTCTAACAAGATATTTGTCAACATTTAAGGTGCAGAACAATTTTTTTTTGGCGTGGGGGTGTGCAGGAAAATCCTCAACACCATGGTGAGGATTTGTGTCCCACCCAGCAAGGCATGAGCCAATCCACGCCAGCTCTTTCCTGTCAGATTTCAAGCTCTACTTTCTGTTGTTTGTCTATTTATTTTAGGTTTTTTTTTTAGTTTGTATGATTGTTTGTTTGCTGTGAGGGGTTTTCGAAGCGATCCTGATGGTCATTGCAAGGGAGGGCGGGGGTCCAGAGGTGGAGCCAGGCTCGGACCAGAGAAAGCTCTCCTCCCTGGTCCCAAAGGACATTTATTGTTCTTCTGTGTCTGCGGACCGCTCAGGGCTTCTGGTTGTCTTTCCGATGACGTTGGTTTCTGCGCGGTAGTGTTTGGACTTCTTCCATCCCCTGGGGAAGCTCCGGTTGGGGGTGGGTGACCTCAGAGTACTCAGCCTCCGAGGGCATCCAATTCCCTGTGGCCTCCTTGGCAGTTGGGATATAGTCCTTGTTGCTCATATTAGTAGTTTGTGGTGAAGGTCTGGGAGTCTTTGTGGTTGGGATGCAAGCTTCCTCCTTACCACCTGCTCCACCCTGGAGTGCCCCCCTGCTCCACGCACATGACCTCCTGTTAAGAGGTTGTCAGGATCGCACCCGATTCCCCCCTCATGCATTGGTATAGTAGTTTTATTGTTGTGTAGTGCCGCTTTGAGTCTGTTGTCTATGAATTACCAGATTTGACCTTGATAGGCTATATTGTACTTTTTTTCTCACTCTTTTTATGGTCCGGAAAGATTTCCCTGCACTTCCTCCTCATTACCGGTTAACATAGCGTATTGAGGGTATAGTACGTTTTACAGTTTTACGATGTAGATCTTAAATATTCTGACATTAATTGTTGGTTTATAGATTATATCGCGTTATCTTATTGCATCGGATACAGGTTGTTAGAGATTGCACTAATATTATAATATACAGGTACTATCTTTCAAGTTGTCATCTTTTCATCTCAGATTAAGGCGAACATGTGGTATTTAACCTTTTGGGATTGGTAGTTTAACTCTGAGTTTCTACTCACGGCGACTCAGCAAAGCAGCCATGATGGCACTTCAGGGGTTAAAGCACTAGCACTTTAAGGCCTAGGAATAAAGTTTATAGTAAATGCACAGCTGCTGGTGGTGGGATTCCACAGCTGTGAGAAAATGTGGAGTGCCTACAAACTGACAGCCTAATCAAGACAAGTTATTTATTATGTGCACCTGAGGTTATCTTTCACTATAAATCATTTGGTGCACAAAGATAGGCAGGCTGGTGGCATACACTTATGAAATAACTGACAATGTCTTTTTCCTCAGGCGGATTTCCCCTACCCCCAGAAACACCTGGAAGTGAACTTATTATGAAAAGGAGAGAACGTGGCTGCTGAAAAAGTTTTAAGCCCTTTGCTATAGTTTGCTTAACATTGAGAAATCCTATTTTATAACAAATCAAGGGCACAGTAATGAATGTATAAATCCATTTTATGAGATGTAACCATATAAAAGGCAGAGATATAAATAATTTGTATATAAAATAACTATGACATAATGTCAAAAATACTTCACTGAGAAAATATTGGAAATATTAACAGTGGTTATCTTTGAGGGGTAGGGAACATACTGGATTTTTTGTGTGTTTGTGAGTTATTTAACTTTTGCAGAGTTGTCAGAGTGAGTCAATAAAACATTAAGTTTCAGGAGGAGTCAGGTGCAGAGCGCTCACTGTGCATGTGTGTCTCTACTTGTGGCTCATCGTTGTATGTGCTGCTCCAAGGCTTCTCCTGACCCAGCAGCCAGGCACTGAGAGATAAGCTGAGAGGGAATGTTCCAGGTGGTCTCACGGCTTCCTAGGAACCTGTCTCCATGGTGTTCACTTGGTTAAGCACGTTGCTAAAGCCACACCACGTTCTGGGGAGAAGGAATTAGACTCCACTTTTTAATGGGAAAAATAGCAAAAGATCTGCTACCCTCTTTCATCTAAGTGGGCATTTCCAGTGTTTTCCTTCATTGAAGGTCACCACTGAGAGAGAGAGAGAGAGGGAGAGAGAGAGAGAGTTGGGATAGGGCTCAGGTTGGCTGTGATCACAGACTTTGCTTCCCATTTCTGTGAAGTCTGAATGTGGGTCTTCAGACAAGGGCATTCACTCCTCCCATTCCTCACCAGGGCAGCCACACAGTCAACTCAAACTTCTGTGGTGAATTTGTAGTTCTTACTCTGTTTGGGGCCCTGGAGATTTTGTTTCTTGCAAGCCAAGAAATGCATTGAAGAGGCTGTTTGTTACACTTCAATCAGCAGTTGGTGGTATTTTGCAGAGGGCTTCCAGATTTTCAGCTCATGTTGCCAGAAAGAGAACCATCTGCACCATCTAAATTATTGTGTTTTGAATCTTCATTTTATGCTGGGCTTGCATCATTGGAATCAGGCTATTTAGAAGGAAGCAGGATGGATAGCTTATTGAGAAGGATGTATCATCAACACAAACAATTGTCACCAAAAAAAAAAAAAAACCCGCAAAAAGTGGCAAACTCAAGCTTTGTTTTCTTTCTCTACATTGCCCAGACAGTGCCAGGTTCAGTCCAGGCTGGATTTAGTGGCTCTTTTGCCTTTCAGTCATTGCTCACTCCCATCAAAGTGGAACACATTGTCTGTGAACCATGTCCTCACCCCCTAGAAGAATGCTTGATGCACAGGAGATTCCACAGAAATACCACACGAAATGAAAATGAGTAATTCCACCTCTTGGCTGAAGAGCATACACCTCCTAAAGGGATTTTCTCACCTTAGCTCAGAGCTCCATCCAGAAGATACTCCCGTGTTTGCTAACAAAATGCGAGAAGCAAGGACTAAAAACTCTTAACCTAAAAATTCTTAGCTTCCAGGGAGAGCCATAAGCGAGGGCCTCTGTGGCAGCTGGAGCCAGTGTCCTGCACTGTGTCAGTGGTGATGACTAACTAAAGGAGCAAAAAGGATAATGTTTACATGCTGAGAGATCACTGCAAACCTACCTCGCTGTGCTGAAATGGGGCAAGTGCAATAGAAAGCCATGGGTGGGCTTTGCCTGATCCTAAGCTCCTGCCTCCCCCAAAGGCTGTCCTGCTTTTGTTTTGTATTTGGGCTTTGTAGCACTTCACTGAGTCTCTGAGTTGGTGATTGCTAGGTGGCCCAGTTTGTGTAAATATAATATGTTTGTCATTATCCATATTCTTTTGGGGGTTTTATTGTTTATAAACTTGGTTTTGTATTGGAAGAAAGATAAAGTGGTTTTGTCAAAAGGTTCATCAGGCCAAAGGATCTGAAACCTAATCGGGATCTTAAATCATTTGGCCCCCACTCCTGTCCTATTTTGGATCTTCTGTCATTAAAATTTGATACCTACCCTCCCATCTTCTCCATTCCCCTATCCACAAAAGGAAACGCTATACACCCACACATAAACATGTAATTCTTGTGGTGTCTCCACATCCCTGAAGGATTCATGCAAAAATCCTGAAGAAGATAGGAACTCTCCACCCCTGGGTCCCAACCTCCTGAGTCAAGACTGCTTTTTCATATGCGATTCGTGCCAAAATTTTAAGACATTGACGTCTTTGCGTGGATCAAACCTGCCTAATTTGTATCCTAAAGAAGAGAAGCTACTGGGACCTTCTGTGCAGAAAGTGGTGTTGGAGACCAAGAAAGGGAGTATGGATGTATTTCCAAGTCCCTCAGGAATTTTTATGTGGTGCAAGAAACTTGGATCAAAGTGGCAATAGATTGTTTGATAGGAAGTGGACAAATGTGACTCCATGTTCACTGCTAGAAACTAAAGCTTTGTGTGGAGCCTTGAATTGATGGGGAGGGAAGCAGTGTAGGAAAACTTGTGTCCTTTCAGGGTCTCCTCATTCCTCAGCTGCAGGAAGCTAAGCCCCTGGGGCTTGGCTGACCCCATCTCGGGTCCATTTGTTTGAAGGCTGATTGTTTCTGTGTTGAGTATTTCCTTTCCGTTTTTTAATTGCTTTGTAATACATATCCTGACACTCCCCATCCCTTCTCCTTTCCCTGGGAAAATACAATGAAAAAAAAAGCACTGCGCATGGGCATTTGTCTTCTTCATACAGCCTTCTGCAGTGCTTAGGTGCAGCATTATAGTTGTCAGTTGCTAGAAATGCAAATTTAGACTTGCTGGATAGGAATTTTAGGCCCATTTTACTAAAATGAGTCATGAGAATTTGAGATCTAACCTCCCAATGTACACAAAACATTTTAAGACCTACAATTCATTTTAAATAAGAAAAGTTACTGAAGCAATTTTGGAAGAGTTCAATGACTAATTTGATAACTGCCTTTTTTTTTTTTCTAAACCCATATTCTTTTTCTTTTTTTTTTATTAAATTTATTCATTAATTACATTGTGTTGTAATTACATAGAATCTGGGATTCTCCCCCCTACCCTCCCCCCATGGTGGGTTCCTCCACCCCGCTGCATAACCATAGTTCAAGTTTAGTTGAAATTCCCTCCCTGCAAGTATTTGCCAAGCATAGAGTCCAACATCCCATAGTCCAGACAGAAAGTGGTTAAGAAATCACATTTATTTTTAACATGTTGACTGCTCAATACCATGTCAATTAATTCCATAATGATGTTAATTGTTGCAGATGGTATATTAGTGCTTTTATTTGACCGGGAAGATACTCTGCTGACTCTGCCCTCAGACCAGAGAGGGTCTTCCCAATAAGTAGTTGGACTTGTCTGATAACTGCCTTTTTAATGAAGTTGTACCAGTAAAGAGTAGCCACTGCCCAAAATTAAAATTTCCTTGAACTACTACTCAGGTCTGGAATGAAAATGTATAATCAGATAAGTAATGGCACCACTTTCTGAATCATGCATTATTCTGAGCAGAATTAGACTCAGAATTCTAACATTTAATAAGCATTTATAATTGTTATACCCTGAGGTTATAAATATAAATATGCACAACCGGCAGAGAGTGCTTTTTTAAATGATCAGCTTGGCAAAACTGAAGACAAAAAAGAAAGAGGAAATAATCTGTAAGTTGGAGAAAATATTTAGAATATTAAGAAAAAGCAAGATGAACTCGTAGCATGTGCAATGTTAAATCACATATGTATATTTACACATAAAGCAGAGGAGTAACAAAAGTTAGTGCTTATATTTGCCTGGTAAAATTAAGAGTAATTTTGGGCCCGGCAGCGTGGCCTAGCGGCTAAAGTTCTCGCCTTAAAAACCCCGGGATCCCATATGGGCGCTAGTTCTGGTCCCGGCGGCTCCACTTCCCATCCAGCTCCCTGCTTGTGGCCTGGGAAAGCAGTCGAGGACGGCCCAATGCATTGGGACACCTACCCGCGTGAGAGACCCGGAGGAGGTTCCAGGTTCCCGGCTTTGGATCGGTGTGCATCGGCCCGTTGCGGCTCACTTGGGGAGTGAATCATGGGACGGAAGATCTTTCTCTCTGTGTCTCCTCCTCTCTGTATATCTGGCTGTAATAAAATGAATAAATCTTTAAAAAAAATTAAGAGTAATTTTATTTTCTGCTTGTACTCACGTTTTCTGCAATGAATATTTTTTGCAACTAAGGAAAGAATCTGAAGTGGCAATGAAAGAATGGAAATGGAAATGGGAAAGCCTTCAAGCCTGTCACACAGTGTAACAGGCCTTCCCATGTTGCACACACAGAAAATAGGACAATGAACCGACAACTCAGAGCCGTTTTCATTTTATAGTTCCCAGTGTTTCTTAGACGCCAGTGTATACCTGAACCAACCAGAAGGCTTTGTTTAAGGACAGATTGTAGGCCCCAGCCTTGCCAGCAGAGTCGGATTCTGTGGATCTTAGTTGGGAGCTAAGAACTGATATTTTTTCTCACATGGGCCTGGGGACTTCAACCATCACTGTGTATCTGCTCTGAGAATACTGTCACCCAGGTACACCCCATTCTTTGTATTATATGCAGGAACGTCTAGGTACCATTTCTGTCTGTAAATAGTTCAAGATGCACCTGTCCTAGCTTCAGCAGCACACATACTGAAATTGCTACAGCAGAAAAAAGGTGGGCAGGGTTCCTGTCATATGCGCCATGCTTTGGAAAAACAAGCATAGCCACCATACTATTAGGATAGGTTTAAAACAGCCAGCAGTTCCTTAAAATAATCAAATATGAAGCCAGTGTCCATTATTTCCCTGTGCTGTAATACTTTTATAGTTGGTTTTTTGAATCAGTATTCATTTGTGGTTCATAGCTTGCATTTGATTTATCTGTCTCTAAAATCTTTTTCAGCATCTGAAATGTGTTTATTAAGAATATAGAACATGGGGGTGAGGGAGAGGAGAGAGTGTGAGTGTTTTAGGACCAGTGTGGTAGAATAGTGGGTCAAGGGCTTGCCTGCAATGCCATTATGAACACCTGGTTCAAGTCCTTAGTGCACCACTTCTGATCCAGCTCCCTGCTAACACACCTGAGCACTAGAAGATTAACCAAGTACTTGGGCCTCTGCCCACACAGGAGACCCAGAAGCACCTCCTGGCTCCTGGCTTTGGTTCGGCCCAGCCCCAGCCATTGTGGCTATTTGGGGAGTGAACCAGTGAATGGAAGATCTTGCTCTAACTCTGCTTTTCAAATAAATAAACTAAACTAAGAAAAAAAAGCACCTATCCACATTGTGTTTCACTCTTCAAATGCCTGAGACTGATAGGGCTAGGCCAGACCAGGTTGAACCCAGAGTCAAAAACTCAGTCTGGGTCTCCCTCGTGGGTGGCAAGGACCTAGCTACTTGGGTCACAAGGGTGATTGCTTCAAAGGGTACAGGCACATCAGCAGGAAGCTGAAATCAAGAGCAAAACCAGGACTGAAACCCAACATAGGATGTAGGTAACCTAGCTGCATCCTAACCACTATGTAAATGCCTCTTCATTAAATTACTTTGTCTAGTAAGATTAATCTGGAAAATAAAGGATAACCATGGTCTGGTGCTTACTTCCATTTTACATTGTGCTGGCAGGCTCTGCGAGTTCACAGGTGCAGGAGACATGGGTAAGTTGGGATATGTCCATGACCTTACAGCTCATGCTGCCAGAGCAAAAGGTCCATGGGCTGCATTCATTGAAGCCCTGGTTCTGCCTCCCACCATCTGGTTATTTGCTCCTCTTCTAGCATGTAAACTTCCTTGGTCCACCCAAGGAATTGTCCATTGCCTCTGCCCTCACTTTCTGCTTGCTGCCAGCCTTGCTTTCTCTTTACTTGCACCCAGAAGAACCTAAATTAAAGCACACATTTGTACCTAGAAGAGAGATTTTGCAAACAGTAGATCTGCAAATGAGGAACTGATTGAGTTGTGGTAAATAGCAGGGCCCATGAGTTGGCTGTAACAAAGGCAGCAAACTTCTGCCCAGCCTGTTCTTTATTGTATCCTGGGACTATGCACCTGCTGTAAAATGTCAGAGTATTTACTACGCTAGGCTACTTTATCCTGCTTTTCTTGAAGTACCTCAAGAGAGCATCAACATTTGGATCAAGATGGTCCATGGGAATGCAGAGAATGGGACTGATACATGATTTTGTTTTTAAAAAAAGTGTGCAGAATGGGCATTGCAGCACAGTGGATCGGGCTAAACTCGGGACACCTACGTCCCACATCAGCGTGCCTGGTTTGAGTCTCAGCTCATCTGTGTGTGATTCAGCTTTCTGATGGAAGACCTAGGAAGCAGCCGATGGCACAAGTGCTTGGGTTCCTGCCACCCAGCCATGTGGGAGACCTGGTTGGAGTTTCTGACTTCTTTCTTTGACTCAGCCCTGCACTGGCTGTTGTGGGCATATGGGGAATAAAGCAGTCTATGGAAGATCTGTCACCTCTCTCCTGTCTCATCTCTCCTTGCCTCTCTTATCTCCTTCTCTTTTTCTTTTGATGTCTCCCTCTTCTACTTTCTCTGCCACTCTGCCTTTCAGATAAATAAATATAAACAAAAATAAATAAATAAAATCTTTTTTGAGTATATGCCCTGGCCAGTGATGTGGCAGATGAAGGTTATGTCAGTCTTGCTCCCTTGCGACGTGGGCAGCTAAGATGACTTGGAGCCTGCTGGATGATCTAACTGCTTATCACGCTCAGATGGGATCTTGGAGGGCATGAGGCAGAAGAAACCCAAGGACATAGCTGAGGTTGATCAAGGGCCTTTTCCATGGCTGGGCCAGTGAGTTGGCACGTGGGCTCTACAGGAGGATGTGGGCCATGTCTAGCTTTGTCTGTTTATTTTTCCACTATACTTAGATTTATCAGTTTATTATAAAGAGTACAAATGAACAGCTAGATGAGGAGACACACAGGGCAAGGTCCAGAGGCTTCTGAGTGCAAAACCTTTCATTACCCTGGACTTAGCATGAGCCACCCTTTCCTCACCCTCACAAGAGCTCTCTGAACCCTGTAGTTCAGCAATTTTTATGGAGGCTTCATGATGTAGACATGGTTGATTATTAACTCCTTTGTCTAGAAGATGGGAGTGTGGGGTTAGATATTCCGAGATTCTAATCACAGGTTGGCCTTTCTGGTGACCAAGTCCCATCCTAGAGCTATCCAGGAGCACACCAAGTCTCCCCACTAAAATTGAGGGCATTGCCAATATCCAGGAAGCTCCGAGGGATAGAGGACCTCTGTGGAAGATGTTGTGATCATCCCCACCACTTCCTTTATTCCTTTTATTGAGCATTCTTGTCCAACTTCCTTGTTCCCCCCAGTCCCATGTTATCTAGTTGGTAGCTTTCAGCTCACAGATTGCAAGATCATGAGATGTCGCATCTCTTCGGCCTGAGTCATGAACATCACCAAATGACAGTTGATGTTGGTGGTGCTGATTCACAGACTGATTGTGATTTTTGTGGTCTCCAGATTTGGATGTGTGTGTGTGTGTGTGTGTGTGTGTGTGTGTGTGTGTGTGTGATGCCTAGATTATGTTAGGTAGCAGCATTTTAAAAAATTATGCATGGAAATAAAGGGTGTGTGTGTGAGAGAGAGAGTACGTATGTACACTGGATGACATTGGATAGTCTCTAGGGTTCACTTACTATTTTGGGTTCTAGTATGCTCCATATGTCATTAGTGGCTGCGTGCAGCATGTTCTTGAGGCCAGAGGGAAAAATACGTAAAAGAAATGAATTGAAACCTTGTGAGCACAATGAAAGCCTCTATTTGAATTGGGCTTCCAAAAGAACATCACAGGATGAAGCCCCAAGTAAGTGCGTGTTGATATTTACTCTTTGTCCACAGTAAACACTAGTAAAGTAAGGAAAATAGGAAGGATTCGGATCCAATAATCCATTCTACTTCACCCCTGCTCCCAGATCAGCCATGTGGCTTAGATGTGTTGTCTTTCCCCACAGGCTGCATCACTGTCAATGGAGTTGCTCATGTTAGAAGCCTCGGGTGCCAGGCAAGTTGCAGAAAGCAAGGGGAAGCATCAGTGTCATTTTAGATGTATCAAATAACAGGTGATTATGGCATGGATAATTGGAGAATACTGATTCAGGGCCAAACCAATTCTCCTGTTTATTTTCCCCTTAACCCCTGTATGTCCTATGAATTGGGTTAATGACAAATAGTACGCATGTCTCAGGGTCCTCTGCACTTAAGTGACCTTGTGATGTAACCCTTGTGAAATTACCCTAGCTTCTGAACTGCAGCCAGTCCTAGTTCCTTTAATGTGAGCATTTAACTCTGTGCATTTTTAAAAAGCATTTTAAAAATTTTGTTTATTTGAAAGAGTGACAGAAGAGAGAGAGAGAGGGAGGGATAGAGAGAGAAATCTATGAATTGGTTTTACCCCTCTTGTGGCTACAGCAATTGGGACTCAGCCAGGATCCTGGAACTCCATCTGACTTTCCCACATGGATTTAAGGGCCCAGGTATTTGTACCAGCATCTACTGCCTTCCCAGGTGCATTAGCAAGGAGCTGGATTGGAGGTGGAGCAGTGAGGACTTGAACTAGTCCTCTTATATGAGATGTGGGAACCCCAAGCAAGAGCTTAACTTACTGAGACATAATTACTGCCCCTAACTCTGCACATTGTGAAAAGTCAACATCAGGGTTCTCTGTGTGAATCCCATGCAGATTTTTATGACTTTGGGGCAGTTGTAGGACTGAAGGGTACTAGTAAGCCGATTATCTTGCTGTGGGCCTGTTTTAGTTCACGGTGTAAAGATTTTCCTGAAAAAGGAATTTCTGTGTGTAAATATACTTGAGTCATCATATCCCGTGCAAATTGTTTATATTGATGAATGGTCTCTTGTTTGCTTCCTTTTGCTTGTTGTATTTATAGCTCACATTACTTATAATTGTTGGACACCATAATATGAACCAGATGGCTTTATTATTTAGAATTTCACAGTTTGAATTTCAAATGTTGTGTTGGACTGCCTATCAGTGGCCAGCTGTGTCCTGGGGGAGCTGCTGAGGCCAACCTCCACGGGGCCCAGAGAACCCTGGCCAGATACTGCGGAGGAAGCACCATTGTGGTGTAGCACTGAAGTGTAGCATTGGCAGTTGCCTCTGGCCCCTTGCCCTGCTTTCACTTTAAGGTTTATACCAGAGGGTCAATGGGGAAGGGAGAAAGAAGACAAGGAAAGAAGAAGAGTGGAAGACGGAGAGCTGTTCACTGGCTCACTCCCCAAATGGCCATAATGGCTGACGCAGGGCTAGGCTGAAGCCAGCAGTCAGGAAATCCTCCTGGGTCTCCCACGTAGTGCAGGTGCGCAAGTATTTGGGCCATCTTCTGCTGCTTTTCCAGGTTCATTGGCAGGGAGCTAATTCAGGAATGGAGCAGCCGGGACTTCAACTGGAGTCTGTCCTACAACATGGAGCCCCTACATATTAGAGATTGTATTTTGGTTAGTGATTTTTTTAAAGTGTTGTTTTCATCTGCTTGGGGGAAGAGAGAGCATGTGCGTGAGTGAGAGCTCTTCAATTCACTGATTTTACTTTCCAAATAGGGCTGTTTCAGAGCAAAAATTCCACTTTGGTCTCCATGTGGATGACAGGGCTCGAGCGTTCCACATGGCGTGTGCTGCCTTCCCAGGCACATCAGCAGGAGGCTCGATCAGAAGCAGAGGAGCAAGGACTTGAAATAGCACTGACATGGGATGTAGACACCCCAAGTGGTGCCCTAACCTGGGGCCACGACACACCCCTAAGATTGACATTTTTCGTTCTTTCTGAAAATTTTTAAAGCCTTCATTGTTGGAACTAATCATTACGGGCCCAGTGTGATAGCCTAATGGCTAAATCCTTGCTTTGCACATGTCAGGACTCCATATGGGCACAAGTTTGTGTCCCAGCTGCTCCAATTCCCATCCAGCTCCCTGCTTGTGGCCTGGGAAAGCAGTGGAGATAGCCTAAAACCTTGAGACTCTACACCACATGGGAGACCCAGAAGAAGCTCCTGGCTCCTGGCTTTGGATCAGCTCAGCTCTGGCCATTGCAGCCACTTGGGAAGTGAACTAGCAGATTGAAGATCTTCCTCTCTCTCTCTCCTCTCTGTAAATCTGACTTTCCAATAAAAATAAACGAATCTTGAAAACAAAACTACTATTCATTATTACTTTTGCTTTTCCATGAGTGTAGATGATCAAACTGCACCTCTAATTATGTTCACGATGATCTTGTTACATTATGCAATTTAGCAAGCACACAGTACACATGTAGTTAATCATTTAAAATTCCAAACATTCCCAACAGTTCAAGTGTATCATTTTCAAGTATATCATTTTGAATATGGATTTTTTTGCCCCGTGATTACTGAAATCCTCTAATTCAAAGTTAGATTTGAGAGAAGGAACAGTATGAAAGTGAGATGAATCAAATTTATATGGCTTAATATACAGTGATGCACAACTTTTGAGTTCCTGCTGTGCAATCATCTCTTCCATGGAGCTCTTCCCAACTTTTGATTTCATTGGGTAGAAGAGAAACGGGGGAGCAGTTCTGGCATTTGCATCTGATTACCTACATATTTTCTGGGTGCATCAGGATTAGAAATGCAACTAGAACTACTCAACAGTCTGTAGTAAAGCTGCTTGGGCACCTAACATCCTCCCTTGCCTTGCAACACACCACCTTGTGGCTTACAGAGGAAAGAGTCTACTTTCTTTCTTTTTTTTCTTTTTAAGATTTATTTATTTTTATTGGAAAGCCAGATATACAGAGAGGAGGAGAGACAGAGGAAGATCTTTCATCTGATGATTCACTCCTCTAGCGGCCACAACGTCTGGAGCTGAGCCAATCTGAAGCCAGGAGCCAGGAGCTTCTTCTGGGTCTCCCATGCATGTGCAGGCTCCCAAAGCTTTGGGCCGTCCTCGACTGCTTTCCCAGGCCACAAGCAGGGAGCTGGATGGGAAGCGGGGCCGCAGGTATTAGAACAGGTGCCCATATGGGATCCCAGAGCGTTCAAGGCGAGGACTTTTAATCGCTATGCTATTGCGCCAGGCCCAAGAATGTACTTTCAAATAGCAATTATCAGGGAATCAGAATGATCAAACACTGTCATCAACATGCACATTTGTTTTCCTGTCAAGTTTTGGGGAGAGTCTGGCCTGGCAAGGTAAGCCCATATATGCAGCCCTTCTATATTACTTGCATTTCGCTACAGAAATGCTTCTGGAAAGGCCAGCAGCCTGGCATCCTCAGCTGAGATAGAGGAGGCTTGGTTGGGAGTGGGAGGAAGGGGAGCGAGTGCTGCTTAGTTCTCTGTGTCTCCGGTCGGGACCATGAGTCGCCTGCTCTTTTACTTTGTTTTAACTTGTCTCTCCTGCCAAGGACAAAATCTAGTCATACTTAGAGAGGACTACAGCCAAACCGTAAACTGCGAATCTGTGAAAGGGAGCTACTTCGGGAGAACATTTTTCTTGATATTTTTATGTAACATGGAGCAGGCTTGAGGATGTGAGAGGATCATCTCAGTGCAGTGGAGGAGGGATGACATGATGAATGTTTTGTATATTTTAATTCAACAGGCGAGTCTGTTCTAGCCACACAAGAGAAGTGGCAAGGGTGCCTCTTCGTGGCAGGGGGCCACACCCCAGAGTCCACATTAGAATCACCTAGAAGACATGAAAAGTGCTAGTACCTCAATCCAACGCTCAGGTGATTCTTACACTGAGTATCATTAACCGTTGATGGGCTGGGTTGAGGGCTGGCAAGGGTCTTTTTTCCTCTCTTTTTAAAAAGACTGATTATTTATTTATTTATTTGATTATTTATTTGAAAGGCAGAGTTAAAGAGAGAAGGAGGAGAAGGGGTGCGGGGTACTTGCCATCTTCTGATTCACTTGCTCATTCCCCAAGTGGCCACGAAGGTAGGGCTGCAGTAGGATGTAGCTAAGAGCCAGGAACTCCAGCTGGGTCTCCTGCATGATACTAAGGGCCCGACAACTTGGCTATCTTTCACTGCCTTCCTCGGTGCATTACCAGGAAGCAAGTGGTAGCTTAAACCGCTACGCTACAATGCTGCTACCATGAGTCTTTTTAAAAAACTGCCTAGTGATTCTAACGTACAGCCAAGGCCGAGAACATTGCTTCAGAGGAAGTACCAGGGGTTCTGGGAGCATCAGAGTTTCGCTTCCTTCCTTCCTTCTTTCCTCTTTTCTTCTTGTTTCTTTTCCTTTCCTTTTCAGCAGTGCATACAAGAAAATCACAGGAGGATTTGGCAGGAGATTATAAAATGACGTGTCAACAGAAATGGGTAGACTCCTCTTTTATCTTGTTTTATCTGTTACAGTCACTGGTGAGTATCCTGCTAGTTAAATTGGTAGACCTATTTTTTTCTAAATTGGTTTTTCATACAGTAATAATATTTCCCGAAATGAAGAAAGATGCTGTTCCTTCACATTTGTTATTATTTGAAACCGTATCTTGTAGAGATATGCCTGCCTGCCGTTGTTATAAAGTAATTTCAACAAATAACATCTCAAAAATAGTTATCTTAAGAAAATTAGTTATCTTGGTCCCAGCACTAGCCTAGCAGCTTAAGTCCTCTTCTTGCACATACCTTGGATCCCATATGGGCACAGGTTCATATCCCGGCTGCTCCACTTCCCATCCAGCTCCCTGCTTGTGGCCTGGGAGGGGCAGTTGAGGACGGCCCAAAGCCTTGGGACCCTGCACCCGTGTGGGAGACCTGGAGGAAGCTCCTGCCTTCGGATTGGCTAGGCTCCAGCTGTTGCGGCCGCTTGGGGAGTGAATCATCGGACGGAAGATCTTCCTCTCTGTCCCTCCTCCTTTCTGTATATCTCTTTCCAATATAAATAAAATAAATATTTTAAAAAATGATGTATTCAGATAGCTTGGCCTCACATAAAATGAGAAATTCCAGTAATTCAGTCCAGTTTTTTTTGTTGTTGTAATGTCTTGATCTCAAAATATGATTTACTCTTATTTGAGTTTATATGAATTTTAGATGCTAAAAGATGACCTTCTCCAAGTCCATTCAGTTAACTGTAGAAGCAGGGTTTTTTTTAAAGATTCATTTTCATTACAAAGCCAGAT
Organism: Ochotona princeps; assembly: GCF_030435755.1. Taxonomy (NCBI): domain Eukaryota; kingdom Metazoa; phylum Chordata; class Mammalia; order Lagomorpha; family Ochotonidae; genus Ochotona; species Ochotona princeps. The sequence continues at coordinate 1,086,982 of NC_080865.1, read as the reverse complement.
ATACACAGAGGAGAAGAGACAGAGAGGAAGATCTTCCGTCCGATGATTCACTCTCCAAGCGACCACAATGGCCGGTGCTGTGCCAATCCGGAGCCAGGAGCCAGGAACTTTCTCCGGATCTCCCACGCGGGTGCAGGGTCCCAAGGCTTTGGGCCGTCCTCAACTGCTTTCCCAGGCCACAAGCAGGGAGCTGGAAGGGAAGTGGAGCTGCCGGGATTAGAACCGGCACCCATATGGGATCCCGACATGTTCAAGGTGAGGACTTTAGCCGCTAGGCTATCATGCCGGGCCCAGACCATCACTTTTGAAGATGGTTTCTTTCCTGCTAATGGATTATTCCTTTACTTTTGCTGATTAATGGAAAATTGCTTTACAGGTCGAGAATGAAAGTGATAAAGTTCATTCGGGTAACTAAGCTGTCAAAACGGTGGAAAGAAGTTTGGAAATTAAATGTCACTCACCAAATCAGTAGTGATGCATGTCACTTGCATTTCACTGGCACGTTATTCTTGGCCTTCTCCGCATATGTTCTCCATGTTGTAAGGAGCTCTCTGAAACTCTTTCTATAAGTGAATCCCAAAGCAACCGGGCTGCCTGATTGGAGTGCAAGTGAGTTGTACCTGAGCAGCAGAGCAGCCTGCGGCACAGGTTGAGGTCATTCACTGTAGCAGATGAAGCTGGACCAGCTGAGACACTATCGCAGTGCTGCCTGGAGCCAGCAGCTTCTGACCAGCTGTGTTGACCAGTCTGCCTGAAGGCTCACCCTGGGCACAGAAGCAAGCCTGTGTGTCAGCCCTGTGCGAGGGAGTTGGAAGTGGCCAGGGCTGCCAAGCCTTCCTGAAGAGACACTGAGCAATTAGCATCTGAACCCTCAAGAGGCCTGTCCAGCAGCGTCTCCTGGAGCTCAGCACAGCACGAAGCCCTGTCTGTGAGGCCGACTTGCTCACGAATGTGCTGTATTTTGGCATCTTCCTATCTTCTGTTTCATGTCACCACTCCCTTGGTATCCCCTCCCAAATTAGCTACTGACCTTCAGATTCTGGTCTCAGTACCTGCTTCTTGGAGAATCCCACCGAACCCACAGGCAACAGAAGACACAGAGACTGGTGCTGGAAAGTGGACTTCAGTGTGCTGAAGCCAGACAGTGGCTTCCCATATCTTAGTCTTTCTCAAGAGCTTTGGGAGGGACTGTGGGAGCAAGGCTAGGGGGTCTTGCCTCTAAGTTCAGAAATGGTTCTGCTTGGAGAGATGGCCTGAGGTACAGACAACTTTATGCATCATAACCCCTCTTGACAAAAGCACTAAGGTTGTTTGAAGTCTTTTCTGCTTGTCAGAGTCAATGGGATGCTCTTGACTACTGTGTAAGAGGAGAGGGAGAGCGGGGCGAGACACATTACATGAATAGATGGAAATCTGGAGTGGGAGATCATGCACTCAAAATGAAAAGGAGAACATCGAAAGGGAGAGAGGAAATGGTGGCAGGGACCCTTACATCTCATACATGGCCTCTTTCTTGTATGGTCTTAAAAGATGAAGAGACTTCATTAGATCTCACAAAAGGAGTGGGCCGTGTGGTGCAGCTTGGGAAGCCCCAGTTGATTAGAATGCTTGGTTGGAAAATTGGTCTGCTTCTAAACCAGTTTCCTGCCAAAGCACATCCTGAGAGCAGTGGATGATGGCTTGTGCCCTTGCCACTCATGTGGAAGATCTGGGTGGAGTTTGGGGCTACTAACTTTGACCTGGAACACCAGCCTTGGCTGTTACAGGCATTTGGGGAGTGAACCAGAGGATGGAAGATCTAGCTCAGTCTCTGTGTGTGTTTTGTTTCTCTGTATTTCAAGTGGACTAATAGTAAAAAAAAAAAAAAAAAAAAAAGCCTTTAAAAATCTTCACAAAGCTCCTGGTGCAATGGCTCAATTGGCAAATCCTCCCTCTACAAGTGCTAGGATCATATATGCGCACTGGTTTGATCCTGGCTGCTGCACTTCCCATCCAGCTCCCTGCTTGTGGCCTGGGAAAGCAGTCGAGGATGGCCCAAAGCCTTGGGACCCTGCACCTGTGTTGGAGACCCAGAAATTCCTGGTTCTTGACTTCTGGCTTTGGATGGGCTCAGCTCTGGCCATTGCTGCCATTTGGGGAGTGAACCAGTGGATGGAAGATCTTTATCTCTGTCAATCTGTGTTTCCAATACAAATAAATAATAATTAGAAAAAAAAGTTTCACAAAGTGCTTGGAGAAAATTACTTGTAAGAAGCAGTGGATGCCGTAAGTTTTGCATCTAGGGTGACTTAGAACAGATCAGAAGTGGAACAGGTTTCCCTCACAGCTGGATCCCTTTAGTGCAACTCTGAGAATAAGCAGAAGAAACAGAGAGGACTGAGGACTTGCTCAGTCTGTGGCATCCAAAGGATGTCTCCAAAGATGTCTTCCCAAATCCCTGGGGATTGAGTGAAGTGTTCCCCTTCCCAGAACAGAGAACTGCTGTAATGTGTGTTGGAACTTTCTCTGGCTTGATTCCTGACAGGACGAAAGAAATCTGAAACTGGGCTGTACCTGGATACTAGAAGACTTTTCTTGGACATTTCTAAGGAAGTAGTCAAAAGGCTTTTGCCGATGTGGGGTTCTGTGGTCAGCCTCCGGAGCCAGCAACTGCTGGATTCCCTCCCCTGTGTAAGTGCCAAAGGATCATCTCTTCTTGTCTCTCAGATTCATGAGCCATATTTTCTTCCACATTCTCCATTAATTGATCCTTATTTCTCTCCTCTATTTTCTTGTTTTAATTTCCCAAGGGCCTTAGGATTCAAGGATTCAATTATGTCCTTTGTTAGTATTGCTTTTGATTTTTTAAAATTTTGTTTATTTGAAGGTGGAATGATAGGCTTCCATTGTCTATTTCAGTCTTTCTTGTCCCTCTCTTTGTTGCTCTGCCTATCAAGTAGGTGAAAATAAATAAGCAGACTTTTAAAAATAAAAACTGGGACCAGCGCGGTGGTCTAGTGGCTAAAGTCCTTGTCTTGTATGTGCCGGGATCCCATATGGGTGCTGGTTCTAATCCTGGCAGTCCCACTTGCCATCCCGCTCCCTGCTTGTGGTCTGGGAAAGCAGTCGAGGACAGCCCAAAGCCTTGGGACCCTGCACCCGTGTGGGACACCCAGAAGAAGTCCCTGGCTCCTGACTTCAGATTGGCTCAGCTCCGGCCATTGCAGTCACTTGGGGAGTGAATCATCAGACAGAAGACCTTCCTCTCTGTCTTTCCTCCTCTCTCTATATATTTGACTTTCCAATAAAAGTAAATAAATCTTAAAAAAATAAAATCGAATGGTTTGATAGCCAGCTATTCAAAAATACACAGTTGGGGACAGCATTGTGGCATAGCAGGTAAAGATGTCATCTGCAGTGCCAACATCCCATATAGGTGCTGGTTTGTATCTGAGCTCTTCCACTTATTATCCAACTCCCTGTTAATGTGACTGGGAAAAACAGGGAAGGTGGCCCAAGTTCTGAGACCCCTGCCACCCCTGTGGGAGACCTGGATGGAATTCCTGGCGTCTGGCTTTCACCTAACGTTGCCATGACCATTGTGGTTACTTGGTGAGTGAATAAGCACATGGAATCTCTCTCTTTCCTGGTCTCTCTCTCTGTAACTCCAACTTTCCAATCAATCAATCTTTAAAAGTGAAGCAAAGCAGACTTCCAATACATGGGTGCTCCAGAGCATACTGGGGAGGAGTGAGATTTACATAAGCCAAAAGGCTGAAGTCAAGTCATGCCCAACAAGTCATTCTGTAAATGTGGAGCTCTTGAATCTTGCCCCAAGACGTGCCGGGAGGCCCGCTGAATGGACAAGGATAGATTAGAGGCAGTTCGGCAGTGGTGGACAGCTCCGCATATTCGACAGGGTAAGGTGTAGAATATATCTTCAGGAAAAGACTACTTACGTTTGGGCCACATCTTGATGGGCCTTTGGTTCATGGAAACGAAAGACCCAGAGCTGAGGTACTGAAAGAAAGCGGGGGAAAGAAAACTAACGTCTCTCTTGGAAGGTGATCTCATCAAAGAGAGGCATACAAATGCCAGAAACCATTTTGTTACATGTATGAAAGAAGTTTTGATTTTATTTGTTTTTACACTGGAAGCAGGATTTCTTAGGACACTGGAACTAGGGCTGGGGGAAGATGCAATGGGCTGCTGATCTGGGGCAGAGGCAAGAAGGCAGCCCCGAGGGATAGCTATGGCACCCAATGGTGCAGCAACACAGGTTGTGGAAAACTGCATTTATTTTGATGCCAAATAATTTTGAAATGGTTATGTAGCTTTTTTTCATATTGTGCATTTCCCCCACAACCTTTAAAAAATTTCGTTTGAAAGGGAGCTGGATGGAGAGCAGCGCAGGCTGAAAGCGGTCTGGTCACTGCTGGTTCACTTGCCGCGTGGCCTCAACAGTCCAGAAGTTCACCTGAGTCTCTCCTGTGGGGGACAGGCACTCCGCTGCCTTCCCAGATTGTGCACTGGCAGGATCTGGGATTGGAAGTGGGACCAGAACATGTACAGTAGGCATCTCAGTTGGCATCTCAAACACGAGGCCAAATGCTCACACTTCCAGGACCATTTTGAGGGCCTCTTGGGTGTACAATATCTGAAAAGATCTTGCATGTTCCTGAGATGTTTGGGTCTCCCCAGATGAAAAAGTGACAAATTGCCCCAGGCACAGAAATGCCCTCTACAGAAAGATGGAGAAGGAAGCACTAAAGGCAGTGAGAGATACACTAATGTAAGCCACAGATAGGTTTTAAATAGTTCTTTATTTATTGAGAAGGAACAAAAGAAAGAGAGGGGACTGGGCCGGAGTGCATTCTCATGTACTGGTTCACTCCCCAGATAGCCTCAACAAGCAAGGTTGGGCTGAGACCCAGCTAGGACCTGGGAACTCAAGCCTGCTTTCCCATACACGGGGCAGAAACCCAGGCCTTTCAGTCCGCATCTGCTACCTCTTGGGTGTGCAGCAGCAATAAGTCAGAGTTAGGAGTTGGAGCCAGATATTTGCAGGTTGTACGGAACACACCCAAACTGTTTGCAGGCATTGCCTTAGAAGCCCCACTTTGGAGCTGCCTGTCTGACCTGCAGCTGAATTGTTCCTGGCGTGAGGGGCGTGCTTGGGAAGCACAGGGCAAGGAGGCAGGCAGCTCTCCTGAATCACCTCCTAGATTCCCAGATGCAAGAAAGCCTATGAATCTTATGGACCAAAGCTGGGCCTCTGTGCTCCCTGACCAGCTCATGGGTGGCGTCTCTGATTGGTCCATAACCCTCATGGCCTTCCTTGGATTGGTCTATGACAGGAGGTAAACATGTTCTTTTGATGGTGCTGTTATGTCAAAGGGAGCCCCAGCTTTTCTGCTATCTATAGGTAGATAGATGTGTTTGATGAGAGCTTGAAGTTCCTGTAAAATGTCTCAAATAGAAACTAGTGGTAGGACTTTAGCCACGGCGATCATAATTAAATTCAGTTTTGTAATCCAGAGTCCTACAAAGCCATCCTAACCCTTGCACCATCCCCTTAATTCTGTGAGTTAATCTTTAACAGAGTCGGCTTCCGATCACCACAGTGATGACGGAGGAACCCCAAACCGGAGACTGGGGCCTGCACCCGATCACTGGAGCTGCGGGCTTGGCCACAGTGTGGGATGAGGCCCATTGTCACGGGGCTTTCACCACTAGACTAAATGCCTGCCCTCACAGGTATGGTTTTCAATTTTCTGTTTGTCACATTATAAAAATAAAAATAAAAATAAACAGGTAGTAATATTTTTTGTTTAATCAACTGTACACAAACTACTACTATTCAGCATTTAATGAATATTATTAATTAATGAAATATTTTACATTTTTCGCATGAAATTTTTGAAATCCAGGGTATGTTTCACATTGAAAGCACATGCCAGTTCATACTGGTCTGATTCCTGGCACTCAGTAGCCCCGTGTGCCCAGTGACTAGCACACTGGACAGGATAGCTCCAACTCTTTCTGTTCTGTGATTATTAAAATAGCACTAAAACCTATTTTTTCTTTAGTGCATACTTTGCTGTAAGAGGCTGCTTCTCTCCTTGACTACTTTTACCTTTGCCAGAAAAAAAGAAACCCTCAACCCCATCCTTGCCTACGAAGTCTCTTCATTTCCAAAGAATGTCTTTACAAAAGGTTCTTAAACTGCTTGTGGCCGGGGAGACTTCTGAGTGGGCAGACAGAATTAAGCCCATAGAGAGATGGAAGGCAGATTGGCATAATCACAGATGAATTGAAAAATCAAAATATTACAGCACACCAGTACAAAGGCGACCTAGGTGATACATCTCTGTAGGAGCTAGTTTCAAAAAATAATTCCTACTTATTTATTTATTTATTTTTTTAAGATTTATTTTATTTTTATTACAAAGTCAGACATACTGAGAGGAGGAGAGACAGAGAGGAAGTGGAGCTGCCGGGATTAGAACCAGCGGCCACATGGAATCAAGGCGAGGACCTTAGCCACCAGGCCACACCGCTGAGCCCTACTTAATTTATTTTTAATGAGGTATTAATTTATTGGAATGAAAGGAAAGACTTTAATTCATTTGCTAGAATGGCTATATTGGACTCATCAAGCTCTTTGTTTTTATAGTCTGTGTAAGGCCAGCTTCTCAGCCATGCCATGGTGGAGTGTAAAGAGTTGAAAACAACAGCAGAACTTACACACTTTGGGTAATTCACAACCCACACAATTCAGGTGAATACACTGCTAGCGACGCTATCTCTATTGAATAGCTACCATAGCTGTGCCATATTCTAAGTGGATAAACTCAACATGAAGTTCACTTGATCCTGTAGTTTGGAATTGTTATTTTAAAAATTCTGAGTCATTTCACATTTTGCACCTACAGTGACTTCATTAATCTCTTCGTGCTGTAAAATGATACATCTGCTTACTACAAATTGGCTGAAAACGAGCCCAGGCTCGGGGGCTCAGGCTGAGCGTCCACAGCCAGCACTTGTCAGAAGCTCACTCTCTTTGAGGCACCAGATAGTCTTGGGAGTCCCAGGGAAGGGCCTCGGGAGGGCTCTGGGCGCCAGCGCCCTTGGCCTCGCTGTGGCCTCTCCTGCTCCAGCCCCCGGCCCTCAGTGGGAAAGCTCCTTGTATCACCAACAGTGAAGAGGGCAGCTGCCTCACTGCTGATGGTTTGCAAAATTTGGATGCTGCCCAGCTCCCACGTGGAGGGCACTGAGGCCTGCCTGTCCCTTTGCTGCATGAGTCCTGAGCAGGTGCTTCTGTCGCCTGCGAGTGCCTCTACCACTATTGACACCTGGCTGTTCTGCTCAGCTCCTTGGTTCTGGGGTCACATCATAAATGCAGCTGACCAAAAGTCCTGTCTCCTGCTCTGATCTTGCCTGCCAGTCTAGTGCCCACAGGATTCCATGTGACTGTTTCCTTAGGGTGAGCGGCCTGAAAGACACAGGCCCATTGGTTCCGGAGGACCTTCTTACCTCATCCCCCAAGCTCCTAAATAGACTTAATTTCTGAGGTGAACAAAATTCAGGTTCAAGCTGAGTTGCCTACTATAGTTGAGAGTATTCCAAATTACATTTTCCCCTCCTTTTTTTTTTAACCTTTCTTCATGTAAGTTCCAATGAGTAGCATCTATTTCATTTCAGTTTGATAATCACAAAAAGGGCTGGCACACAATAGGTATTCAGTGACTTTCAAGTGAGTGAGAGCTTTTATTTTCAAGGAAATTTTCATCCTGAGAATGAGAAAAAGAATGAATCTTTTGTTTTCTGGTACTCTAATCAAGATCAATTCCAACCTTTGTTCAGAGCATCCGTTCCCTTTGGTGTTTGTGTCAGGTGTCTGAATAGGGGCAGGGGACAAGCCAACATAGCAGAACAGTTCAGACTTGGAAAACCTGAAGCAGGATGCTGATGGGAGAAGTTAACCTCTCTGATCCTGTTCCTCACTGTGTGGATGGGAATGCCTGAGCTCAATACTGTGAACATTAAATGAGGTAACAATTCTATTCCATTATATACATAATGTTGTCACCTAATATTTGCTCAAAAAATAGTAGCTATTAGATGTACTAGAGAGGGCCCAGCAGCGTGGCCTAGCGGCTTAAGTCCTCTCCTTGAACGCGCTAGGATCCCATATGGGCGCCGGTTCTAATCCCGGCAGTTCCACTTCCCATCCAGCTCCCTGCTTGTGGCCTGGGAAAGCAGTCGAGGACGGCCCAAAGCTTTGGGACCCTGCACCCGTGTGGGAGACCCGGGAGAAGCTCCTGGCTCCTGGCTTCAGATCAGCGCAGCACCGGCTGTTGTGGCCACTTGGGGAGTGAATCATCGGACGGAAGATCTTCCTCTCTGTCTTTCCTCCTCTCTGTATATCTGACTTTGCAATAATAAATAAATAAATCTTTAAAAATGTACTAGAGAAGCATAAAAGAATCCCCAGTGTTTGGCATTATTTGAGTTTGTCTCTGCTGGGAAGCTGGGAAGCATCAAACCCCATGCGGACAGTCAAAATGGTGGCCAAATTCTGTAAAATTTTTTAAAAGAAGCATTTATTTTTATTGGCAAGGCCATAGGCAGGGAGCTGGATGGGAAGTGGGCCAGCCAGGATACGAGCCGGTGCCCATATGGAATTCCAGCATGTGCAAGGGGAGAACTTTAGCCACTAGGGTACCATGCCAGGCCCAAATTTTGTAAATTTTTAAAAAATATATGTATCTGTGAGGCAGAGCTATACACAAGAGAAAGAGAGACAGAGAGACATTCCGTTCACTAATTCGCTCCCCAAATGGCAACAACAGCTGGAGCAAGGCCAGTGTGAAGCCAGGAGCCAGGAGCTTCTTCAGGGTTTCCCATGCAGATGCAGGGCCCCATCCTCTACTGCTTTCCCTGGCCATTAGCTGGGACCTTGATCCAGAGTTGAGGAGTAGGGATTCAAACCAGCACCCGTATGGAATGCTGGCACCACAGGCTGAGGCCTTACTTGCCCATGCCTCTCTGCTGCCCCGTATACCTTTTACATACATATTTGGGTGGGAAAATCATTACAGCAGCAAACTAGTTTGCGCTCAATGTGTACGATGTTTTTGTTTGTTTTGATCACATCATTATTAACTCCCTGGCCCCTGTGGCCAGAGGCTCACTAGCTCTCTTGATCCCTAGTTCATGTGCTTGAATATGATCCCAGGAGTCTATCAAATAGCTGGGCAAAGGTTGTAATAAAGAACTCCATTTCTGAGCTGGCCTGCTACGCATAGCAAGTTAAGCTGCCCCCTGAGATGCTGGATAGTGTTATTGCAGTTTGAGTTATTGCCAGTTTGAGATCCAGCTCCACTTCGGACCCGGCTCTCTTCTACTGTGTCTGGGAATGCAGTGGAAGGGGGCGCACGTGCTTGGGTCCCTGTCGCCCACATGAGGGACCTGGATGGAACTCCTGGTTTCTGGCTTCAACAAGGCCCAAACTCAGGCACTGGGGCCATTTGGGGAGTGATCAGGTATATGGAAGACTTCTTTCTCTGTAGCTTTTTCAAATAAATAAATCTTTAAAAAAAATTCAACTTCATTTTTGAAAAACTATTTTGCCTCTTAATTGTAGATGGAAAATAAATTGAAATCATTACAAAATTATTCTCTAGGAGAGGTAATAATCTGGGGATTGTATTATATTAAAAATGCTCAGTAATAAAGTTTATATCATTTTAAAAACATTGTTACGCTTATTTTTGAGTTTCAGAAAGCTTCCCTTTTTTTTGAAGTATTAGATTTTATTTCATTTAAAATGTTTTTTCTAGATTCTATCATCCATCCTTCCCCCCCATTTTTTTGGATATGGAAAAGGAGGGAGAGCTCTCCTCCGCTGGCAGGGACCAGAGGTGGCAGCCGGGAATTCCATCCAAGCTTCCCACATTCCTGGCAGGGCCGTACTGCCTGAGCTGTCTTCTCTGCCTCCCAGGGGTCTGACTGGCAGGAGGCTCGAGCGGGCAACAGAGTTTAGGCCAAGCTCTCCTGGATGGGATGTGGACACCCCATCACTGTTTCAGCACTAGGCTAAATGCCTCCATGATCCCTGTTACCCACGTGGGAGGGCCTGCTTAGCTTCCAGGCTCTAGGCTTCGGCCTGACCCCACCCCGTGCTGTGGGCATTTGGCACTGAACTAACAAATAGGTGCTCTCTCTCTCTGGTTGTCTCTCTGCCTCTCAAATTGAAACAAAAAATAAAAAATAATATATATTAACGATTTATTTATTTTTTTATTGAAAAGGGATCTTGGCACATGCAAAGCAAGGATTTAGCCACTGAGCCATCATGCCAGTCCCCAAATCAGCCATTTTAGAGAGTGCATGATAATGTTTTCAAGTTAGGGTGAGGGAATGAGGACACATGTTCTCTTGAATGCAGCAGGCAAAGCAGTGTTGTGTTTAATGAAAAGAAATGTGATAAGAAAATGAAGTAGCAAGCCTGCGTGCTGGCTCGGGCAGCAGTGTCCATAATCTGGGTGGGGGGTACAGTTTTAAAAATTTTTATTTTATTATTCCATGATACAGTTTCATTGGCTCCAGGGTTTCCCTTCACCCCTTCTCCAAGTCCCCTCGCCCACACTAATTTGGGGGCTATGTTTTAAAACACCCCCCCCACCAATGCCTGAAACTGTGGATAGGTTAAATCGTGTGGGTTTTTTTCCCTATACATTCATTTCTATGTTCAAGTTTAATTTACGAATTAGGCACAGTAAGGGGCCCAGCATGGTGGCCTAGCAGATAAAGTCCCCAAACTGAACACACCGGGATCCCATATGGGCGCCAGTTCTAATCCCAGTGGTGCTGCTTCCCATCCCGCTCCCTGCTTGTGGCCTGGGAAAGCACTCGAGGATGGCCCAAAGCCTTGGGACCCTGAACCCGCGTGGGAGACCTGGAAGAGGCTCCTGGCTCCTGGCTTTGAATTGGCTCAGCACCAGCCATTGTAGCTCACTTGGGGAGTGAATCAACGGAAAATCAAAGATTTTCCTCTCTGTCTAGCCAGCCTCCTCTCTGGTTATCTGACTTTGCAATAAAAAAAAATAAATCTTTACAAAAGATTAGGCACAGTAAGAAATGAATAACAACAATGAAGCAGAACAACTATAATAATATGCCATGACAAAAGTAGTGTGAATGTGGTCTGTGAAGGTGTTTGTACCATACTCCCCTTCTCATGGTGATGTGAAATGAGACTAGGCTTGTGTAATGAGATGGAGTGAGTTGAATTACACAGACATCATAATATAGTGTTGGACTGTGATGGATCTTCTTCCACAAGCACTTCATCGCCATGATAGCTGATCTGACAACAAAGATGACTTTCAAGTGGCTGGGTATGCAGCATGGACATGCTGGACAGGGGATGAATCACCTCTCGTGTCATGGAGTGGGACAGTGTTAGATTTCATCATGTAATTCAGAATGGCACACAATTTAAAACTTCTGAACTGCTGATTTCTGGAATCTTCACTTACCAATTGCAGACTGTGGTTCACTACTAGGGTAAGGGGGACGGGGGTGTTCTCCTTTCAGTGTCTTTTGCAGGACAAAGATCCTGCAGTTCGAACTGCAGGAACAACTCTAAGGAAGTCTGAGCCTCAGAGTCCCAAAAAGCAATGAGCATTTTGGTTCTGTCTGAAGTTGGTACGTAAAGATGGGCACTGCTCCTAGGGAGTACTGTCTGGCGGCCAGCCAGAAGGCATCTGGTACCCAAACAGCACTCCTGTGGAACTGCCTAGGACTAGTTTGGGTAGGGTGGTGGGGAGAGCAAACTCAAGGCGCACAACTGTTCACCAATTAACATGACATCTTTCCTGCATTTCACAACCTGGTCTTGAGATCTTGCTAGTAAAAGTCATTGTTTGGTGGGACTCTTGATTTTCTAGGGAACTATGATCACAGCAATGAGCAAAGACACTGGTAAATAGTAGGGGATGTTTCTAGCAAGGTGGCATAGCAAATAAAGCTGCTTCCTGCGATACTAGCATCCCATATGAGTGTGAGTTTGTATATCAGCTTCTCTATTTCCTATCCAGCTCCCTGCTAGTGGTCTGGGAAAAGCAGCAGAAGATGGCCCAAGTGTTTGTACCCCTACACCCATGTGGCAAGCCTGGACAAAGCTCCTGGCTTCAACCTGGCACAACCTTAGACACTGTGGCCATTTGGGGAGTGATCCAGCCAACTGAAGAGCTCTCTGTCCCTATCCCTCAAACTCTTCAAAATAAATAAATACATAAATATTTAAACGGTGAAAGGGGATTAATCACAGAGGTAGAGCCCCAAGGAATCCCTGTAGACGGCATCTCCCCCCAGTGTTCTGCATAGTCCTCCATTCCTTGAATTAGTTTGAGTTGGTTTCTGTGTGTGTGTGTGACTGTAGTTCACAGTTTGACATATTGCCTTATTCCAAAGCCTCTTTGCTTCCACAGAAGATTAAAAATTCCTTGTAGAGAGCGCAAATGCCCACTAAGATAAATTGTCATTTTCTGCCGAAGTGTGACTCACTCAGTGTTAGCCTTCAAGTGGAGGGGTGGTCCATGAAAAATTGTTTGAAAAATTAATTTATGTAAAGGAATGCATTCCTTTCAACTGATTATGCTTTCAGAGCTATCACTTTGGAAAAACAGCTCATGATTTTGAGAGTGCTCAAGAAAAGATATTTTGCTCCAAACAAAATGTACCAATGCTGCAAAAGCTTTCTTAGTTTTAGATAGGCAAGGAAAAGTAGTGCTTCTTATTATACATTGGGCAATTAGCTAATTTATAGATTATTCTGTAGGATTGATTTGGATTTGAGATTTGCAAATCTTGTTCTTTAGCATGGAATTACTGGTTCTTGAATTTCTTTTTAAAAATTAATTTTTGTTTTTATAGGAAAGGCATATTTTACAGAGAGAAGAAGAGATAAAGATTTTCTGTCTGGGGCCCGGCGCAATAGCATAGCGGTTAAAGTCCTAGCCTTGAATGCACCGGGATCCCATATGAGCTATGGTTCCAATCCTGGCGGCCCCGCCTCCCATTCAGCTCCCTGCTTGGAATCCCAGGCTGTTCAGGGAAAGCAATCAAGAATGGCCCAAAGCCTTGGGACCCTGCACCCGTGTGGGAGACCTGGAAGAAGCTCCTGGCTCCTGGCTTTGGATTGGCTCAGCTCTGGCCATTGCGGCCGCTGGAAAGTGAATCATTGGACAGAAGATCTTCCTCTCTGTCTCTGCTGCTCTCTGTATATCTGCCTTTACAATAAAAATAAATAAATCTTTCTTAAAACTGAAAAAAATATAAAGATCTGTCTGGATTCACTCCCCAAGTGGCTGCAGTGGCCGGTGCTGAGCCAATCGGAAGCCGGGAGCCAGGAGCTTCCTCCAGGTCTCCCACACGGGTGCAGGGTCCCAAGGCTTTGGGCCGTCCTCGACTGCTTTCCCAGGCCACAAGCAGGGAGCGGGATGGGAAGAAGAGCATCAGGACACATACTGGCTTCCATATGGGAGATCCCGGCACATGCAAGGTGAGAATTTAGCCAGTAGGCCATTGCACTGGGCCCAGTGTTTGACATTTCTGCCAGCTGAGTCACTGTTTCTGTCGGCAACTCGGATCGGTTCAACTCAGTTCCAAGATTTTTGCCGTAAGGTGGGACACACAAAGGGGTGCCATACTCACTGAGTCACAACCCTTGACTTGCAACACAAAGCAGATGGCAAAAATGTGCATGTTTGTGGTCTTTGTGTTTCAGGAAGTGACCCTGCACACTGAGTGCACTTGCTCTCTTAGCCTAGCTGGACTTTTTGGATTCATTTTGACCAAAAGTTCCAAGTTGAAAGTCTGCAAAATATTTGATGTAGAAAATTACCACATGGATGCTCTTCAGAGTTGGGAAGGATGGGGTAGGGGAAGGGTGGGATTTGTACTGTTGAGTGACAATTTTCTTTCGGAGATACTGGGATAGTGGTAGGGAATGATAAAAGTCCAAGGTAGGAATTTAAGTGTCTATTACTGGAAGGTATGGGTCCCAAATTCTGGGGCTGCAGGATGTTTTTGCACCCACTGTAGTGTTCAGCAGACAACACTCCCCATCTTAGACTAGTGTTCATGAAGCTAAGTAGTAATCTAACACAACAGGCAGAGCAGTGATGGGAGAATCACGCCAGTAGGAAGATGCTTCAAAACACACCCAAAGTATTCTTCAAAGGTGGGAGAATGCAGAGCATCTAGCTAACGTTCCAGGGCCCCAAAGGACGAGCTGTAAACATCAGACACATAGGCCTAAGTTTAACAGCCACAGCAGACACACAGAGCCAGGTTACTAAGCCCTTGTTGTGGAATGTAGACAGTCCTAAGCAAGGCCCATGAGAGGACGTGGGGAGTGCAGAACTGTTTACCCCCAGAGAGGCATCCTGAGCGCTGCATGACTGAGCAGCTCAACTTGGCATCCCAGGCTGCACCTGCCACCTTGGGGAGCCTGCCCTGGTTCGAAGGGTGTCTAGAAAACTCTGCTGTGTGTTTAGGACTGAAGCTGTATGAGGGAATACAAGTGTCCTGTGAGAAAACCAGGGGCTAAACCGGCGACATTAAAGACATAGCGCCTGAAGTACAGCTTCCACACGATGCAGGAATCTGCAGCCCAGCTGTAGCTAATACTCTAAGGCAAGTGAAAGAAATGAGGTACAGCTTTCACCAAGGCAGAGATAAAAGTGTCATTACTTTCTGCCTCCATGATTGTATATCTAGAAAATCCAAAACAGTCCTGAAACTATTAGAATTAAAGAGTGCATCTAGTGAGGTCATCTATGTGCAAAAACAAAGAAGCAGTCTCAACTCTTGGCCTCAGGCCGGCTGTCCACCCTACCCCATGAGTACATGATCTGGTTCTTACTGCCCAGAGAGAAATGAGGCTTCGTGGTTGGAACTCCCACAGCCTTCTGACTTTGTGAGCTCAAAATTACCTAGCCTCCACTCCCCGCCTTGTTGCCTGAACTGTATTTATAGCGTTGCGAGGAATTTGATGTGAAAGACAACAGCAAACTTGCTTCTTGTCTCACACAGAATTTCCACGGAGAGAATTTCAGTGTGTAAAGTGAGATTCATTTAAGAGAGAGGTCTCCTGCCATAGTGACAGGAGGGCGCTCCAAAGGAGAAAGACCCGAGAAGATGGTGGAAGTGGGGTCTTTTAAGCAAAATTAGAAAAAAAACCTACAAAAGCTAGGACAGCAGTTATAATTCACAGGCTTGAATTCTAATCCTGTCTGACTCGTTAAAAAGGCCAAAAGAAGGGCATGCCTGGGAGCCCTCTTCCCACTCCCAGGTTAAGCTGAACTCTCAGGCACATCACTGCTTCCTCATGCTAGACATTCAGAGACAGAAGCTGACATTTTGACCTGATCAAACATCAATGGGCTTTCCTGACTGTCTTTCAATTTTGTAGTAAAATAGTAAAACTGGAACTTCAGGAAATAAGAGTCACATACCAGTAAGAACTCCACCTAACAGCCTGGTTGTTATTCTTTTGATTTTTTAATATGTATTATTATTGGAAAGACATTTTACAAAGAGAAGGACAGACAGAAATATCTTCTCCACTGGTTCACTCACCAAGTGGCTACAACGGCTGAAGTTAAGCTGCTTTGAAGCCAGGGGCTTCCTCTGGGTCTCCCATGTGGGTGCAGGGTCCCAAGGCTTTGGACCATCTTCTGCTGCTTTCCCAGGCCACAAGCAGGGAGCTGGATGGAAGTGGAGCAGCTGGGATTAGAACTGGTGTCCATATGGGATCCTGGCACTGGCAGTGCAAGGGTTTAGCCACTGCACCAATATGTTGTGCCCTCCAGTTATTCTTAATGTAAAACCAGAAGCTTGGAGGAATTCCTTTTTCCAAAGAGGCAAAAATAGGGAAGAAACAAGATTTTCTATTTTCACCAGGGAGCAGCGACCCTAACTACCAATTAACTCGTGAAATTCCTTCCAATAGGTGACATCCTTTCCTTTCTCATTATATAAACCAACCCTTTCCAGTGTGCTTTTAAGTCTTTTCTCTCTCTCATTTCCACTAGAATAAAGGCATGGGTTTCTCTAATTTTTCCCCCTTGTGTTCCACCTGGCTCCTTCCCTGTACCTTTCGAAGATACTCAATTTGTGTTTATATTTTAAAAAAAACAAACAAAAGCAAAACTGCTGACCTTTGCAGATCCTTGGATCACCTCTAGCAACCACATTGCCAACAGAACATTCTTAAGCCCATTCCAGATTTCCCTCATTATCACTCTGAAATGGAGTCCAAGTGACCAAAACCTCTAAGTGTCAGACCCAGTGGACTCTTCGATCTTTTGGCACCGCCACCCCTGGATTGCTAATACACTTAGGCCCACTGGGTACACCTTGACTATGAGCTGTGGAGTCTTGTAGAAGGCCCAGCTGGTTCATGGACTCTGCCCTTCATATTAAGTCATGCTTTAGGTCTTGTGGTCCTAGTTAGTGTTATCTATATCCTTAGAGAAAGCAACATGGGCCTAGGAACCTGAGTACTTTTCACAGCGAGAAAATGGAGTCTGAGGAGGCAAAAGTTTGAGAAGTTACATGTAAGTTAGAATAAGACCCTGGCACTGTTATTGAGACAGTTTCTTGGGGCAGTTTTCTCTGGCATGTTTGGCTTCCTGGTGACCGTATGCAGGAGGCAGGGAGTGACTGTAATGCATGGATTACTGCACTTCACAGCTGTAAGCACTGTGGGCCAATGATTGATGATGGGATGGTGTTGGGATATTTTACAGCTGGGGTGGGAGAGAGACAGGGAGCACAATTTGTTACAATTGGATTTCCTGCCAATCGGGAGGGACTGGGGATTCACTGTTCAATTTAGGTTGACTACAAAACAGTAAAGAAATGAGGCCTTGCTGAAATTGAACTCCTGTAATGTCATGGCCTAGCCCCATGCCCTTTCCCCTAGCCCAAGGTGTACCTGTCTGTCTCCCTAGCACAAGGGTTACTTGTCTGCCTTGTATTGAAAGGAATTCAGTGACTTAAGGCAGTGATTGCCAGGAGTCACTTACTTCTCCAATAGGTAAAAATCTTAATGGCCAGTATTGTCTGGAAGGCAATCCTGAAACCACATTCCAGTAAATCTGTTCCCCCCGCCCCACCATGGGCTGGAGCCCACCAAACCATTGAAAATTCCCCAAAGATTGCAGCAACACTGACCATCCAAATTGTTTAACTGAACCTTCATCCCTGCCTCCTTGTTGGTCCGGGAATTAAGTGGTAGCTGCCCAGCTCCTTGTTCTGAACTTTGCAATAACACCAACTTTCCTCCGCCGTGGTGATGTCAGTGATTGGCTTTCTGTGCGTTGGCTGAGCGGATCCAGTTCGGGGGTTCTGCAAGACTCCTCAAGCTAGTTAGTGGTGGTGTTTGGCAACACTTGTTATGCGGGTGTGTTAAGAGATCCACACCTTTTTCTTATTAAGTGTCCAATAAATAGTAGCTTTCAGTGTGGGTAAAATTACAGAGCGCTCCGTCTGGCTCGTGTGAGAGGGATGTTCGGCTGTAGGAGCAGAAATGGTCTGTTTCACCAGATTTTCAAGATGGACATGAAGTCTTTGGACACACAGGTAAATACCAGGGTAAGTTGAGCTAAGGATGAGCATTGACGGGTTTTTCAATTTTGCAAGGGTACGGGTAGAAAACAGAAGCACATTTGGTTTTAGCAGCGCCGAAACAGATTTATTCAGCAATAATTCTGTCCAAATGCAGTAACTAACACAAGAACAAAATCTGGATGTGCAGCTCATTATCATTCCGGTTTGGCAGCGTGATTCCCCTGAGGTCTTTTAATTCTTTTCTCGGAGTCTTCTATATTAACTTGAAATGTTTGTTGTGCTGTGCAATATTGGCTAAAAGTATCATAGGTTTTTATTTTATTCAGGTGAATAAATTGGCTGCTTAGATGTATCACAGGCAATGTACTTAAAATTAAAACACAGAAATAACTCCATTTGCTCAAGCACCATTACACCCTCAGGTACTTCCATTTTATATTCCATTTTTTTTGATGACATAACCTGTTTTGGTCATCTCAACTGAACGTGAAAAGTACATTATAACATCTCTCACCCTCAATATTACTCCCAATTTAATCAGTCTGTCCATCCTGTGAATTAAATTTCCATCAAGCCTTGAACATAGATCTCTCCTCTGTTACTGCTGACTTACATTCTCCTTGTCTCTTTCCTTGCCTAATGCCAATTGCCTTGATTGATCTCACACCTTCTGCAGCCTTTCTTCTCTTCCAGCCACTTGTATTAGCCATCTGTTGCTGCATAACCAATTAGGCCCAGATGTAACCGCTTTTCATGACAAGCTCTTGCATAGGGCAGGTCTGGAACCATTTCTCTAATATCCTTGGAACTTGGCTGGGGAAAGATCTTCCAAACTCACTCATGACTTTTTCTTTAAAAAAATTTTTATTTTTTATTTGAAAAAGAATTTTATTTCCTGTTTTCCAATTTTGATGCCCTTTATTTTTTTCTCCATAATTGCTCTTGCTAAAAGTTCTAGTACTATATTGAATGCAATTGCTTCCTGCCTGTGGCCTGGGAAAGCAATCAAGGACAGCCCAAAGCCTTGGAACCCTGCTCCTAGCTGCTGGCCAGGAGCTTCTGGGTCTCCCATGGAGGTGCAGGGTCCCAAGGCTTTGGACTGTCCTTGATTGCTTTTCCAGGCCACAGGCAGGAAGCTGGATTAGAAATGGAGCAGACGGGACATGAACCAGCACCCTTATGAGATCGTGGCACAAGGAGGGGTGGATTAGCCAGTGGAGCCATGACACCATGTCCCATGGTCACTGGCTTCTACTGCACTGTAGGAAGGCCAAGGCAAACTCCCCCACATTCTGACAGGTCACCTGGCTGCCCCTCAGCGAGAACGGTGGAGCTGTGCGGCTGGGCTGCTGTAGCTCTGTGCTCCCAGGACCTTTCTTGTGCTCCTTTGTAGCTTTCTCCCTTTCCCTGCTCCTTCCTTCCCTCCGTTCCCATCAGCTCCCTCCTCCTCTTCACCTTCTCCCCATCCTTGTTCTCTCCCCACACTCCAAGTGTTCTCACAGGATTGTTGCTGTGTGAGTGAAGAAGCCTGGGGGAATTGCTGGTGGCATGCGCTCAGGGAGGACCCAGAGCTGCTGCCCAGCTGTCAGCCTCTCTAAGTGGTGACCACTGGTCCAAGAGCAGGCACGGCTGATGCTGTCGAGAACAAGGCTGTTGCTAGCTGCTCCCAGCACTCAGGTGCGGAGGGTGGGGTAGGGGAAGTTCCCAAGGCAGCCTGTTGTGATGAAGTTGAAATTTTTCAGGAGAAGAATGGAGAAGATTAAGGGTGTGAGGGGAGCCTGTGTCCCGCTGGCTTGAAGTTACAGGGTTCCTTAAATGCTAACAAATGCTTTGCCAGCAAAGCACCAAAAAGCTGCTGCTTGGGAAACTCGCATCTCATGTTGGAGTGCCTGACTGCATCCCGTTTCCAACTTCCTGCTAAAGTGTACCATGGGAAACAGCATGTGATGATTTAAGTACTTGGGTCCCAGCCACCTGTTTGGGAAGACCTACAGTCTGCTCTGGGCACCTGGCTCCAGTCTGACTCAACCTTAGTTGTTTCGGGCATTTGGAAAGTGAACCAGGAGATAAGAGATCTCTGTCTTTCTGTCTGCCTTTCAACTAGATCAAGTAAACAAATACAAATATATGTATGTATGTATGCATGCAGCTGCTGGGGCCAACGTTGTATGATGCTAGGAAGTCACATGGGTACCGATTCATATCCTGGCTATTCCACTTCCAATTCGGCTCCTTACAAATGGCCTGGGAAAAGCAGTGTAAGATGAGTCAGGCTCTTGGGCCCCTGTCACCCATGTGGGAGACCTGGATGAAGCTGCTGGCCCATTGTGGCTTCAGTCTGGCATATCTCTGGTTGTTGCAGCCACTTGGGGAGTGAACCAGTGGGTGGAGGATTTCTCTCTCTCTCTGTCTCTTCCACTTTCTCTGACTTCCAAATAAATAAATAAATACTTAGGAAAAAAAATACTTCTGGTTTAATGAATTTTGGGTTCTTTGTTATCTCTTAGTTTAATAGAGAATCTTTCATTTTAACATTCAGAGTTTCTGTTGGCATAGATATAATGAAGCAGGGCTGCTCCGAGCGTCATTGGGATTTGGTGGTGCTAGTGGTGGGGAATCCTTGTGCTTGTTTTCATAGAATACTTTGTGTTTTATTTTAAATTCTTCTGCTATCGATTTTCATTTCATTGAATTAATTTTGATTTACTGAAGTAATCACATTGTTGTGGCTTTATGTCTTGATAAAAAGTATTTCCCACTGGGCCTGAGGAAGTTCCAGTTTTGGCAGATACCAATTTATGTCAAAATCTTCATCTGTTTACTGTGACACAGCTTGTGAATGCAAGCCCATTTAGGAAGAACAGTATTAGGGAATCCTTATCACTGCTGTCTAAAATGTAGCAGAAAAGGTCAGACAAAATACAGACGTGACTAAAACGAGGCAGAAGGTAGGAAAGCTCATGCTGTTCTGTACAGTATACGTAGTGCTGGTCACTGTCCTTGAGGGCTTTAACAACCATTAATTCATTAAAATTTTAGCCAATTGTCTTTTCATACAGGATACTGAGGCACGAAGAGATTAATTTGGCAACTGTTTGGGTTTGGGACTGATGCATTTGGTGCTGAGCCTGGTTCTGTAATTTTTATGATGCCTTGTGTTGTGGGGTGCGAGAGAGATCAGGCCAGACAAGTACAGGATGTATTAAGGAGTCTTTATTAACCAAGATTGCTGAGGGCAGTGCCCACTAAAAATTAGTAAATGACAAGTCCATGTGACAATTCAGTCTGAATCAAAACCCTGAGGAGAACAAATGGTCATTACCCTGGAGTCCATCTATTAAACTGAAGACCTATGTCCCAGCTTCCCCAACAATATAAATTATCCTATGAGACATGCAGCAAACAACCTGAACATACTTAAAAAACTGCAAACATTCATCTTTTCCTGGCTTCTCAGTCCATGTTGCATTACTATTAGGCCTTATCTCTCCTGGAATTCTTGATAGTACACGCATTAGAAATTAGATGGGGCAGGTGTGGCTTTCAAGTTCATGACACTGCTCTAGCTGCCTAATACAACACTTGCCTCTACTGAGCCAAGGTCTATGTGCCTATCCAAATGAATAAATGATTAAGGTTAGGTGCTGCATATATATACATACATGTATGTATGTCAGAGCTGGGATGTCTGGCCCAGAAGCCAATAAGGCCTGTGAAATCGTTTGGCCTGTCATTTGGTCTGCTGACCCTGCCATGGCAACCACAAGGGGAACTCAACATTCAGTCAATCTAACATCAGCAAGCTAATGTCTAAGTTGACATTTTCCAACTGACTTCTGTTTGGCTCTGAATTTCAAGATTGATGAACAACAAAATTTGAACCTGGAGGGTTCTCAATCTGCTATAAACTCATATCCCTGTTCTCCATCAGTCTGCTGTAACTTTGTAACCCTGTTCCCACCAATCCACTGTAACTTCATGGCACCATACCTGATGGCCCTACCTACCAATCCTTTGTGATCCCTCCCCTGAGTACCCATCTACTGTTGCATCTACCAATCCCCTGAGGCCGTAACAGTCCTATCCACCAATGCCTTGTGGCCTGACCCTGGCCATATTGACCAATCTCTCATAGCCTCGTATTACCCACCTTGGCCATAAAGGCACTATCCTGTATGCATGTCTGTCTTGGCTCTTTCTCTTCCCTTGGAGGCCCCTTCTGTCACTCTTACAGGAGATCTCTCTCTTTCTTTTTGCCTTTACTCTCTTCCCTAAGGCCGCTTCTCCCTGCATGTAATAATGCTGTGTCTGGTATCTTGGATTAATGGCAAAAATTCCTAGCAGCTACTGTTAAAGGGAATTTAACAAATGATAGAAGCAATCTCTGTTCTTGTAGCATGAAGGAAGACTGTTCATGTGGCCAATTTCAGTAAACATGGCAAGATCTATTGAAGATCAGAAGTTCCCCCCCACAGCCTCAGGAGCAGGGCTCTAAGAGAGGAAGAATCTTTTGTTTAAGATTTATTTATTTTTATTGGGAAGTCAGATATACAGAGAGGAGGAGAGACGGAGAGGAAGATCTTCCATTTATTGATTCACTTTCCAAGCGGCTGCAATGGCCAGAGCTAAGCCGATCCGAAGCCAGGAGCCAGGAGCCTCTTCTGGGTCTCCCATGCAGGTGCAGGGTCCCAAAGCTCTGGGCCATCCTCGACTGCTTTCCCAGGCCACAAGCAGAGAGCTGGATGGGAAGTGGGGCTGCAGGGATTAGAACCTGGCACCCATATAGGAATCCCGGGTGTTCAAGGAGAGAACCTTAGCCACTAGGCAACCGTGCTGGACCGAAGAAGTGTTTTAAGCAGAATAACAGCTAACTGATAATACAGGACCAGAATCTTATCTAGCTTGCTCAAAACAAAGCCCTCCAATAGATGTGACTGCTAACTCCTAACTCCTATTCTCATAAACTCAAAGTTTGCCTCCTTGCCTAAATCCAAAGGAATAGAGATGGTGCTTTAATGGGGCTTCAGGCAACTTTGGGGGAACCAGGTACTTCCTTGCTACTTTTTGTAGTAAAACTGGACATTGAGGGTATGGAATTTACATTTCAAAAGCAGCCTATTGGATGCTAATCTCTGGGTCAAACTGGAAACTCAGAATGGGCTTGTTGATCTTATAGATGTGTAAAGACATTCTCCTTTACTAATTCCACCAGGAACCTGGCCCTTGTATGCTGCCTAGGTGTGCACTTCACCTCTGCACCTGGAGCTGCTTTGGCTGTTTTCATCACCTCGTTTATCTCACAGATAATTAGAGTAAGAGATAGGCCCTAGGAAGTCACAGTGGTGACTCTCCCCCGATTACCTGCCTCAGGAGGCTGGAGTCCTTTGTATTCCTGGCTTTTATGTCTTGTGGTGTCTACCTTGGCTGTGGATTCCAGGGATTATTGCTTTCTGTTCTGAATTATTTAGGATGAAGGGAGGGCGAGGGAAAAAAAGAATAAAGTAGGGAGAACGGAGGAGGAAGGGGAGCGACTATTGTTGACTTCTGAATAACCTGTAATTATTATAATGACACTTTTAGATAAGCTTTCTTGTACATGGTTATAAAATCCTTTTACATCCTTCTAAAAATGTAATCTTCATAACTATGCCATCCAATGAGCAGGAAGAAAAGAGTCTGTCACGACCAGGTTTACACTAATCCTTTGGAACAAGGCACTGCGGAGAGTCGGGGAGCAAAAGGGGATGCCATGTACCAACGCATGACAGCTTTTTGTGCTTAGAAAGAATGCAGCCAGAGGTTCCTGGGAAGGATTTCACTGTTTTTATGCTGGCCTAGGTTACAGAATGTTTGGATTTCAACTGATCTTGGCCCAGGCAGTGTGAGGCCAGTCATTTTGAGAAAGGCTCTGATCATCACCATCCCTGCTTTCCTCACCTGCAAAAAGCAGACTAAAATACTTGTATGTTAAACTGCCATTTGGGGGATGGCTGTAAGAATTTTAATAGAATCTTTGTAAAGGCACCGTGCAACTGTGAAGTACTGTACACTATACCATATGCTGATTTTCTATTGGCAATGAAGAGATTACATATGTAGACTCAGGAAAGTAAGATCTCCCTCAGGGAGTTGACTCCTTAATGCTGCTGGAATCCAAAGTTTCTGTTTGATAAGATTTGTCTGGTAGAACACTGATTCAGGATTTTTTTTGTAATTAAATATGTATTATGCTTTATTTATCTGAAAGAGCGACAGATGGAGAAAGTTCCTCCATTTGCTGGTTCACTTCTCAAATGCGCACAACAGCCAGGGCTGAGCCAAGCCAAGGTCAACAGCCTGGGCTTCAAGCCAGGTCTCCCACATGGTTGGGAGGGTCGTAAGTGTTTGAGCCATCATCTGCTGCCTCCCAGGCTGCACATGGAAGAACCCGCGCTAGAGCAGGAGTGGCTGAGACTCAGCCAGGTACTTCAATGTGGGCTGCAGTAATCCCAAGTGGCAAACCTCTTCACTGTGCTGAGCACACCCCATGATGATTTATTAGCTCTTAAAATTTTAAAATACTGATTTTGCTAGCTATCCTTATCTAAGTACTTAAAAAAAAAGATTTCCCTTTTTTTAAAAGGTGAATTTACAGAGAGGAAAGATCTTCCTCAAATGGCTGCAACAGCCAGACCTGAGCTGATCTGAAGCTAGGAACCAGGAGCTTCCTTTGGGTATGGCATACCACCTTCTTTGGGGCCGCCTTCTAATCCTACCCCAGACCATAAGCAGGAGGCTCAATGGGAAGTGGAGCTGTGGCGACATGAACTTGTCCACATGGGATGCTGGTGCTTGCAGTGTAAGGATTAGCCAAATGAGCCATTGCACAAGCCCTGCAGGCAGTGGTTTAACTGTGCCACAATGCTGTAACATAATGTTGATGCAATGTAGAATCATCATGAACTTGCCTGATGATGGCAGTAACCTCTGTTGTGTTGAGTTATTGGATTTTGAAAGATCCAGATTCAGATCCATGCTTAGCTACATATTAGCTGCACGACCTAGGGCTAGTTATTGGGTTTTTTCCCCATTTTTAAAAGGACTCAAAGTCCTTATAGAGATAATTGAGGACTGAATGAGGTGTTCAATGAGAAAATGCTCTGGAAAATATAAACAACCCCATAAATATAAGGTGATATAATTATTATCATTACTCATGTTTAAGTAAATGATAACAATGTACATGTATTCAATGACCTAATTTAGAGTGAATCAAGTCAGAAATCAATGAAGTATAGTCAATAAGGAGATGCAGATTGCTTTTTGATAATGTTTTCTTCCTGTATGATTTTGGTAAGAGAGGCTTATGGATGATAGATGGGAAACTATGTAAATGTGATGCATATGCACAAATTTATTTCCAGATTCCTAGTTTGCCTTGCTGGCAAGCCACACACTTGTTTTTTTTTTTTTTTTTTGACATTTATTTTGTCTATGATACAGGTCCACAGGCTCTGGGGCTGCCTGTGCCCTTCCCCAAGGTCCCCCACCATTGATTTCCCTCTGGTTTTACAGTGGATGTCTTTCATGAACAGTCACAAGTCCATCGTGCTGTTGTGAAGTGTATCCCAACAATGCAGGCGTGGACACTGTCAGGGAGTCCATCATCTTGCTGTTAGGATAGTTTCAGTTCTTTCACTGGGAATCCATCTCTGGTGTGTATGCTCAGAGACATACAGTACTTTGTCCCCATATCTGAACTTATCAGTACCTGCTACACTTCCATTATATATCCCCTATAATACAGAACCAGTGAGCACAGTCCACATTGGGTGAAAATAGTAAATTTTCATCAATGTGAAGTTAACAGCTGTGCTACTAAAATAAAATGCATCACAAGAGTGGTGAAAACAGGAATCAAAAACCTTGTACGAACAGATGTCAATGTGTAACTCTTCTGGCCCTGGAGGAATTACAATTAATAACTAGAACACAATTATTCATGATATGTAGCATGAACAGTGTTGAAATGGACAATTACATTCTCAAGTGTTTACAAACAATCCATCTCTTATGGATGATCAATAAATGAATCACAAGAACGTATTGGAAGAGATACAGATAATGAGGAAGTGCAAAAAGGAAAAATTCACCACAAAAGTAATTAGATTTGACTCTACAAAACGTGCATATTGTAACAAGCAAGAGCCATTCCAAAAGATGAGCAAAATAACTCCTAGCCTTAGCAGCCTCGAGATTTTTGATGGAGGTTATCTTACATTAGAACAAACATGTGGTATCTGAGCTTCCTTTTTGGGATTGACTCATTTCCCTTAGCTTGCAGGTCTCCAATTCAACCCATTTGGCTGCAAACAATTGTATTTCATTCTTTTTAATAGCTGAGTAGTTCTCCATAGGATACATGAACCACAGTTTCCTTCTGTTGATGGGCATCTAGGTTGTTTCCAAAGTTTTGCAATTGTTGATTGTGCTGCAGTGAATACAGGGGAGCATGTTGCTTTCTCGTGTATCAGGTCCTTGGGATATATTCCCAGAAGTGCAGTTTCTGGGTCACATGGTAGGTGAATTTTCACTTGCCTGAATATTCTCCATACTAATTTCCACAGTGGCTGCATCAGCCTGCATCCCCACTAACAGTAGAGTAGGGTTCCTTTTTGCTTGCATCCTTGCCAACAGGTATTGTTGGTAGTTTTCTATTGTAGGCCATTCTCACTGGGGTAAATGGAACCTCAGTGATGTTTTTATTCGAATCTACTTGTTGCCAGGGAGCTTGAGGATTTTTCTATATGCCATTTAGATTTGTTCCTGCCTATTTCCCTTGCCCATTTCTTTACTGGTTTACTTCTTTTGTTGTTATGCTTATGTTGGAGTTTTTTGTATATTCTGGATATTAGCCTCTTGTCTCCTGTGTAGTGTGCAAAGATTATCTCCCACTCTGTTGGTTGCTTTTTTACTTTGTTGATTGTTTCCTCTGCGGTGCAGAAGCTTCTTAGTTTGATGTAGTCCCAATTTTTTATTTTGGTCTTGACTTCCTTTGCTTTTGGTGATTTTTCTAGAAAGTCTTTGTGCCTATATCTTGTAGAGTACTTCCTATGTTTCCTTCTAGAAGTTTAATGGTTTCTGGGTGTAGGTTTAGATCCTTTACCAATTTAGATTTGATCTTTGTGTATGGTGAGAGGTGAGGATCTTGCTTTTTAGTTCTGCAGGCTGCTATCCAATTGTCTCAGCAGCATTTTAGGAGACCTTGTATCTTCCCTGGGTTATTTTCTGTTCTTTTGTTGAAGATTAGATAGCTGTACATGTGTAGGTTCCATTCAGATGTTTCTATTCTGCTGCATTGGTCTTCCTTTCTGTTTCTGTACCAGGACCAGGCTCTCTTGGTTACTACTGTCCTATAATATGTTCTAAAGGTATGGGATTGTGATCCTGGCTATTCGTGGTTGTTTGTATTTCTAGATGAACTTTTCTATAATTTTTTCCAGCTCTGTGAAGAATAATCTAGGTATTCTGATTGGAATCATGTTGAATTTGTATATTGCCTTCAGTAATATGATCATTTTGATGATACTGACGCTACCCATCCAGGAACTTGGTATATTTCTCCACTTGTTGAGGTCTTCTTTTATTTATTTTTTTAATGTTTTGTAATTTTCTTCATAGAGATCTTCCACGCCTTTATTTAGGTTTATTCCTAGGTATTTAAGTATCTTCTCTGCTATTTTTAAAATTTTTTATTAATTATTTGTATTGGAAAGTCAGATATACAGATAGGAAAAGAGAGAGCAAGATCTTTCGTCCAATGATTCACTCTCTAAGTGACCACAATGGCTGGAGCTGAGCTGATTTGAAGCCATGAGCCAGGAACTTCTTCTGGGTCTCCCACGCGGGTGCAGGGTTCCAAGGCTTTGGGCCGTCCTGCACTGCTTTCCCAGGCCACAGGCAGGGAGCTAGATGAGAAGTGGAACAGCCGGGACATGAACCTATGCCCCTATGGGATCCTGGCACGTGCAAGGTGAGGAATTTAGCTGCTAGACTACTGCGCTGGGCCCTGTCTGTTAATTTGAAGAGTACCATGCTGATTAGTTATATTTCAGCCTTGGAGTTACTTGCATACTCTAGGGCCATTTATTTGTGTTAATTTGTTTTGTACCATGCCACTTTACCAACCTCTCGTATAAGGTCTAGCAGTCTTTTGGTTCTCCTTTATAAAGAATCATATCATCTGCAATCAGAAATATCTTAACTTTCTCTTTTCCTATTTGAATTCTCTTAATTTCTTTGTCTTGCTTAATAGAAGTTGCAAGTACTTCTGGTACTATGTTAAATAGCAGTGGTTATAGTTGACATCCTTGTCTGGTTCCAGATCTTAGTGGGAACACTTCTAATCTTTTCCCATTTAGTATGATGCTGGCATTGGGTTTTTCATAAATTGCTTTGATTATGTTGTGGGGTATTCCTTTTATGTCTACCTTGCTTATGGTTTTTAGCATGAAGGGAACATTGAATTTTATCAAATGCTTTCTCTGCATCTATTGAGAGTATCATATGATTTTTATTCTTCAGTTTTTTGAAGTGGTGTATTACATTTATAGATTTGTGTATGGTAAACCATCCCTGCATGCCTGGAATAAATCCCACTTGATCCGGTTGAATGATCTGTCTGATGTACTTTTGTATCCTGTTGGCTGTATTTTGTTGAGTATTTTTGCGTCAGTGTTCATCAAGGATATTGGTTTATAGCTTTCTCTTTGTGTCTCTGCCTGGCTGTGGTATTAAGGAGATGTTTGCTTCATAGAAAGAGTTTGGAATGATTGGCTCCCCTTCAATTGTTTTGAATAGTTTATGAAGAATTGGAGTTAGTTCCACTAGGAAGGTTTTGTAGAATTCAGCAGTGAACCCATCTGGGCCTAGATTTTTCTTTCTTGGGAATGTTTTAATCACTGTTAGATCTCTGTCTCAGATATAGGTTTGTTTAGATTTTTCTGTTGCCAGATGACTTAGTTTTGGCAGTTGGTATGAATTCAGGAATCTATTAATTTCTTGAAAGTCTTCTGATTTGTGTATAATTGCTTATAGTAATTTCTGATTCTCTGTATGGCTGAGGTGTCTGTTACATTCCATTTTTCATCTTTGACAGTATTAATTCTTTGCCTGCTTTTTTTTTTTGGTCAGTTGAGCCAGTGGGGTATCTATTTTGTTTATTTTCTTGAGGAACCAACTTTTTGATTCCTTGATTTTGTGTATTGTTCTTTTGGTTTCTATTTGGTTTATTTTGTCTCTTATTTTGATTATTTCATTTTTCTCTTGTTTTTGGGATTGCTTTGCTGTTTTTCTGGTTCCTTCAGGTGTATACCTAGCACAATTACCTGGCATCTTTCTTGTTTCCTTATGTAGGTGTTAATTGCAATGAATTTACCTCCTAATACTGCCTTGACTGTAACACACAGGTTTTGGTATGTTGTGTCTGTGTCTTCATTGGTTTCAAGGAATTTTTAAAATTTCTTCTTTAATTTCTTCTCTGACCCATTGTTTGTTCAGTAGCATTTTGTTCATTTTCCAAAAGTTTACAAATTTTCTAGGGTGTTTTGATTTGTTGATCTTTAGTTTAACTCCCTGTTGGATCCGGGAGGTGGGGGGGCCTCTTGAAAGAGGGAGAGACACAAGGGTTTCAGGGAGTATT
This sequence comes from Ochotona princeps, assembly GCF_030435755.1. Taxonomy (NCBI): domain Eukaryota; kingdom Metazoa; phylum Chordata; class Mammalia; order Lagomorpha; family Ochotonidae; genus Ochotona; species Ochotona princeps. Next base: position 1,057,674 of record NC_080865.1, on the reverse strand, counting down.
TGGGGTTTTTAAAGGTTCCCTGACTGTTCCTTTTCTGGCCTGAAACCTTGGGGGATAATGTTCCCCATTGGTGGTCTCTAACCAGTAAAGAAATGGCTGGGTATTTCCTGTGCTGCCCACTTGAAGGTGTTATTGGGCAACTGACAAATGGTAGGTTTCCCGACAGAGTACTTGCAAATGTGAGGCAGAGAGATGGCTGTCAGGGAGAATGGCTTCATAAGATTTGCCTCAGGACCTCACACGAGCGTTCAGTGTTTTAGCAGGCTCCAGTGTTCTAAATAGCTTGTTTCGAGGTGGCTCTGTCGTGCAATGGATAGCACATTGGACTTCTAAATGGATAGCACATTGGACTTCTAAATAGCTTAGTTCGGCTTCCAGCAATGCTAAAGAAAGCCATTGAATTCACGGACTGCAGATGTTGCAGAATGGCCTCCGTTGTAACAAGGCAGGAGGCCTCATCTGGGCAGGGGCTGGTGACTGATGGTTACTGTGTTTACAGGAAGTAGGTGGACACGGATTTCTCTTTGCTTAATAAAGGCCTATTTGTACTCGGCTGGTATTTTCTTTCTCAGGTGGTTAGCAAAGCTAACACTGGCTATCCAGGCAAAGTCCATGTAGGATCCTTTGGGTCGTCAATTTGTTGCAACCTGTATCTGGGTTGTGTAGTCTGCAGACAGGTGCCACAAGGCTCCCCCTAAAAAAGAACATTTGGAAGCCTTGTAGTAAAAAAATCAACAAATGCCCACAACAAGTGGTACCAAGCAGAGTAAATCTGATGTCTACTACTCCACCAAAGCGATATAGCTACCATCAGCAATCTGTGAATTATGTGAATCAGGTGCTGGATTGGGCGTAGTAGCTTGACTTTGTTGCTACCTTCTTTTTCAAAGGGCAGACAGAACTCTTGGTGAGGGAAAAGTGATGGAGATAGTTTTAAGTCCAAGTAAGTTGGCTGCTTGATATTTCTTAGTGTTATGGTAGGGCAGTGATCCTCCAATGGCCTTGGAGTGAGGTCATCATCTGTGCATTCTGAATCATGTCCTTTCTGCCTTCCACCAGTGTAAATATTCTTGGCATCCTGATGAAGATGTGAGCCATTTAGGAAACTAGGGTTAGGTTGATGTGAGTAGGGAATTACTAAAATCAAGCACTGGGCTCTGGATTGGCCACTTGGTTCTCTGCTTTATACGCAGAAGTGAAATAGTCACCTGCTACATGATCATTGTGCATCTTGAGTGGATGGCTCTTTGTTCTCTCTTTGTGTTTTCTTCCAGTCCTCTCTAAGATCTTCCACCATGAAATGTCCCATTCTAGAACCCCTGATGGGGCAGACTTTTTACCTGTAGCATAATAAAAGCGCTTTTTGTCTCTCTTCTGTGCCAATTTTCCATGGTCTGTCGTCTACGTGAGCTGCTGCAATAGCACAGGAAGCTCTGCTGCCATGGATGAGGGCAGGGGAAGGTGACGGACTGCAGATCTGCTCATGCATATTACGCAGTTTCTTGGGGATTAATTACCTTCCAAAATCTTAAATTCCACAGGAATAATAGGAATATCAGTATGGCTTTGGAGTTATCCCTTATTATGATCATACTGCCTTCACTGCTTACGCATCTTGAATTTCAATATGCAGCTTCCCTGTGTGATGGAGTTTTCTCCAAAACTCTGTTGTTCCTGCTAATAATGGCTGATTATGGAGGAGGGGAGAAGTTTTAGTTCCACATACATACCTTATACTTACACAGTTTTTCTGTGCCTCAAAAAGAAACCATGTAGTTTTCATAGATTAAATTCTAACCAGGTTATAGAGACATCACATCTATGATAACCTATGATATTTAATATTCCAGAGTGATCTGTACTGCTTCTGTCGTGTGTCCCCTGTCTCCCTCACTAGAAAAGCTGGAGAAAATGTGTTTGGTACTATGGATTTGAAAGGAAGAAGCAAAAGAAAATAGATAAATAAAGGAAGGGAAAAAAAGAAGAAATAATAACTCTTATCTAAGCAATAAAATACCATTACAATCTTTTCAAGTGTTATGTATCAGATTGTTTAAAAGACTAGAGATTTTCAGGCATTATTCCACACAGTAGGATGGTAAAGACCTTGGATCTGCCAGTGCACTGATGCCATGGTCATGTATTTTTCACATGAAGGAAAGGACAGAAAACCTGTTGAGTGTGTTAGACCATCCACTTTCCAATAGGATTTACACTGATGAGGGAGAAGAAGACTTTTTTCCTCTGAGGCAATCTGGAGAAAAAATGTGCTTTGAACATTCTTTGATTTCATTGAAAAGTGATTTTCTTTTAGCTTCTTTGTCTCAAAATCCTGAGTTCAAGGGCTTTGATTCCCTGAATTTGTCTGCTTTAATGTTCCAAAGGTGAAAGGATAGAAAGTGACCAGGGTAGACAAGATGCCTGAACAAGAGTAGGGCTGGAGGAGGAGGGGTTGGAGTTTGGGGGAAGCAGGAGTGGGAGACAGCAGAATGCGGGAGGGAGGAAGGGCAGCTAGGGTCCTGGCTTTAGGCGCTCTGAAATTCTCTGATGTTTCCATGTATGCAACAAAAACAACGAGTCAATCAGCATTTTAATGAATATTATGCATGTAGCTATGCTGGAGGTGTGGGGGTTAAAGTTGCTACAACATACACAACTATAAAAATTGTAACACAAGATTCAGTAGAAGAAATCCTGAAGACTGAGAAGAAATACGAAGTAGTAAAAATTCTGAGAGGTTAGTAAAGTGGTCTTGGGGGAGTTAGACCTTGGTTTACCACTGAGGGTTGGAATGATGACGTTAAGAATTGTGGGAGTCGGGCCCGGCGGCATGGCCTAGTGGCTAAAGTCCTCGCCTTGAATGCCCCGGGATCCCATATGGGCACCGGTTCTAATCCCAGCAGCTCCACTTCCCATCCAGCTCCCTGCTTGTGGCCTGGGAAGGCAGTCGAGGATGGCCCAAAGCTTTGGGACCCTGTACCCGTGTGGGAGACCCGGAAGAGGTTCCAGGTTCCCAGCATCGGATCAGCGCAGCACCGGCCGTTGTGGCTCACTTGGAGTGTGAATCATCGGACGGAAGATCTTCCTCTCTGTCTCTCCTCCTCTCTGTATATCCGGCTTTCCAATAATAATAAAATCTTAAAAAAAAGAATTGTGGTAGTCTCAGCTTTGGCCCTCTTTGTAAGTCAACAAGTCAGCTTACTATGGTTTTATGGATATTGGCAGAAGATACTAGACCCCTGGATCAAAGATGAAGGATCTCAATGCTCAGAGCACAGTATAGGACACAAAAGGAGACACATTTTATTTCTTATTTGGAGAATAACTAAAGGAATAATAGAGGAAAATAGAGATCAGGAAACAAGTTGTTCTTGACATGGTAGAAAGTGACAATCCAAACTGAGTTTTGCTACGGCAAATGTGGCCCAGGTGCTCGGCTCACTGCTCACACAGTTCCTTCCAAGAGGACTAGCTTCGGCTCATGTCCGACTACAGCTCCTGCAGGCTGGGCTTAGCCTGAGATTGCTACAGCACTAGTCCAGCTGCTAAATGAAACCCAGACAATGAGAGGCTGGTGCTCAAGGGCTGGCTTCCTCTCGGGGCCGCCTTCCCAGGCCTGCACTAAAGAATCCTGTAGCCAGGAGCTCCTGTGACCGGAAGTGCTGTAAGTGCACAGCAACCACTGGATCTCAAAGGCAGCAAAACAGAAGATACCTCAGTAATGCTTTTTATGCTGACCACATTGATAAATGATATCAAATATATATTTTACTTAAAGTATATATTTGAGAGGCAGACACACAGGAGACATTGACAGTGCGAGCACGAGGTTTTCCATTTGCTGGTTCCTTCGGCAAATACCCAGGCCAGAACTGGATCGGGGCTGAAGGCGGGAGCCAGCAACTCGGCCTGGCCCTCCCATGGCTGGCAGGCATGCCTGACTGCTGCCTCCTCGTATCTGCTGCTGCAGGCAGCTGGAGTGAGGGGCTGCAGTCGGGAAGTCACGAGAACTTTGCACTCAGCAATCAGCTCCTTGGCTCGCCTTTTTTTTTTAATCTATTTTTATTTCAACTAGTTGCTGAGAAAGGGGGAGAGACACACACAGAGTGAAATCTTTTATCCACTGGTTCGCTCCTCAAAAGATCATCAAGACTGAAGCTGAGCTGGTCTGAAGCCAGGAGCCTGGGAGCTTCTGCTGGGTCTCCCACATGGGTTCATGGGTCCATGGACTTGAACCATCCTCTGCTGCTTTCCCAGGCCATTAATAGGGAACTGGATGGGAAGTGGAAAAGATACGACTTGAACCCATGTCCATATCAGATGCAGGTGCTGCAGGTGAACACAGCCTGCTGCGCCATGGGCACTGGTCCCAATCCTCTTCTTAAATTTGTCATTATAGGAAAGTTTAAACTATATGTGTGACTTACCTGTGTGGCTTATATTTCATTTCTGTTATACAGAGTTGCTCAGCTGCATTTGAGTAAGTTATGGGAGCAGGAGGGGGAGAAGTGGATCTGTCCTAACTACCCTCTAGAGACTGTCTTGTTGATTTCCTGAGTGCTCATTCTGGGCCTGACCTTGGCCTTGGCCCTCCCTGACATGCTCCTACCACTGCCTCTAACTGAAGGGTACTCTGAAGGCAGGAGGGAGCACGATCAGGACACACCCCCTTGTGATGGCCGTGTCCTTCACTTTCCTTCATGGGGCGCCCTACCAAAGTTTGGTAGGACTGAACAATACTGAAGGAAGTCACAACCCATGAAGGAGGAACTTCAAATTGCTCTGGTTGTGTGCGAACGAGAGCACACCAGACATGTCTAAGGTCTATTAAGGAGTCTGTATTAACCAAGCTTGGTGATAATAGAGCATACTAGAAATAGCACATCACAAGTCCATACGGCAATCCAACCAAACATAGTCCAACCAAACAACCCCAAGAGGAACAAATGGTCATTACCCTCAAGTCCATCCGTTAAGCTGAAGACCTATGTCCCAGCTTCCCCAACAATGCAAGTTATCCTAAGAGACATGCAACAAATAACCTGGACACACTCACAAAGAACCTGGACACACTCACAAAGAACCTGGACACACTCACAAAGAACCTGGACACACTCACAAAGAACCTGGACACACTCACAAAGAACCTGGACACACTCACAAAGAACCTGGACACACTCACAAAGCTGCAGACACTCACCTTTCCCTGGCGTCTCTGCCCACATTCCACTACTGCTAGGCCTCACCCCTCCTGGAGCTCCTGATAGCACACAAATAAAAAACCACATTGCTATGTCCGTTGTCCCATCTAAGCAATACACAGGGACCATGCTCAGGGCATTACCTGTCCTGGGTCAGCCAAGAGCTGAAGTGCCAGAGTAACGGAGGCACCTGACCAGAAAGAGCGTGCCCCTGCTTCACAGGCCTTTTAAAGGGGCTTGTGAGGGGAGTGGTTACACAACAATGCAATACCATCCCCTCTTAGATGATAGGTGAGTTGCAGGTGGGCAGGAGTGAATACCTAGGTGGGGGGGGTGGGGAGTGACTGAGGATGGAATTAACATTCCATTGCTGTTAAGCCCCTCCTTCAGGACAGAGGGCTGGGACACTGTCAATGGGTGCTGGCTCTCACTGGCTGCACCCCATAACAGTTGTGCTGCATTTCCAAGGTCCATGGGAAGTGCTGGTGTGTCTGGGAGCCACATGTTGTTGCTGTAGATGGTACTCTGTGGACGGGTAGGCAGTGCACTGGGGGTGGGAGCTATACAGCTTGCCAGGGCTCCAGGAAGGCAGCATGGGTCTGTGTCCAGAGCAGTGGTGTGCACTTCCAGGCAACACATGTGCATGTGCACTCACAGATGCTTCTTCCCTTGCTTTGGGTTTCTTCAACAGACTCCAAGGCAAGGAGTTTATTTGGGTGGGTGCAGGCAGCTTAGCCTGGAGGTGACTGCAGGAAGAGAAGCAAGGGAGGTGGAAAAGCAGTCCAACATGCCTGGGTCAGTAGGTGGCTCCCACTGTGAGAGCAGGGGCTCGATTCCCCCAGGAACCCTCTGGGATTGTGGAGCTCTTCTCTGAGGGGAGGAAATTGGGAGATCTGCTCCCATCCTGGCACTGCCAGGCTATTCCAGGCAGGGAGAATACTCTCCTTTCGGCGCCACTGGTCAGTCATGGGGACAGTCCGTTAACTTCATGCTCTTCAATCCCACAGAGACCAGAGTCTGCCCACTGCTGACTGTGATGTGCAGACACTCCACAGCTGATCGCCAGGTGCCAGCACCTTGAGCGGAATCTACCTGTGACCCAGGAAGCACTGGCTGTGGACAAGGAGACACCTGACGAACTGTAAGGATGAGCTTCCCATCATGGGGCCCCGTTGTTTCCTGTCCCTTAAGAGGGACAACATCCAGTGTGGGAATGAGAATGGGAATGTCATACTAGTAGCAGGTGTTGATTTTCAGTACAACTGACAGTCACATGTAAACCTGACTCAATGGACGTACTGGGTAAGAAAAGTATAAAACCTGTGACCCAACTGCCCTTGCTGGGACAGTCCACTTGGGCAACTGACTGCTCATTTCTGGGCTTGAATGCTCAGTTCCACTAGCAGAATCCACTTTTACTTTGGTTTCTCCATCGCATCCTGAGCGCACTTAACAGCCTGTAGGTAGGCCTCTGGGAAGACCCCAGAACTGTGGGTGGGGCACCTTGAGCCTGTTACAGTGTTAGAACAACAGTGGGTGGCTGAGAACTAGTTATGGAATGGATAAATTAATGCACATCCTGTAAGGACAAGCTGACTGCTGACACTATAGGCCCTGCTTGATGCAGAGGCAGATAGGCGTCAACACCCGTCTTTAATCCTAAGACTAGTGCTTTCATGCTGGAGTTAACACTTCACAATCTTGTGCGTCCACCTCCTCGGCACTCTTCCTGCTTTGGACCTGCCTAGAAGAAGAAAAGTCGGAATTGCGCATCTTTTATTTTTGAAAGATTTCTTTTATTTGAAAAGCAGAATTAGAAGGAAGAAAAGAAAGAAAGAAAGAGAAAGAGAGATAATTCATGTGCTGGTTCACTTCCCAGCATCTGCTGGACCAGGCTGAAGCCAGGAGCTTCCTCTAGGTCTCCCACCTGGTGCAGGAACCTAAAGACTTGGGCCCTGCTCTGCTGCTTTCCCAGACGCATCAGCAGGGAGCTGGGTCAGAAGGGGAGCAGCCGGCACCCAAGCCAGTGCCCCTATGGGATGCTGGTGCAGCACGTGGGGTTTTGACCTTCTGTGCCACACTGCCAGCCCTGAGCCACTGATCTTTTATCACCAATTCTTTTAGCTTCAACAATTTTTTAGACAGGAAATGTGTCTGTCTTCCATCTGAGGTGGGCTGAGAGATGTATCCTTGAATGACAAATGTGTTTGGACATCATTACCTCTGGCTTGGGTTCATTTTTACTCTTAAAATGACATCTCAATCCAAATGCTGGTGAGAACATTAGCAGTGGTGGAAAGCCTGTGGGTGACTAGAAGGCCTCACCCATGGAACAAGGTGGGCGGAGGGGAATGGGTGGTCTTCCTCAAATCATACCAGTACAGACCAGTTGTGCAGCTTGGGAAGATCTGGACAGAATGCGGCGCCAACGCCATGGAGAGTCAATTTAGGAAATGTGAAGTCTGCAAGGGGTTCCTCTGACTGGAGCGAAGACTTCTGGATATGCAGTGTATCAGAGAAAAAGACTGTTCAGCAGTCAAAAGTACATCAAGCTTCAGCCATAGAGTGGGTTCTGTGCTAATATTATATACTAACCTTCAATGCAGTAAGACTGCACTGCTGCTAAACAGAGGGTCATTAGTTAATACATTGTTTATTATCTCTTACTTTCTCCAGGACAACTCTTTTTGTTTTGGCTGGGGGAGAACACAATCTCCCTATAATGCGTAAAGTAAAAGAATTGTCAGAGGATACCATTATGGACTGAAAGTTTATGTCCCCCTGCTACTCGCATCCATACAGAGAAACCCAAGTGCCAAAGTGAGTGAGTAGGTAGTTTGGTTTAGATGCGGTTTTTGCAATGGCAGTTCCTGCCTGGGAGTAGTGCCCTTGTAAGATGAGGCTAGAGAGCTTGCTCATCTTTCACCTCTTACAAAGTGAAGACACAGTGAGAAGACAAGCTAAGTCCAGGCCAGAAAAGATAAACATGTAAAATTCAAAGTGTGAGGCCTGGTGTGTAGCCTAGTGGCTAAAGTCCTGTCCATGCATGTGCCAGGATCCCATATGGGCGCCGGTTCTAATCCTGGCAGCTCCACTTCCCATCCAGCTCCCTGCTTGTGGCCTGGGAAGGCAGTCGAGGACGGCCCAAAGCCTTGGGACCCTGCACCCACACGGGAGGCCAGAAAGAGTCTCCTGGCTCCCGGCTTTGGCTCAGCTCAACTCTGGCCGTTGCACCACTGGGGGCATGAACCAGCAGATGGAAGATCTTTCTCTGTGTCTCTCCTCTTCAAAAAGCTGATCTGTCTTTCCAATAAAAATAATCTGAAAAAATCTTTGAATAGACATTTTTTTTTTCACTTCTCTTGGCAATGTACCTAGGAGTACAATTGTTACGTCGTATGGTGACACTATGTTTAGCATTTTGAAGAATTGCCAAGCTGTTTCCCAAAGCAACCGTGCTTTTTATATTTTCATGAGTAGTGTGCATGGGTTCTTCACCAACTTTTACTGTCTTTATTTTTGATCATGGCCATCCTGGTTGGCATGAAGTGTTTCTCATTATGATTTTAACTTGCCTCTCCTTGATGACTAATGATGTTGAACTCCTTTTCATGAGCTTGTACGATTTTTTAAAAGATATATTCATTTTTATTTGAAAGTCAGATATATAGAGAGGAGGAGAAACAGAGAGGAAGATCTTCCATCCGATGATTCACTCCCCAAGCAGCCACAACGTCTGGAGCTGAGCCAATCCGAAGCCAGAAGCCAGGAGCTTCTTACCTCCCACGTGGCTGCAGGGTCCCAAAGCTTTGGCCGTCCTCCACTGCTTTCCCAGGCCACAAGCAGGGAGCTGGATGGGAAGTGGAGCCACCGGAATTAGAACTGGTGCCCATATGGGATCCCGGGAATATTCAAGGCGAGGACTTTAACCACTATGCTATCATGCTGGGCCCTTATACGATTTTTATATATCCTCTTTAAAGAAATGTCTGTTCACAGTTTGCATGTTTTGAAATTGAATTTATGAGTAAAATAGAGTTATTTTTGCATATTCTGAATCCAGTCGAGTTTCTAAACATTTTTTCTCAATGTCCTTTCACCTTAGTGTAGTCTAAGAAGGCACACAAGTTTCTAAACTTAATGAAGTCCAATTTCTGTATTCTTTCTTTTGCTATTTGTGTTTTTGGTGTTACCTGGGAAATGTGATGAAGATTTGCACCTAAGGTTTCTATAGTTTCAATTCCTGTATTTGGGTCTCTGGTTCATATTGAACTGTGGGGATCCTGCTTGGCATGAGTACAGCCATCTTGGTCATTACTGCCATCCTGCTAAATGACATTGGAAGTCCTCCCAAACTATTAGGCTAGGCAAAGTCATGAAGGTACTCTGATACTGTTATCTAATGCCTGTCATGTTTCTGTCTGGCACCTGGGAGTTCTTAGTCAAGGGCAATGTTTGTATAGTTCAATATATAAAGTTATTATCTTTTGTCTGATGGAATAGAAATCCTTTTGTCTTGTGAGTACCCACCAACGCATACTTAACGCATACTTCTGTCTGCCAGTCCCATCCTCCAAATTGCATTCTGTGTGATCTTGGACGTATGCTTTCTTTTGTCTCTTCACCGTTTGGCCTCTGCTTGCCTGTTCTCATGTCCTGAGTCTTTCCAAAGCAATTTTCTATTTAGTGTGAGGTAGAGGTCTCTCTCTCTCTCTCTCTCTCTCTCTCTCTCCACACACACATACTTCTCCCTCTCCTCCCTCCCACCTTTTGCCTGTTACTGCAGCTGTCTTGGTATTATTTGTTAAATTATTTTTTCCTTTTACTTTTCTTGGACCATAGTGTCAGGGTTCAGGACTCTCAGTGCTATTCTTTGGGTCTGTGTATTTAGCCTTATTCCTGCATCCTTTGGTCCCGGGTGTCTTAATTTTATAATGAGTTTTGAAATTAGAAAGTGAAAGCTCTTTTAGAAAGTGAAATTTCTCCACTCTTACTCATTTCCACATTGTTTTGAATATTGTGAGCCTCTTAGGACCAACTTTTCAGTTTCTGAGGAAAAATCTGGAATTTTGATAGGAGTTGCATTGAATCTATAGATCCAAATATTACTTTTAGACCTCAATAAAAAGATTTGCTAAACTGAGTTTTTTTTCCTCTGATATATTGTAACTGTTAATGAATATTTTTTACTTTATAAAATAGATCTGTTAAGACTTTTTTTAAAGATTCATTTTTATTTGAAAGGCAGATTTATAGAGAGGAGAGACAGAGGGCTCTCCCATCTTCTGGTCACTCCCCAAATGACCCCAGTGACCAGAGTTGGGCTGATCCAAAGACTGGAGCCTAGAGCCTCTTCCAGGTCTCCCACACAGGTGCAGGGTCCCAAGGCTTTGGGCCGTCCTCCAGTGCTTTCCCAGGCCACAAGCAGGGAGCTGGATGGGAAGTGGAGCTTTCCATTCGGCTGAGACATGTACTGATGCCCATATGGGATGCTGGTGCTAGCAGGTAGAGGATTAGCCTATTGAGTCACTGTGTTGGCCACAACACCTTTTTTTTTTCAAGATTAATTTTTAAAATTGTATTTGAAAGGCAGATTTTACACAGAGAAAAGAAGAATCAGAAGGAGAGAGACCTTCAGACCTCTGTTTTACTCTCCAAAGAACATAATGAGATTTCGTTGGTTCAAAGCCTTGAGCCTCCTTCAGGTCTCCCACATGGGTGCAGGACCCCAAGAGTCTGGGCCCTCCTCTGTTGCTTTTCCAGAAACTTAGCAGGGAGCTGGTTTGGAAGTGAAACAGCAGGATTCTGACTGGTACTCACATCAGATTCCAGCACTGCAGTAAGAAGCTTACCCACTGATCCTTGGTGCTGGCCCCAGACCCTTGCTGATACTGCATTGGCATGGTTTTATTTATAATCCACATTTCATAATCTGTGAAATCTCCTCTCCCCTGCTTTGTGAATGGGATTTATAATAGTCATTGTATAGACTATGTATGAGAAGGCAAAGGATAGGAAGGGGAGATGGAACTGTGCTAGAGAAGCAGTATAAGCAGCCTGGGAGTGTCAGAACCTGTCGTTTGACTGTGTATTCATGTTCTAATGTGCTTCAGCAAGCACAAGATGTTAAATACATTGCTAATTTCATTGAGCATTCCTCATCATCATGTAAATGGATATAATGAATTTTAATGCCAAAAATGTTTTCAGGGAGATTCAATTGCTCTTTTATGCAGTTGTTATGAGAGTGAGAAGTACTATTGTAATAAACAGCATTTGGGATGAACCATTATAATTACCCCAAACTCAAGAGAAGCAAATGCATTAGAATGGATGAGGTAATTAGTAGAGTTACTTTTAAAGATTTAGAATGATAAACCTAGAGAGTTTCTCATATGTCTATATAAAAATATGTATATTTACATATATTTCCAAAAGAAGCTACCAGATCAGAGTTTATTATTAATAGTTCTGTAAATTAATTCAAAATACAAATGCAATTACTGAAGATATAAATTTTTAGATATTGTTCCCAAAGATGTCAGTCATAATTATCCCAAGAGAATGAAAGACATTTAATTTACAAAGACTAAGTTAAACCAAATTTCCCATGACCTGGGCTGGTCTGGCTTTCAGGCAGGTCTAGAGCTGTTGAGAGAAGACAGTGGCACAATGAGCTGCGCAGTACTGGGCTTTTCATAAACGGGCCAATCATTTAGAAGGGTTAACATCTGAAAAATGAAACCTTAAAGAAAGCACTATTTTCTCTTTTTAAAAAGTTTTGTTTAGAGTTACAGATAAAGGCAGAAAGAGATTTTGCATCCGCTGGTCCACTCCCCAGATGGCTGCATTGGCTAGGGCTGGGGCAGGGCACAGCAGGGAGCCAGGAGCCTGAAACCAGGAGCCAGGAGCCTCTTTTGGGTTTCTCACTTGGGTGCAGGAGTTGTGAATGACTCTGGTCATCTACTGCTCTTTTTCCAGGCTCATTAATAGGGAGTTAGATTGGAAGCAGAGGACCTTGTACCCGTGCTCAAATTGGATTCCATGTTGCATGCTATATAGCAGCTTAACCTGTTCTACCACAACACTGGCTCCAAGAAACTAGTGATTTCAACTGAATTGCCATTGAACTACTTGAATTTCGGTAAAGTTTTGTAATTGGCAAAAAAAAAAAAAAAAAAAAAAAAAGTTAAAAGCTTGTTTTCTAAAAGGTAGAAATATTTGGCATATACAGCTGTGAAATATAATACTTTGGGGGCATGGCAGCTGGAATGGCTAAGAAAAGGGTTCATTCCTGAAATCAGTGTGCACTCAGGCAAAGGCTCCATCCTGCAACCTGTCCCAGGAGACATCATTTTTTTTTTTTTTTGGCAAGGAAGCCTGTATATGGCAGGTAGCTTGAGGCCAAGGTCTTCCAGAGCTCTGGTGACCTGAGCAGGTTCCAATGGTTGAGAAAACATTCATGAGGACTACTGTGTTAGATCCTGTGCTAGCACCTGAATGGACTCTTGGGCTTTTGATCCAGTGGGGAGTCTGAGTTCTTGGTGAATGCTGCTACCATTCATTGAGTGGAAGATTCAGGAAAGGTGAGGCAGTTTTGTGAAGCTAGTGGAACATCTGGTTAGAGATAACTAGTGAATCTCAGGGGAAGCGTTGAATTGGGAGTTGTCATTGTCCAGATGCAAATTAGAATATTTGACATTGCTGGAGTAGCACAGAGATTCTATGGAGTAAAAAGTAAAGGTGAGAGCTGAAACCCTGGAGCTACCTTTGCCTTGCGGTTCAGCAGCAACATCCGATGAATGTTACTATTGGAATACACAGCATTCTCCCAATGGTAAATTTACATTTGAAAAGCATGAATAAACTTGTAAAACATGTTCCAGAGGAGATTATCACAGCAAATAGAGACCCAGGACATTTCAAAAGTGAAAGTTTAAGATGTAGGCCAATAATAAAATCCCAAGTAGCTTCAAAAAACTTCATGAACCCCACATGAACTCTAATGACTTACTGTTTTAATGAAAACTATGAGGGATGATAGTTTAAATGAAAACCATTTGGAATGCATGGCTGAGCTTGAGATAGCACACTCAGATCATAAAGCCACTTTTCAGTTGGGAAAACTAAAAATTAAGAGGGCAATACTCAAGAGTTCAAGGCCATGGGATTGGCCAGCAGGGCTGAGAGGAAGTCTTGGGACTTGAGGGATGCCTGAAGGTTGGAAAGAGAATGTTAGCTGTGTGCTCTGTGTCATTGCATATCCCATGGAGGGATTGGGGCTCTTATATGGATTGCAGTTGTTGTTTTTTTTTTTTTTTTTTGAAGATTTGGGAGGAGGGGCAAAGGCAGATTATCAAAAAGAAGGAGAGACAAATCTTCCATGTACTGATTCACTTCCCAAATGGCCATAACGACCAGAACTGAGCCAATCCAAATCCAGGAGCCAGGAGCTTGGGTCTCCCACGTGGGTGCAGGGTCTCTAGGACCTGGACCATTCTCCACTGCTTTCCCAGGCTATATGCAGGGAGCTGCTGGGACATGAACCAGTGCCTGTATGAGGTGGTAGTACTGGCAGGTGGGGGATTATTAGCCTGTGAGCCACAGTACCAGTCCCTGGCTGGTGGTTTTTAACACAAGCACTCCTGGGCTCACTGCTTTGCAACCATTATCTTTATCTATCTTAAGGAATTTTCAACTTTTTACTTGGGAAAATGTACTTGTTTGTCGGCAACGCCCGCGTCGCTGCGCGTCGCGTCGCTGCGTACCCGAGCCAAGCGGAGGGACTAGGGTTACAAACAGACAACACACAAGACAACACAAGACAACACGCAGTCGGTCCCTCTTGTAAACAATGCCAAGTTTATTTGGGGTCAGCCTGCATCTTTTATAGTCTTCCTAGTCCCTCCCAGTATTATCCCAATGCTCAATCAACTCCTAAGCTCCCCTGGGGGCATCTTAACAAAGAGGAAGCAGGGAAGAGTAACTTGCAGTCAAGCCGGGGGCTAAAATGCATTAGGCCAAGAGTGCCCATTCTGTTACCCCTTAGAAACAAGCTAAGCTGTGGAGTTCACCCTTGGGAGACCGGGGCCTGCACTTGTTCTGTCCTCTTTTTAGCTTTTTGTTTTATTTCCCTTGGTAGTTTGTACCTTCATTTTGGAAAGATGTCAGTCTGTCATGATTCTGTTCTAGAAACACGAAGAGAAAGATTTTGTTTGAACTTTTCTTTAGCTGGAGTGTGAGGGAATAGCTGTGTGCGGGGAGGGCCCAAAGGTCATCCAAATGACGGAACAGAGAAGTGGATGCAAAGCCAAGGGTGAGAGAGTGGGTTTCTTGGTGTAGTTAGCCTTCTACTGCTAATAGATCCCAGCCAAGAGTTTCTCTCTACCTTTGCAGTTTTGACTGAGTGATGCTTTCTTGTAAGAGTGGTCTGCAGGGCCCGGCACAGTAGCCTAGTGGCTAAAGTCCTCACCATACAGGCACTGGGATCCCATATGGGCACTGGTTCGTGTCCTGGCTGCTTCACTTCCCTTCCAGCTCTCTGGTTGTAGTATGGAAAAATAGTAGAGGATGGCTGAAAGCTTTGAAGCCCTGCACCTGCATGGGAGACCTGAAAGAGGCTCCTGGCTCCTGGCTTCGGATCAGCTCTTCTCCAGCTGTTGTGGCCACTCTGGGAGTGAACCAGGGGATGGAGGATCTTCCACTCTGTCTCTCCTTCTCCCTGTAAATCTGAATTTTCAATAAAAATAAATAAATCTTAAAAAAAAAAGTAGTCTGGGCCCAGCACAGTAGCCCAGCAGCTAAAGTCCTCACCTTGAATGCACTGGGATCCCATATGGGCACAGGTTCATGTCCTGGCTGCTCCACTTCCCATCCAGCTCCCTGCTTGTGGCCTGGGAAAGCAGTCGAGGACAGCCCAAGGCCTTGGGACACTGAACCTGCATGGGAGACCTGGAAGGAGCTCCTGGTTCCCGGCTTCAGATTGGCTCAGCTCCAGCCATTGTGACAGCTTGGGGGAGTGAATTATCGGACGCAAGATCATCTTCTCTGTCTCTCCTCTCTGTGTATCTAACTTTGCAATAAAAACAAATAAATCTTTTTTTTAAAAAAAAGTGGTCTGCAGCAAGTGGAGGTCATGTTTTGGAAGCATTCATGTGTGAGTCTGCCATTCTGTTCCCTCCCCCTGCCCTGCCCCATAACCGGTGGAGCATGTGCTATGGTCTGGACATGGTCTGGCTCCAAAATCCATGCAGATGTTTAAATCTTATTTAATCTAATTTTGATGTTTTGGAGGTAGATCTAGTGAGATGTCCTGAGGTTATTGGGAATCTGTCTTCAGAAATAATTTTTTTAAAAGAACTATTTATTTGTTTGTTTTAAAGATCTATTTATTTTTATTACAAAGTCAGATATACAGAGAGGAGGAGAGACAGAGAGGAAGATCTTCAATTTATTGATTCACTCCCCAAGTGACCACAATGGCCAGTGCTGAGCCAATCCGAAGCTAGGAGCCTGGAGCTTCCTCTGGGTCTCCCAGGCGAGTGCAGGGTCCCAAGGCTTTGGGGCATCCTCAGCTGCTTTCCCAGCTCTCCTTTGTGCATCACAGTGATAGCAAGTCTCAGGTCAGCTTCTGCTGCTTTTGCAAGCACATTAACGAGGAGCTGGGTTGAAAGTGGTGTAGCTGGAGACTGGAACCTGTGTTCACATGGGTTGTTAGTGCCACAGATGGTGATTTAACGTGCTTTGCCACAGCACTGGCCCCAGAGATTCTTGTGAAAGAGTTGGTTATGAGCCCAACTGTGGGCCCAGCTTCTCTGTTTTCTGGCTGATCATGTGTTACTTACCCCAAACATGTGTCATTGTCTTCTGCTGCCTTTACAGGTCACATCATTTGGGGGGTGCGGTGGGGGGCCCATCATAGGCTTGAACCCCTTAAACTTTGAGCTAAACAAATCTTATTTTGGTACAAAGTTAGTGGGCTTATATGTTTCATTGTGGCAACAAAAGCTCACTAATAATAGATAATGCTATTGTTCATCCTCAATAACATTGGAATAACACTTGCAGTCATGCATTAAGCACTCCAGAGCATTGCCAATGTTCCTCCTGCCCCTGCGCACCCAGACTGTCCTTCCTACTCGCCTCCCAGCTGAATCCATTCCCGTGGCTGGGTCTGACCGGCCCAGATCTCGGGGCACTTCACGCTCCTGCCCCGCCCCACTGTTTAGCCCTGTCCTCTGGGCTCTTCACATGCCTGGCTGCCTGCTGTCTGCCTTCTTCAAGTCCTCATTTAGGCCTGTTTTATTTTTTTTTATCAAAGATTTATTTTATTTTTATTACAAAGTCAGATATACTGAGAGGAGGAGAGACAGAGAGGAAGTGGAGCTGCCGGGATTAGAACCAGCGGCCACATGGGATCAAGGCAAGGACCTTAGCCACCAGGCCATGCCGCCAAGCCCTAGGCCTGTTTTATTTTATGGAGCCTTCCAGAAATGATCCAACTATGTTGGCTGAGCCTTGTTTCTGGAATGGGAGTTAAAGAGGGGCCAGCCGTGGGGAGAGCAGGCAGTGAGCCAGGGGGAAGAACTAGATGATGCGCATAGGAACCCACTGGCAACGACCTATAGTTGAGCTAATCTAATGAGATCAGTGCATTCCCAGCTGGACAAACAGTTCTCTCAGAGAGCTTCTGAAATCCCCTCCACTCTGATGCCCCACCATGATGTTTTTATGTTTCTTAAGGAAATGTGCAGATGATCGAATAGCTACCACAACCAGCAACTGATTCACTGAAATGAGGTATACCTGAAAATTATTAAGAGTCATTTTGAAAACTTGAAAATTCTGGATATTGGTTGGGAACCTGGAGGAGAGTGAAAATGCATCTCATCCAAGTCACAGATCCGTCAAGGACACAGAGAAAGGAAAATGAGTAGAAATGTGTCAAGTTAGGAAGTTAGTTCCAGCAATTCTTTGCTCAGATGGGATCATAACAGGTATTCACATGGTTGTGTGATATTTCAGTTTAAAATACTATGGTTTCCCCCACCATTTCTGCATTGGTGATTGTCTCTACTGCTTTGTTAGCATGAAGAACACTGTGGTGAGCACCCTTACTCATACATTTGCATGTTCTCTTTCACAGCTTGGTCTGCTGCTCTGTGACCATATCTGCTTAAGAAATTCTCAGAGCCTTGTAAATCCTTAAGGACACTGGTTGATCAACAGAAATTACTTTATTGATAAGGAATTTTTACACAGCCATTGCATTATAAAGCTACTGAATGTCCTAGCATTTTGAAAATGTGCCAGGCTTATCATAAGATGTCGATTTAAAATTACTGGGCAAAGGATAAGAAGTAGCTGAGTGTGTGGAAAGAATCTGAAATGAGAGGATGAAGTGGACAAAGGGCAATGGATAGTAATTAGTAAACATGAAAAGCAGATAAGCATAAGATATACCCAATAGTTGTGCTAGTAGTAGGGTGGGCAAAGTAGGGGATCCAATTATTTTCCAAGGGTTGCTTGGTCAACATGATTGGGAAACAGGACAACATTTTACTCTATGAGCTAAATCACGAAGACAAAGGTCAAAGATGAAGTTGTGTTTTGAATTCCCATCAGCTGCATGACTGACCAGCAGGGGTCGTGTGATCAAGTGACTCACCTGGACAGTTGAACAGCTTTACTTGTCAAAACTACAAGCCATGGAGCAAGCTGCTTTTAACCGATTAGCACCTTGGGCAATGCATAACACTTCTCACAATTGCAAGACAAAATTTATTTAAACTATTTTGGGATGCTCTCTTCTTGGATAAATGAACAGTGATTTATCCACATAACAGCAATCATATCTAATGAAAATAACAACCTAAAGTAAAGAAATGGAGTGTGCGATAACATCCAGGTGAATAAATAATGAAGTCAGGCCCGTAGCTTCTTTCTCAGGAAGCACAAATGCCCTCTTTCCTTCCTCCTCTTTATTACACGCCTCTCATGCCTCCTAACGCTGCTTCTCCTCGATTATAGCTGTTGGCATTGATTGTTTTGCTTTATATCTGCTAGCCCCAGGAATTCATTTATATGACATGTTCTTTCCTATGCTTTAAAAAATGATTGCATGTTTTACTTCATCTTACTCTTTGAGGACAGGCAGGTAGCATCTAATAGTTTTCTGAATTTTTTTTTTTTTTATTTAAGAGGGAAAGAGAAAGAATGAGCAAACATGAGCACACTCTACTGCTCCACTCCCCAGGGCTCAAAATGGCCAAGGTTGGTGCAGCCCAAAGCCAGGATCCAGGAATTCAATTCGAGTTGGCTTTTTCCCCAAATGGATTATTTGAGCCACCATCACTGCTTGCCAGGGGCCTGCACTAGCAGGCAGCTGGAGGCAGGTGTGAGAACTGGGAACTGGACCCAGACATTGTAAGATGCAGCACAGACGGGCCAAGTGGTCTGAACCACTAGACTGAACAGCCACCCCTGGAGCAGCCTTCTAAGTTGAACAGGCTCAGGCTTCTTGCACAGGGAGCCTGAATACAAAGCAGGGAAAGGGTTTCAATAACTAGCAAAGGTAGATTGTGTCTGCTGGGTGGAGAGCAGACTACATCACCAGGGCACAGGTGGATAAATTAAGGCTGTGCACAGAATCTGACCTGCTACTTGCTTTTTAAAATTTATTATTTATTTTATTGGAAAGGCAGATTTATAGAGAGACAGAAAAATCTTCTATCCGCTGGTTCTCTCCCCAGATGGCTGCAATGGCCAGAGCTGAGCTGATCTGAAGATGGGAACCAGAAACCTCTTCTGTGTCTCCCACATAGGTGCAGCAGTCCAAGGCTTCAGGCTATTCTCTGCTGCTTTCCCAGACCACAAGCAGAGAGCTGGACTGGAGATGAAGCAGCTGGGACACAAACTGGCACCCATATGGGATGCTGGTTCTTGCAGGTAGATCTATTTTTAAAATAAAATTTATCTTCATTTTCTTTCAAAGATTGCAAAAGAGAAAGAGTGTGAGCTTGCTTTCATCTGCTGGCTCACTCTCCAAAGACGTGCAGCAGGCAGAGCTAGTCCAGGCTGAAGCTTGCAGCCCAGAAGCCCAACATGGTCTCTGTGGAGTGCATAGACCCATGTACTTGAACCATCACCTGCTACCTCCCATTGTATATGTTAGGAAGTTGGACAGGAAGTGAACGATCTGGGATTTGAACTGGGTACTCTGATATAGATATGGGCTCCCAGATGTAACTGCTGCCTAACACCCACATCTCTTTTTTTGTTTGCTTGTTTTGTTTTGTAAGATTTATTTACTTTTTGAAAGTTGGAGTTAGAGAGGATGAAGCGAGAGTGAGACAGAGAGAGAGGGGGAGAAAGAGAGTTCTTCCATCTGTTGATTCACTCCCCAAATGGCCACAATGGCCAGAACTGAGCTGATCCAAAGCCGGGAGCCAGGAGCTTCTTCCAGGTCTCTCACATGGGTACAGGGTCCCAAGGCTTTGGGCCGTCCTCGACTGCTTTCCCAGGCCACAAGCAGGGAGCTGGATGGGAAGTGGAGCTGCCAGCACCCAGGCTTGTTTTTCAAGCATCGCTGATTTGGGTAAACGTTGCAATTATTTATGTGTCACAAGCAATTTTTATGTTTTTAAAAATTATCCCATGATTTCTGCTTTTGAAATGTCACCTAATTAATTTTCATCTAATGATTTTGCATATTTGTCTTAAAATAAACTGCAAATGATAATAACCCATTCAACCTCTGAGAATAAATTTCAATATTTGTTCTGTCTTTTGAAGTCTTATTGTTCCTTTCATGGTTTATGTTCCTTTCTTTTAAATTCACGAAAAATGTTCTTGCTTATTTCTCGAAAATGAGATATTGTGGGGAAGCTGAGGAAAAAGATGAACCAGTAAATCCCTTTGGAGCCTAGGTATATAACTTTTGTGCATATTACCTGTTTGATACAAACAGAACTGTCTCGGCCCCTACCAAGAATCTGTAACAGAGACTTCTTTCGCACTTTCGTGGTTCATGTGTTGAGAGCTGGTCTACTCATGAAACATGTCAATTTGGGCAAGCTTCTGAGTTCTACTCATGGACAAGGGAAAGGGAAGATGCTCCCTGAGGTGAAACTATTGCAAGTCCCATGGGATGTTGTGAAGTGGAGAGCTGCAGTGAAACTGTCCTACCTATCTGAATATTCCTTAAACAAGAGCGGGGTCCAAAAGCAGGTACCCTGCTATTGCTGGATGACAGCCAATGGCAAACCTTAGTCTGCCACTGTCAATGTATCACTCATAGCTCTGTTGTCCTTGGCTGGGGCTGCACAGGTCTGCGTGTGTGCCAGGCTCTTGCTCTCCTATCCAGGGCTCAGGTCCTATTGGCTGCCTTAGGTTGGCCTCTGCAGGTGCTTGCGGCTAGGCTCCACATGTCCTCCACTCTCCAGCACACTGCATCCTGGCCGCATTCTCGTTAGCAATTTTAGAGGTATATGAGAGTGTCCATAGGAACACACAAGATCTTCTCTGGACTTGGCCTTTTTTAGTGACCAAAACACATGAACGAGCCCAGGCTGAAAGGATGACAAAATAGACTCTGCCCTAGTGGGATGAATTGAAAAATTGTATGGTAAAAGTTAGGGGCATAGGGCCAGGAGGAGAGTTGATGCAATGTCTCCCATAGACTCCAGTAATGTGACCAAGGGAATGATGAGTGTGACACACACTCATCTTTCAGGGATAATAGGGACTTTGTTTCTTGCTGATCTAAGCTTATGTCTGTCAAATGTCAGTAACCATCTCCCCATTTTCCACATCTAAGAGGAACTACACTGTAAGGACTCTATGAAAATCCTGACTTTAAACATTGTTTCTCATCTACACTGATGTCTAATATGCAATTATAAGGGTTATTTGTTTGTTTTGTCCCCATCCTCCCACTTTAAAAGCCAACAAACTTGAAAAGAATAATGTGAAAACTTTCTGGCATCACTTTCTTCCTTCTCTCTTTTTAAAATACTTATTTATTATTTTTAATGGAAAGGTAGATATACAGAGAGGAGGAGAGACGGAGAGGAAGATCTTCCACTCGATGGTTCACTCCCCAAGCAGCCACAATGGCTGGAGCTGCGCCAATCCGAAGCCAGGAGCCAGGAGCTCTTCCAGGTCTCCCACGCGGGTGCAGTGTCCCAATGCATTGGGCCGTCCTCAACTGCTTTCCCAGGCCACAAGCAGGGAGCTGGATGGGAAGTGGAGCTGCCGGGATTAGAACCGGTGCCCATATGGGATCCCGGGGCTTTCAAGGCAAGGACTTTAACCACTACACTATCATGCTGGACCCCTTCCTTCTCTTTTAAGGAAAGGTAAGCCAGTGCAGGTTAGTTTCATTCTGATTTTCCTGCATTAGCTGTAGGACTTTGTAAACTCTTCTAGTTAGTAAGTTTATTATAGCTGAAGAGACTTTCCTTGTAGGTGCATTTCAAGCAGGCATCTCAGTTTCTTTGTGAGACATGATTAGGGCTGCCTGAAAAGTGTATTTATATCACTCACAGTCTGATGGTCATTTTTTAGGGGTTATCTATGCAAATCATGTTTCTCCCTTACCATTTTGTGGTGTGTGTGTGAGCATGTGCACGTGTGTGTGATTGCCTAGGTCACTCTCTCCTCTCCCACGAAAATTCGATTCTGTGGATTCATAAGTCCCACTTAAAGTATGGTGTGATGTTGTTATAGAATCTATAAACATCTTCCTGCATAATTTAAACCGTGTCAAGATTGCTCATAATACCTAACGCAATGTAAGTGCTATGTAAATAGTTGATATGCTGTAGTGTTTAGGGAATGATGAAAAAAGCCTGTGGTGTTCAGTGCAGACGCAGCATTACAGGCCCAACTACATCTGCCATTCAAAGTTGGTTGAGACCTCAGATACTGAGGGCTGGTTTCTGTCTGTGGGAGGGTCTTGGAAGGGATCTTGCAAAAGTTCTCAAGACAAGCATGTCATCTCTTTTTTCTACTTCCCAGGACCCTTTTGGTACTCTCTCATATGTATATCATACGTATATGCAAACTTGGTAGAAGTGATCTTAGGGGGAATTTTCAGTTTTTCTTTGGTCTATCTTTGAACCAGTCCCCCACCCTTTCTTCTCTACAACTTTGCTTTTCTCTCAGTTCCCATCCTTACCTGGCACTGATGCCACTGGGCTTTGTCACCTCCTATCAGAAGTGTATACAGTTTGATGAACACATGTGTATTGACGTGTTAGTACATTGACACATTATTTTCTTCAAGTTGATTGGTTTTTGAAGTGGGACTTTGGAAGAGAGGCAGTGTTTAACCCAAAGCAAAACACACACACACACACACACACACACACACACACAACCTCTTGTAATTGCATAGTACACATCAGCATACTTATCTTAGGGCTTTTCTCGAACCTTCCACCTTTATATCTCCATGAAATAAGGCCTGTTCTTTTTTTATTATTGCTTCAAAATTTGCATAACATATTAATTGACTATATTATTATAAGCATCATAGAAGCTTGCGTTTATTTGATGTAGAGAATGAACCCTTCTAAGATTCTAACTCCTTGGAGGAGGTTATATGTCCTCAGTGACACCCTATGAAATGTCATGTGACTCAACAAATCCTGTGGATGGTAGAAGAGAAGTCGCAGTTCTTATTTAATAAACCCTGTGTTTGTGCTTTCCGCTCACACACGTGACCTTGAGAGCAGTGTTGCATGCAGTATGCTGGGTGGATGTGCTGCATGGATGTTACACGTGAGCACATTAAGGGTCAGAGTTTCAATGCCTTGATCAAGTTCACAGGGTTAAACCAGAGGAGCTGGTAGGATAAGGTTCAACCTGCTCTTTTCACTCTATGCCCGGAAGCATTTCTCACATAGGAACCCCGGAGCCTCTCACAGATTTCTTGGTCTGATGGAACTCCGGTGACCTCCACTGAAATATTTTAGCCTGGCTTGTCTTGCTGGGATTCAAGCAGAAACAGATGTCTTGCCCCCAGCGAGCTGAGTTGGTAGGAAGCAGATTTGCCACAGTAGCCATTCTGCCCCCTAGTGGTGAGATGTCTGTGGGCTGGTTTTTGTTCACAGTCAGAATTGTCCCTTGCTCTGGGACTTGGAGAGGAACAAGGATTCTTCTTTGGACCGGCTGCATCACAAGTGGGCACCAGGGCTGCCCTTGGACCAGGACAGAAGATGCAGATGCCCTGGGTTCTGCAACTTAGAGGACCACAAACCAGGAAAGGCAGACTTTTGGAGACATTTGAACTCAAAGTCTAGGAAATTTAAAAGTTTGATACATATTAAAGAGTCATGAAAGGCTTTTGAAAGTATACTGATGATTAAATTATTGACAATTAGGAGAGACTGATGCATTGGTTGACCCAGACACCATACCCTATCTCCTATTTGGAAAGGGACCGCTCAGGCCTGATGCTTCTAGGCTGGGACTCTGCAATCTGTAGGTGGTAGAGGAAGCACTCCTTCTATTCCAGGAAGCCCTGGAAGAGTGGCTGTTGCAAAGCATCCAGCAGAGGTGATCAGGCAAGAGGGCTCTCCAGATAATCTCAGTATCGCCTTCTCTGCTGGTGCAGAAAAGTTTGCGGATGCATTGAAGCTTGCCTGGAAATCTTGACTCCATAAAATGCCCTCCTTGCCTTGTTGGGAGTTTGATCTTGTGGCTTTGAGGCAGATCTGTTCATCATGCTGCCACCCAGGCCTCCCAGGCTTGCCTCAGCTTCCTGTCCACGAGACTGTGCTGTCACTCAGACTAGAGTAACAGCACGGCTAACCCTGCAGA
This sequence comes from Ochotona princeps, assembly GCF_030435755.1. Lineage (NCBI taxonomy): Eukaryota > Metazoa > Chordata > Mammalia > Lagomorpha > Ochotonidae > Ochotona > Ochotona princeps. Next base: position 1,033,648 of record NC_080865.1, on the reverse strand, counting down.
GCCCATCCATGGCAAGCATAATCCTTATGCTGTGCAGTGTTCTGTGGGGATGGCTGCCAGGCTGTGGGCTAGCTTGATTTCTAAGCTCTGTGTTGTGTTAGGGTTAGAGTATGTGACCCTCTCTATTTCTGTTTTGTTCTAGGCCCTACAAGTGTTACTTTTGGCAAGTCATTGTAGAAGCATTGCTGTCTTTGTGATCTTTAGAGTAATGTCTTGAAAACTTTGAGTTACTTTCTGTAAAACAATTAAAATAACAAAAAAGCTCCAAAAGAGCTAATAAAACAGACTGAACCATCCCAAAACTTGTAGTCTGAAACATGTGGGATCTGACTCCAGCCATCTATACACGTCAGGGAAGGTTTTTTTTTTTTTAAGAACTGTTTTTATTTTTATTTGAAAGGCAGATTTTTATAGAAGGAGAAGGAGAGACAGAGAAAGGTCTTTGATCTGCTGGTACATTCCCTAAATGGTCACCTTGGCCTGAGCAGAATGGATTGAAGGCAGGAGCCAGGATCCTCTTCTGGGTCTCCGACATGGGTGCAGGGTCCCAAGGCTTTTGGCCATTCTCTAATACTTTCCTAGGTCACAAGCAGGGAGCTGGATGGGAAGTGGAGCAGCTGGGACATGAACTAGCACCCATTCTGAAGAATGTCCCAACCTAATAGCTGCCATCAGGGTTGTACTGCCCCCAGCCTCTTCTTTTCCTGGAGATTTTTTTCATTCTTGTTGCTTTCCCCTCATTTACTGAGGTCTGTCCTTGCATTCCTCAGGTATCCAATCCTTTGTTTACAAAACAGTTTGCTACCTTCTCTGCACTAGTCTGAATTCCTTGCAAACAGGTGGCGGGAACCACCTCCTGGCCTGCAGTTTCTGCCTTTCACACCTGTTAGGAATCTGACAGACCATGGCAAACAAGCTCAAGACAACTTGTGTTTTCCTGAACTGCAGTTTTACATATGCCCAAATCAACTCTTTTGTGTCTTAGACTGTGCTTGTTTTGCCCTTATGGGCTGATTATTAGGAGTTGAACCAGATCTTCTCAAAGGTAGGTGGAAGTGCTAACCCTGGGTCCTTGCTGTCTGTTTGGGAAATAGGGCTGTTGTAGATGTGATCTGGTTAAAATGAGATCCTTACAGCAACCCCTCACCTAATGCCACTGAACTCTTCATGCGAAGAGGGAAATGCCATGTGAGCACAGATGACAGGAGGAGACAGCCATGTGAAGATGGGGCGGAGGTTAAAGTGATGCCGTCAGATGCAAAGAAAGCCCTGTAGCTACTGTAACTGCAAGAGACAAGGGGGCCTGCTCCCCTATAAACTCTGTGGGGAGCATGACTGCCAACTTTTTAATTGTGGACTTCTGCCTTCCAGACTGGGATAGAACACATTTCTGTTGTTTAAAACGAGCAGTCTTTAGGTACTTTGTTATAGTCATCTTAGGGAAATACTGCACTGGCAAGGGTGGCCTGGGAGCCACCTGAGAAACGTCAGTCTCATTCTTTAGATGCGTCCTGTCTTGTAGACTTTCTCAATGGGAAACATAGTCCTGACCAAGGTGTAAAAGGATTTCCCATGCGAATCCCCCAAAGGGACGTAAAGAACTCGACAGCATTTGCATTGTCCACTTTTAACATCATAGATGGAAGCATGGAAACCAACGTGTGGGGCGGGCATTGGGGTGCCGCTTGGGACACCTGCATCTGGGTTTGGCATGACTGTATTGAGTTCTACCTCTGCTTTCTATCCAATTTCCTGGTGGTGTTCACTTTGCAGACAGTAGATAGTGGTTCATGGATTTGGGAAACCTGCGTGGAGTTCCAGCCTCATGGCTTCGGGCTGGCCCAGCCTGGCATGTTTTGGCCATCTGGGGGAGTGAATCAGCAGATGGAACTGTGTGTGTCTCTCCCTCTTTCTTTTCCTCCCTTCCTCTCTCCCTCCCTGTCTCCCTCTCTTCCTTTCTCTCCTTTTTAAATAACATCTGGGACTGGTGTGGATTTTCGTGTTCTGTGTTGAATAAGTATGACTTTCTGTGTTGTGGCATTTTATTTCAGTTTTTAAAACAAAACTGAAATATATATGATTGCTGGCCAAAATACGGGTTTTTGTTGTTCTTGTGGTTTAGCAAAATAATCCATTTTTCTAGAAATAATGCTGAGTGTGATCTCAACTGTGGGGGTAGACAAATTTTTAAGATTTATTTGGGAGGGAAGGAAGAAAGAAAGGAGGTGAGGGAGGGAGGGAGAGACAGAGAGTGAGCGAGCGAGTTTCCATGCATTGGTCTACTCTCTAAATGACCACACCAGGATCCAAGGAGTTTCCTCTAGCTCCCTCACATGGGTGCAGGGCCCCAAGCACTTGGGCCCTCCTCTGCTGCTTTCCCCAGGTGCCTTAGCAAGGAGCTGGGTCAGAAGTGGAGCAGCCTGAGCGTATGGGCAGCTGGTGCTGCAGGCTGAGACTGCTCACTTTGCTATGCTACAGCTCTACCCCCTGATACACAAATTTCTTTTCCATACTAGGTTACCGGTTGATGGGAGAGATTGAAACCGTCAACCCAGGCAGAGTGTTTCTGTGCTTGCCTCCTTTACCTCTGGAACTTATAAATGTTTCAGAGAGATTTAAAAAATTCCAATGCAGCCCCTTTGAAGTCATTTGTAGTCCTGGGCAGTAGACATACGGCTTATATCTGTATTTCTCAAGGGATTGAGGTAATACCATTTTGTGTACAAGAATCATGGCTGGTGAGAGCGAAGAATGGATCTTGGCATCAAGAGAGAATCAGCCCAGGCAGTGCTATTTCAGGGTCTGCCTTTCCAAACTCCATTTAGCTTGTAAGTAGATTCTTCCCAGTCTTGCTTTGATGGACTGCTCTCAACTCTGTGGTCACCCCTGACATTTTGCTGCTCTACAATTAACTCAGGCCATTTTTTTTCTCCTGGAGAAGGACTGTATGTCACTAATATGCATTTGCTAAGGGTTCCCTTGACTCGGGAGAGTGGCTGTGGATAAGCAGCTAATGATGGTGCCTGAAGAAATGGAAAGTTTGTGATTGAGAGCCCAGCTATTCACCCTGAGCCAATTGCCGTGTGTTCACACTGCCTGCCTTCTAGTCTCTCATTAAAGCTCACTGGGTTACCGGGTCAGCTGCAATTTCTTGTTTCAGGGAATGAAAAAGAAAATAGGATATGCTTCTGAAAGGATTGAAAACTCCCTCTGTCATCCCTACAGGTGCCAGTGCTGTTGGCTGAGTTGCTAAGCAGAAAAACCATGGAAATGACTCAGAAAAAGGAGTGACATTTTCCTAATGAGATTTTAGGTATCAGGGTGCGAGGCGTTTGTCCCCCACCCCACCCCACCCCCCACCCCCCGGCATGGCTGGGCATGGAATTAAGTCTGACCCATCAGGCACATCAGGCAGAACCAGAAGAACTCAGTGCAAGCATAGTTTTCTCCCTTTTGTGGCACGTAGCTGTTGCTCGGGTTCCAGTTCCCCAATTTCTCTACAAGGTGCCAGGGGCATGGCTTGTGAGTGGCGGAGCAGGGGGCTGAGCAGCAGCTGTGTGTTCTCCTCCTCCACTGACCTTCTTCAGTGGCATTGGGCCCCAGGAAGGCAGAGCCAAGGCTGGCAGAAGTTTGTCTGAACAATCTCTGCTTCTGTCTCCTTACCCTTTGTTTTGCCTTAAAAAAAAAAAAAAGATTTATTTTTGTATGAAAAGCAAAGTTACAGAGAGAGAAAAGTTGGAGATCTTCCATCTGCTAATTCACTCCCCAAATATTTGCAATGACCAGAGCTAATCCAATTGAAAGCCAGGAACCAGGAGCTTCTTCTGAGTCTCCCATGTGGGTGTAGGGTCCCAAGGACGTAAGCCTTCCTCCACTACTTTTCCAGGCCATTACCAGAGAACTGGATGGGAAATGGAATAGCCAGGACTAGAACTGGTACATTTGAGGTATTGGCACTAGCAGGCAGAGGATTAGCCTGTCGAGCCATAGCACTGCCTCCTCTCCTTAACCTTTCAAACTACCTACTGAATTACTTATTTTTCTTTGTTTTTCCCTCACTCCTATGTTGCATCCCAAATGGGACAGGTCCTGTATGCCTACAAGACAATGCTGTCTCTTTTAACTGTTGGTTTGATACGTCCACCTTCCCAGGATGCAGTGTGGCTTTTGGCACAGGGTTCATGCTAAGATCCTACCTCATTTGCATATCTAATTGTGGTACCATCCACTTCCTTATGAAAGGAGGTGGAAGAAGGTGGGCCCTCTCTTTCTCCCTTGGAACCCGCTTAGAGGCGCTGTTCCCACTTTCGCTCTTTCCACAGTGGAATGCACTTGGATGTGCTGGGATATGCTGTTCTGTTGTGCCTAATCCCTCCTCTCCCCACCTCCTCCACTAGCCCACTCCTGGATGGTCCTTCTCAGTCATGGGGATGGTCTGCAGCTTTTATTTTCTCTAGTTTCCAGACAATTCTCTGGCCCATTCTTGATGGGTATTTCTCTGTGAGGGGTAGGCTCCTAGTCAGTCACATGTGAATGTATGTTTATTCTTAGTGCCAGATAAATTCTGCTCCTGCTTATACTAACTTTTGCTTAGAATTTGTATGTCTACGGGAGATAGGAACCTGGTTCCCAAATGAATGTCTTCATTGCCCACAGCACCAGGAGAGCAAAGATTCTCATGTCATGCTTGCTGTTGAATCCCATTGCCTGGTGCTAAGTGCCTCATGTGCTTGTTGAGTAAATGAATGGACAGTGTAAGAATGCAGTTGTGATGTGGTGCAATTTGGAGATTTTTTTAAAAAAGGATTTATTTATTTTTATTGGAAAGGCAGATTTATAGAGAGCAAATACAGAGAGAAAGATCTTTCATCTGCTGGCTTACTCCCCAAGTGGCTACAACAGCCGGAGCTGAGCCAATCTGGAGCCAGGAGCTTCCTCCAGGTCTTCCGCCTGGGTGTAGGGTCCCAAGGCTTTGAGCCATCCTCTGTTGGGAACTGGACCAGCTGGGACACAAACTGGCCCTCATATGTGATCCCAGCAGTTGCAAGGTGAGGATTTAGCCACTGGGCCACCGAACTGGGCCCCGATTTGGAGATCTTAATCTGGATTTTCTCAGATAATATGACTGGAGACTTAAGGCTGTTTTCATATATGGAGAAATGGGGTGCTTTCTATGGTGACATCTTTTTTTAAATCAGCTTTTTATCTTTTCAAGTATACACTGCTGTGAATTAATTTTCTTATTTTCCTTCTTCTTAGGCAGAAAGAGCATCATTTGTTACACACTGCTGCTCGCTTTGCTTTTTCCCCTGCCAGTACTTCCTGAAACTCTCTTGCTCTGCCAGTGGGCAGAGAGCTAGCTGCCCTACTCTCTTTTTACCAGCTAGTTTCCATTTGCATGCTGCAACATGGTGTAGTAAAGCTGCCCCTTTGCATGGACACTTGGTCTTAGTCTGCAGTGAGTAACACTGTTGCTGGTGTGGGACATGTTGGGTTTCAAATTCAAGACTGATGTAGAGGCCGTCGCCCTATATAGCTGAGAGAGTTGCAGTCACCCATTTCTTTGCTGCATTGAACCCATTCCAGTGGATGGATAATCAAACGCTGCTTTGAATTTTCTGCTATTTTTTTGTGTCTGCTTCAAATTTCCCTGAGAAAATGGATCAAGTGACGAGGTAGAATGATGGTATTCCAGGGCCTCTGAGCCTTGTGGCATCCATGCCCACTTGTAAATGCCCTCGCCATTCCCCTGAGCCATCCGGGGGTTATCTAGGGCAGGGCTCAGGCATGGAGGAGGAGTCGGGAAAGGCAGTATCAGCCAAGTGCTACTGGGTAGTATTTTTAGCTTCCTAAGTCGTATTTGCACAGTGTGTGTGGAGCTTGTGGCTTGTATGCAGTAATATGATGACAAAGTGCAGTGAGGGAGCCCTGTGGTTGACACGGTTTCCAGGTCCCTCAGCTGGGTGCCCTCCTCTCCCGCTGGCCCTGTGGCAGTCTCACTCCCCAGCCTGTGCACCCTGCGGGGTATCACCAGGAGGGGCAGAGTTCTCTGCTGAGTGACGCCACTGGGTATGCTGCCCTGAACAGAGTGAATGAGGCTCATTCTCACAGGATGCCTTAGCTTCCCAGATGGTGTGTACTGTTGTGTGGGTGTGGTGAGCTATTTTCTAGGAGCTAAACATACACCTGCTCCCAGGTTAAGGTGCACTTATTTAGTGGCCAAACTTCATCTTGAGTGCCAGATCTGTTCTCGGTTGCCCTGATTGTGTACAGGTCATCTCCCTCTGGCCGCCTACCCCCGTGTCGCTCGGCTGCCTCCCCTCGTGAAGCCTCCTTTCTCAGTGGCTGCTGGAGACTAGAGTCCACTAGAGTCCCCCAGCCAGTTGCAGGTGGCCCTGCTGTGGTAGGCTCAGTGCCAGCTCCTGCCATGGTGCTCCATGACTGGCAACAGCACCTACAGGTGTCACCCTTGTGGCTTTCTGGAGAGTTCAGCCAGTGAGCTTGCCAGCTTCCCAGCCAATTCAGTAGCACCCCCCAGGGATCCTTTGTTCCAGCGGACCCTGTTGGGTGGTTGCCTACCCACCACATTTTGCCTGCAGCTCCTGCTGCATAGCAGTTTGGATTTCCAACTTGCCAGTCCAAGCACAGGCTGAAACTCTGCCACAGGGACACCGCAGGAAGGCCCAGCGAGTTCCTCAACCAGTCCCAGTCCCAGGACATGGGCTCTCTGGGGCGGCCCCTCCTGGCCCCTCCTGGCCCCGGAGAGCCTTCTCCCTCCGTCTGCTCACATCCCTTCTTCTTGCATGCTCTCCCTACCCCTTGAGCTGCTTTGTTTCCTTTGCTTTCTGACTATAAATTTGAGCTAGGATTCATATACCACAAAATCTACCCATTCAAAGCTTACATTTTAGTGGTTTGTGCTGTGCTCATGGGCTTGTGTGATGATCACCACAGTATACTCAGAAGATTTGCATCTCCTCAGAAAGGAATCTTAGGCCCACTGGCAGGCACTCCCCCACCCCTGTCCTCCACACCCAGTGCCTGACAACCGCATAGTGACTTTTTGTCCCGGCAGACTTACCCTTGCAGGAAAGTTAATATAAATGCAGCTATATGCTTTTGTTCTTGGGGTTTTGTTTTTGTTTTTGATACTACTGTGTATTTTTGAAGTTCATCTGTGGTGTTGAATGTATTAGAATTTCATTCCTTTTTATGACTGAATAATAATCCATTATATGGGCACACCACATTTCAGGAATTCATTTCATTCAGCAGTTGATGGACATTTGAATTGTTTCCACTTTTTTGGTGATTGTGAATCATACAAGATTGATATGAACAATCCTGTATAAGTTATTGTTAGGACCTATGTTTTCATATCTCTTGGGCAGATACTCAGGCATGGAAGTTCTGGGTTGTAGGCTCTCTGTTCAAGTTTGGATCTCACTGATGAATATCAGGTAATTATCTTCTTAAAACATTGATCCCAGACTGGCATTGTGGCACAGTGAGTTAAACCTCTGCCTGTGATACCAGTACCTCATATGAGTACTTGCTTGAGTTCTGGATCCTCTTCTTTTTTTTTCCAGTTGCTTCTTCCTTTTCTTTTTTTTTAATTATTATTATCATTTTATGATATAGTTCCTTAGGCCCTGGGATTTCCCTTACTTTCTCCCCAAGTTTCCTCCCCCCCGCCCCCACTAAATTCTCCTATATTATTACTATAATATAGTTTTTTTGCGAACAGTCATATGTCCATCATTGCGGGCATGGACAATGGCAGAGTCCAGCATCCTGTTGTCAAGATAAAGTGAACAGTTTCATTGGGAGTCCATCTTTGATCTCGAAGTAGAGATGCATACTGCATTGTATCCTCACGTCTGGATATGATAGTCTCCATGACACAGTTACTATACATCCCTTAAATGAAAAGCTACAATACAAAATCAACAACAGGAATTTACAATGTCATAAAGTTAAATAGCATGCTACTGAATGACTAATGTGTCACTGAAGAAATGAAAAAGAAAATCAAGAACCTTCTTGAAGAAAAATGCTGCTGTATGATCTTGAGTCATTGAAGAATGTAATGAGAAAGTGTTTTGAAGAGATGAAACTAAAACAAATCAAAATCCATGAGATATATTTTCCACTGATCTTTGTTGGTGAAATGTGTCTCCTGTAGGCAACAGGTAGATTTTTTTTTAATCCAGTCTACTCATCTATGACGTTTGATTGATCAGTTTAAGCCATTTAGATTCAGGGTTAATATGAATGGGTGGTAATTTGTTCCTGTCATTTTAGCAATGGGTTGTTCATTGATTTAGTCTTCTGTTGTTATTTTACTGGGAGGTCCTTCACATTTGCCTTTGGTTTTGGTGAGCACTATTCCTTTTCTCTGTCAAGACAATATCTGTAAGTATCATTTGTAGGACAGGTTTATAAGAAGCATATTAACTTTTCTTTACTGTGAAATAATTTTATTTCATTTTCAAAGACAAAGGAAAGCTTTGCTGGGTACATAACCTGGGCTGATGATTTTTTGTTTTTAGAATCTGGAATATGTTGCTCCATTCTCTTCTGGCCTGTAGAGTTTCCTGTGAGAGATCTCCTGTGAGTTTAATTGGCATTCCTTTATATATCAATTGATTTTTTTCATGTGCACACTTAAGGATCTTTTCCTTATGTTCAGTTGAAGAGAGCCTGATCATCATGTGTCATGGTGAAGATCACTTTTGGTCAACCCTGTTGGGAGTTCTGTGCCCCTCGTGGCCTCTTCTGATCCAACTCCCTGCTAATGTGCCTGGGAAAGCTGAAGAGGATGTCCAAGTCCTTGGGTCCTTGCCGACCATGTGGGACTTGGCTGGAGTTCTTGGCTCCTGTCTTTAGGCTGGTTCAGTCCTGGATATTGTGGCCATTTGAGAGCGGGCTAGTGTCTTCCCCCCGCTCTGTAATTCTGCCTTTCAAGATAATCTTAAACATTTATCTTAGCAGTGAGTATGCGGCTTGGGGTGAAGATGCTGTCCAGGACACTCATGTGTCCTATCAGAGTGCCTGGGTTCAAGTCCTGGCTCCACTCCAGATTCCCTCTTTTTGCTAATGCACACCATGGGAGGCAGCAGATGAGGGCTCACAGACTTCCTTCTAGCCACGTGGGAGACCTGCATGGAGATTCCAATTTCTCCATCAGCTGGGGCCGGACCTGGCTCCTCTGCGCATCAGGGGAGTGAACTGGCAGGTAGGAGCCTACTCTGTTTCTCTGCCTGCTAATATTAAAATAAAGATTCATCTCAGACTTATTTTAATGAACAAGGAAGTTGAGCACATTTAAAGCAGTCAGAAACAGGATCATAAAATGCAGCTACCATGGACTTCGGAAGCGCTCTGGCTGAGATAGAACTGTGCCTCCACCATTTAAAAAATATCTATATATTGGAAAGGCAGAGCAATACATAGAGAAGACAGAGATCTCGCCACTGGTTCACTCCTTAGATGTCCACAACAACCAAGGCTGGGTCAGTCCAAGGCCAGGAACTCAATCTGGGTCTCCCATGTGAGTGGCAGGGACTCGAGTATTTGAGCAAGTAGCCATCAGCTGCTATTTCCCAGGATATGCATTATCGAGAAGCTGGCATAGGAAGCAGAGTTGAGATATGAATGCAAGCCGTTTGATATGGAGTGAGAGCACCCCAACTATTGTACCAAACACTTGCTCCCATTTTAACCTGAGCCGTGACTGACAGGCTGGAGTCAAATCTTCTCCTCCCAGTGTTAGCTGGAATAAGGCACATTCTGACCGGGGAAATGCACAGGTTATGGTTTTCCCTGCTCTAGGTGAATTCAAACAATGATTTTTTATCAGTTGATCTTTAAGTGTTGTTTTGCTAAAAACATAAATGGGGTGTTCTGGTTAAGTAAATATGCTGACAAAAAAAAGACTATAGACCCCGGTAGATAGGTTGCAGTTGAAAAGGCTGTGATCACAAAAGAACCCCCACTCCATCCTGAAAGCACATTAATAGTCCTTTTGCAATCATTTGAAGTGGATTTTTAGAAGCCATCAATAATGCTGTCTATCTCAACTCAAGGGCCGGGTGCCAGTGACTGCTGAGCCATGCCTTCATACCAGGGCCACTCCAAGGCCAGCTGCCCAGGCTGCTAAGCATTCGCATATTTGCAACTTTAAGGTGATCAAGATGGGCTCCTATATCTTGTCCAAAAATCTGTTAATAACTGTATATGTTGAGGTGTTTGGACAGTCATTCATTACTTGTGATTTCAATCAAGCTAGTAAAAGGTTTAGGAGTAGCTGTCAGGCTCACTAAGCCTTCATAAATTCACAGCAATTTTCTTCCCCTCAATCAGAGAGCTTTCTAGTGGTGAGAGCATTTCATATAGTAAATGCATTAATTGCTTTCCCAGACTTTACTATTTCAGTTAATGATTCTGTTTTCCTCAAAGGGTTATCGACTAAAATGAGTGATTTTTGTGTGGAAGGCATGATTATGCACTTCAGATGTGAGACCTGCCAGCAGTCCCAGCTCGGTACTATGCCCCCAAACCTGAAAGTAGCACAACTGGAGCAAGCCTGTGGTTCAAGCAAGTCCATGCTCTGATGCGCTTTCTCCAGCTGTAGAACTTAAAAAAATATTTATTTTACTTTGGCAGAGTGACAGAGAAGGAGGGAGGGGCAGAAATATCTTTCATCTGCTAATTGACTACCCAAATGGCTGAAACAATCTGAACTCAGGAGCGAGAAGCTTCTTCCAGGCTTCCCATGTGGACGCAGAGGTCCAAGGACTTGGGCTGTCCTCTGCTGCATTTCCAGGCACATTAGCAGGAAGCTAAATTAGAAATGGAGCAGTCAGAACTTGAACTGGCACCCATATGGGTTGCTGGCAGCACAGGCTGAAGCTTAGCTGGCTGTGCCATGGCACCAGCCCTTAGCTGCAGAAATTTCTAGGATTTATCAATATCCTTTGAAAAAAACAGTATTGATGTTTTCATTAATTTTGTAGATGATAAAGTATCACTAATTCTTTTTTTAAAAAGGTTTATTTATTTATTATTGGAAAGGCAGATTTATAAATAGAAGGAAAGACAGAAAGATCACTTCTCTCTCTCTTTTTTAAAAGATTTATTTATTTTTTACTGCAAAGGCAGATATACAGAGAGGAGGAGAGACAGAGAGGAAGATCTTCCGTCCGATGATTCACTCCCCAAGTGGCCGCAATGGCTGGAGCTGAGCCAATCTGAAGCCAGGAGCCAGGAATTTCCTCCAGGTCTCCCACACAGGTGCAGGGCCCCAAGGCTTTGGGGTGACTACTTTCCCAGGCTACACGCAGGGAACTGGATGGGAAGTGGGGCTGCCGGGACTAGAACCAGTGCCTATAAAGGATCCTGGCGCGTTCAAGGTGAGGACTTTAGCCGCTAGGCCACCACCATAGAAAGATCACTTCTATCTGCTGTTTCACTCCCCAACTAGCCACAACAGCCAGAGCTGAGCAAATCATGCGCCAGGAGCTTCTTCCTGGTCTCCCATCAGTGTGCAGGGTCCCAAGGCTTTGGGCCGTCCTCTACTGCTCTCTTAGGCCACAAAGAGGGAGCTGGATGGAAGTGGAGTAGCCAGGAGACAAACTGGCGCCCATGTGGGATCCTAGCAGTTGCAAGGCAAGGATTTAGCCACTAGGCTATTGCACCAGGGACAGAGGCCATGCTTGTGACTTACACATAACTGTAGAGCCCAGCCATGTATGGGCATGGGAAACCTCTGTGCTACCAGAGGTTCATGCTGAATGATCTCACACATCCTGGTTAGGCACTATGATATGGGATCCATCTAGGGAAATGAGAGTGGGGGGTGGATATCCTCCCAGATGTTTTCCCATAGATTCTTCCTGCCTCAAAGCTCAGGTTCATTTTAGGGCTTATTATCCATAGGTCCTTGATCACAAGCTGTAGAAACACCTGCAGGCTTGAATCCAAAACTGACAATGCGATGACAGTGACATCTGTTATATTGGCATGTTGCTTGTAAGACACTGGATGTGGAATAGTCAGTTTTCATGTCGTTATCTTGGGGTTTGGGAGCTTGCAGGCGTAGAAAGGGCACGAACCTTGGCTGCACACACTCTGTGGAATGCACAGACAGGAAGCCTGTAGCAAACACTGGCAAAATGCAGCTCTACGCATTAACCCTGGGTGCCAGACAATTCCTGAGAGCTGTTGTAGGCGACCGTGAAAGCTGTTGTATGTACATTGACATTAGAATGAAAGCAGTTATTTCTCCTCTGTAGCATTATCACAGGGAGTATTGCAAGCCTGTTCCTAAGCTTTCTGAAATGAGTTTGGAGACGAGATGGGGATCCAGGAGAGCAGATGGAAAGTTCCAAATATTAAAAACAAAAACAACAAATCCAAAAGCCAAGCACATGTACAAACAATGGTATCTGGATTTCTTCGTGAGAGATCTCATGAATTCTCTCAACTACCTACTAGTGAGTCTTTACCAAAGGTCAACAATTTTTTTCCCTCAAGTTCTAGGGAAGAACCGAGGCTTTATGGGCCACAGGGTCTCCCTCACAACTACTCCATGCTGCTGTTGAAGCAAAACAGCCTTAGACCATTTGCACATGAGTGAGCACCTCTGCAGACTGAGAAAATATTTCAAAAACTGGTGCAATATTGCAGAATAGGCTTAAAATACAACAGTTTCACAACTTATTGGACAGTCAGATATACAGAGAGGATGAGAGACAGAGAGGAGGATCTTCATCCACTGCTTCACTCCCCAAATGGCTACAGTGACCAGAGCTGAGCCAGTCTGTGGCCAGGAACCTCTTCCAGGTCTCCCACACGGGTGCAGGGTCCCAAGGCTTTGGGCCATTCTTGACTGCTTTCCCAGGCCACAAGCAGGGAGCTGGATGGGAAGTGCAGCAGCCCATATGGGATCCCGGCACATGCAAGGCGAGGATTTATCCACCACACCATTGTGCTGGTCCCCCTAGGAATCATATTTTAAAAAGATTTTTTTATTCAAAAGACAGATATCTTCTATCCACTGGTTTACTCCTCAAATGGCCCCAATGGCCAGGCTGGGCCAGGCTAAAGCCAAGATCCAGGAGCTTCTTCCATGTCTCCCAAGTGTGTGCAGGGATCCAAGCACTTGGGCTGTCCTCGACTGCTGTCCCAGGCATGTTAGTAGGGAGCTGGATTGGAAGTGGGGCAGCTGCACATGGATGCAGCACCACATGGGATGCTGGTGCTGCAGGATATAACTTAGCCTGCTATCCTACAGCGCTAGCCCATTAGTTTTTAAACATTTGGACTTTCCCATGTTCTATCAGCCCCTTCCTTCTCATTTTTCCTGCTTTACTCCTTTTGGATAAGATAACTAAGACTCTCTGTTGGGGGTAAAATAGCAGATACAGTTCATTTGAAGTTCTGTTAGCTATTTGCCAAGGCCTTTTATCTCTGTCTTGGAGGACAATTTAGAACAATGTGGGCAGATGACAGAGCTAGGCTTTGTTGAATGAAGCAGGTGACACCTAGACTTTGAGGGGTTCATTCGTCCCCAGGAGTACCACAGAGTGTGAATGAAGCCATAGGCAAGTTGCGCATCTCTTGTATGACAAGGCCAGAGGCATCAGAACAAGCACCTGCCTTCTGCTTTGGGTTCCTGGGATGTTTCATGTCTAGTGCTGCCTGCACTTTCTGTACAGTGAGGGTTGGCAACATAGTACTTGGAATTATAAGAATTTCAGTGATGTGGGGGCTAGGTGTGATAGCCTCGTGGTTGAAGTCCTCACCTTGCATGCGCTGGGATGTCATGTGGGTGCCAGTTTGTACCCCAGTTGCTCCACTTCCCATCCAGCTCCCTGTGTGCGGCCTGGGAAAGCAGTTGAGGACGGCCCAAAGCCTTGGGGCCCTGCACCTGTGTGGGAGACCTGGAAGAAGCTCCTGGCCCCTGGCTTTGGATCAGCTCAGCTCTGGCCGTTTCAGTTACTTAGAGAGTGAGCAAGCAGATGGAAGATCTTCTCTATCTATTTGTCTTTGTAAATCTGACTTTCCAATGAAAATCAATAAATCTTCTTAAAAAAAAAAAAAGAATTCCAATCATGTGTCTTTGGAGTCTTAGGGTGTCAGAGACATTAGCTGGTGGGTGCATGGTACTGGAATGAGAGGTGTTGTATTTGGTTGGTGACAAGGTGACCCACTCTTCTCTCAGATGTCCAAAATGGCCCCCCAAGTGGAGCAGAATAGAGGAACTCTGCCCTACAGGGCAGGGGGAGTTCAGTGTGAGGGCAAGTGATGTGGGGCAAGTGGGCAAGGCAGGCTGCTCTCTCAGCTGGCACAGTGTGCGTGTGCGAGGCAGGTTGGGAGGTCTTTCTTAGTATATGTTATGCAGGAAGTGATAACTGTGTAGTGTTTGTTGATGTGAAGGTTTGCATCCCTCAGGACTGTAAACGTTTTGTTAAATTTGGCAACAGCTGGATTCAAGTTTTAGAAATAGTTGCGTGATGTAAAAATGAATTCAGTGTCATATAAAGAGGAAGATATCCCTATAGGACTCAGGTATACTATTATGTGCAAATTGTATTTTTTAGAGTTTTGCTTTTTTTTGAAAGTTGATTTGATTTGATTTGAAAGGCAGAGTTACAGAGAGAGGATGAGAGACAGAGAAAATCCTTCCATTTGCTGGTTCACTCTCCAAATGGTTGCAATGGCCAGAACTGGGCTGATTCAAAACCAGGAGCCAGGAGCTTCTGGGTCTTGTACATGGGTGTGGGGACCCAAGCACTTAGAAGCTTCTTAGCTGCTTTTCAGGTTCATGAGCAGGAAGCTGGATGCGAAGGGGAGCTGCCTGCTCATGAACCTGCGCCTGTGCTCTAGGCAGAGTCTTAGCTTGCTATACCTGGTGCCAGACACAAAAATTACAACTTTTAAACAAAATTTTTAAAAGATTTGTTTATTTTTATTACAAAGTCAGATATACAGAGAGGAGAGACAGAAAGGAAGATCTTCCGTCCAATGATTCACTCCCCAAGTGACCACAACAGCTGGTGCATGCTGATCCAAAGCCAGGAACCAGGAACTTCCTCCGGGTCTCCCACACGGGTGCAGGGTCCCAAGGCTTTGGGCCATCCTCGACTGCTTTCCCAGGCTACAAGCAGGGAGCTGGGTGGGAAGTGGAGCTGCCGGGATTAGAACCGGTGCCCATATGGGATCCCAGGGCATTCAAGGTGAGGACTTTAGCCGCTGGGCCACTCTGCCGGGCCCTTAAACAAAATTTATTTGTTCATTTGAAAGGCAGTGGATGGAGTTTGGCACACGTGCCCATACCCTCAGGGAGAGAGATCTTTACTCCCAAAATGGCTGCCATAGCCAGGGTGGGGCCAGGCTGCAGCCAGGAGGACGGAGCTGCATCCTGGTCTCCTGCATGGGGGGTAGGGGCCCAAGTATTTAAATGCTCATCCACTGCCTTCCCAGGTACATTAGTTAGGAGCCGGATTGGAAATGGAACGGTCAGGACTCAAATCAACACTTGGCTGTGGGATGCGGGCTTCCCAAGAGGTGGCTTAACCATGCCAGCCCCTGCAATTATTTTTAATTTCCAGAGCTAAATAATCTTCTGTCTCCTTCCTAATTTCACCTATAGTATTGACCTAAAGCAAATCTGACAAACAGCTTCAACTCCACTGGTCAGGATTGTGTTAGTTCATTGATCTTTGGCCAGAATCTCCCTGTAAAATGCAGGCTGAGAGCTTAACGCAGAAGTTGGGGAGGTGATGAGGGTGTGACGGGGTGGGAGAAGGTAGAAGAATCAGAGTTAAGAAGTGGTCGTTCAGTGAAGTCTTTTCTGTTTCCAACATGTATTGAGAAGTCATTTAATAATGATTTAAACTATGTCAGAGGGCAACTGGGCTTTGTTGCAGAATTATAGATCTCATAGATTTTTCTCTAGATGAAAAATATGTCATGAGAGGAGTTTTACCTTGGTTTCTAGGTGATTCTGTCACTTGTAGGCAGCTTCTGAGTGTTGCTGTCACTGCCAGCAAGGGTGTGGGTGGCTGGAGGGCCTTCTTGCAGGGGAGTGCTGCTGTCTTGCTGCCCCCACGACTGTCGGCTGCGACTGTTGGGGGGAGCCTAGATTCTGGGAAATTGGTCTCCTTTCTCACTCTTGCAAGCCCTCTAGGGACCCGTGTGTTCACGAGGCTGTTGAAGTCCCTCCAGCTGTCCTGAACCTGCTCTCTTTCTGTTGAGACGGTGAGCCGCAAGGCTTCGGTCCTGGTGGACCCCAGCCCTGGCCGCACCCGGAATCCAAGGGCCCATGTCCAGGCTTTCAGTGATTGGCTTGGAGAGGGTGATGGGGCATCTGCTATGCAGGCAGGTTGCAAACATTGCTTTGCAAATGTGTTCCAGCTCCAACTTGAGGAGACATTTCCAGGGAATCTGTGCAGTGTGGGAGTGTGACTAGATTGGGTCAGCAAGTCCAGCAGAATGCAAGTGGAAGGCACAATAGGCTAACGGTGGGAGTAGCAGAAGGATTTGCTCTCCAGGGGGATTTGGAATCCCTTTAATAAAGCTTATGTCCTTCAGTGGATGACACAGTGATTCTGCTTGTTAATCTACATGAGGTTTTAAAAGCAGTAATATTCTAACCTTAAATTGTTTCCCTGATTAAAAAATTCAAAATTAAGACTTATTTTTTGAAAGGCAAAATTACAGGGGTGGGGTATCTTTCATCTACTGGTTCACTCCCCAAATCACAACAATGGCCAGCGCTGGGCCAGACCAAAGCCATGAGCCAGAAGCTTCTTCAGGTCTCCCAGGTGTATGCAGAGGCCCATGCACTTGGACTGTTCTCAGCTGCTTTGTCAGATGCATTATCAGGGAGCTGGAACGGAGGTGGAGCATCTGGGACTTGAACCAGTGCAATGCCACATCACAGGCAATGGCTTTACCTGCCATGCCACAATGGCAGCCCCTGCCTTTGGATTTTTGAAGGCTGTAATGGATTGCTACATATATAGATGAGTTTGCCAGGACCATAAGCTGTGAAACAGAATAAAAAAGCAATGAGACATGACAATGCGCCACACTCACTCTGGGAAAATGCTTATACTGAGTCAATATCTGCAGATTGTATTTTATAATCATAAATACCTAATTTCCTTTAATGTTTAGAATACTGTCGGCAGAGAGAAATCAGTTTTTTTGAGGAGTGATATGATGGTTAATGATTACTTCAAAAATAATTTGTTGGATGGATGGCAGAAGATGGAGAACCCAAAGAAACTTCAATAAACCATATTAGACCTTAGCTGAGAAAGGAGTACCCTCCGTGACAAGAAGGACTGGGATGGTTTCATGGAGGGAATGGAAATTGATCAAAACCTTGAAAGATGCAAATGATGTTTGGAGGAGAGGGAAAGTCAATTGAGAGTAGGAGAGATTTATGAATTGTTCTTCCGTTACATTAAAAAAAACTCAGTAAAAACATGTAACCCCTATTCCACCTTTATCCAGGCCTTTTGGACAATTGCTGTTACTTCTATTCCCATTGCATGGAAAATCTGTGCTCTGTGCTGGGCCTCGAGGATCCTGCCCAACACACTCATGTTGTCCTAACAAGCTCTACCAACATGTCTGCCTGGGGCTCTTCCCTAAGCCACTCAAGTCTCTGAGTCCAGCGTGGACCTGCCTTACTCATTCCTCTAGACCTCTTGTCTCCCTCCCTTCCTCCTCTCCTCTGTGTCTCTCCAATCACATGTATTCCTACCCAGGAGATAACATTCTTGAGAAAACATTTTTTTTTGTAGAAAATTCTGCATTCAAGGAATACCTCCATACACAGGACTGAAGACATGACGGGACTAAAATCTCCCATATATGTGGCACAGTGCCAGCGTTTGAACTGGAGGAGTAAATGAGCACCTATGTTGCACAGCTTGGAGAAGACCTTGCGGACAAATGCTGTGGGACATGTTTTGCTCTACTTGCCATGTGCTGTGCAATGCGAATGTCTTCTTTTTTGCCTCAGGAGTTGAGCAATACATTTTTGTTACTTTGGTATAAAAGGATTCTTTCACGGTATTCGGAAAATCACTCGGTGAGGGTGGGCACAGGGCCTTTCTTGTCCATCTTGTTGTACTAGGTCAATGAGGGCAGACATAGGCTAGCTGGTCACTCAAGCACTGTGATGCAAATCTACTGTAATATCAAGCTTTGGGCCAAACTGGAGCCCAGAGCTGTACACGCCATCGTCATTGCCCACATGGTGACAGGACCCACACACTTGAGCCGTCTGCTGCATTCGCAGGAGTGTTGATAGAAAGTTGGATTGGAAGTGGAAAACTGGCACTCTGATATTTATGCCAGCACCACATGTAATGACTTAATGTGTTGTGCCACAATATAGGTACCTATAATTTTATTTCTACAACTTCATTTTGAGGCCCATATTTGTGTCCCCACCTTTCAGACAAAAAATGAGAAATGTGTGATAACATACTTCTGCATCCAAGAGTCTTTAAACGTAATTTTTTGAGGCTGGTACAGTGGCTCAACAGGCTAATCTACTTGCATGTGCTGACCTTTTCATATGGGCACTGGTTCATGTCCCAGCTGCTCCACTTCCAATACAGCCCCCTGTTTGTGGCCTGGGAAAGCAGCTCAAGTCCTTGGGACCCTGCACCCACACGGGGGACCTGGACAAAGCTCCTGGCTCTGATCTTCAGGTCAACTCAGGTCTGGCCACTGCTGCCACCTGGGGAGTGAACCAGTAAATGGAAGATCTTTATCTCTGCCTCTCCCTCTCTCTGTAAATCTACCTTTCCAATAAGATAAATATATCTTTATATAAAAATTAATTTTAAAATGTATTTTATTTATTTGAGAAGAGATACCTGCTGTTTACTCCATAAATACTGATAATTGGCCAGGTCTGGGCTGGCAGTGGACCAGCAGGTGGTAGACTCAATCCGGGTCTTCCACATGAATGGTGGGGGTTCAGCTATTTGTGCCATCAGTGTTTTTTCCCAGGGTCTGTATTAGCAGGAAACGAGTTAGGAGGTGGAGATTGGGTTCCAGAATCAGCACTTAATAAAGAGCTTTTAATGACTCAAAGGCTCATGTTCTTCGCAGTGTATGCTCAGGCTATCCTTTTGTTTGAGTATGCCAGCTGCCTTTAAAAAATTGTCTTTATCTGAAATGCAGAGAAATGAGACAGATTGATAGAGCATCCACGTGCTGTTTCGCTCTCCAATGCCTGCTGTGGTCAGGGCTGGGCCAAAGGCTCAAGCCAGGTCTCCTGTGTAGGTGGCAGCGACTTGCCTCCCAAAATGCGCATTAGCAGGAAGGTGTATTTGGGAGTATACCAGGCCTCAAACCTAGACACTGTGGTCTGAGATACAGGCTTGTCAAGTCATGTCCTCAGCATGGCACCAAATGTCTGCCCTTGTCTTCACTGCGTAGGCAGCATCCAGTGCTGCGATGCCAACTTCTATTCTCACACCTAGAAATGAATGTGGTTGAGCCACAGCTGGCTCCTGGTCTGGACCAGAATCAAGCCTCCCCACTCCTCTGGAATAGGAAGCCCTCATGGTAGCATCTCAAGCAGAAGCCAGCTGGGGAACATGGCTTGAGACAGTGCTGTGCTAAGGCCTGATCCAGGGCGCTGCTTTGCTGCTGCTCTGGGATGTGCTTGTTTGGGGAAGTCGAGGCAGCCACAGGGAGTGCTCTGCCCAGGGTTTCCCAGGGACTTGCATGAAAGAGCAGAAGAAAATGGCCAAGGGAGGACTAGAGGCCAGGGTTAATATAAAGCACCTTTCCTACTGCATTCTTGTGAGAAAATTTCAGAAGGAAATTTCTTGGGCAAATTGTAGTTTGTCTTTCAGGCTAGAGAAATGTCATCCACTCTCCTCTAATTACTGGTGCTAAAAGCTACTGGTGAACTAGAGTTAAATCTTTCATTTCCTGTTGCTTTTGTACAGAGCAGCTGCCACTGCACTCAGAGTCCCTCTTTCTCTGCGTGGAGCTTGCTTTTCCTCTGGCTTGGGTATTCTCTGATGTTCAATTTTCTTCCTCTATGGAACAAGCATTTTGTTACAACTGGCTGCCTAACGTTTATTTCTTGCAACTAATAGGCATTTGATTAAAGTTCAAATTTGGTTCATATAGCCAAGTCCCACAATGCAGTTCTCTAATGGAGGCCATTTTTATTTCTTGGAGCTATTAACTGGCTCACAGTAAAACGAAACAAAACAAAACTTCTAAGCATTCATCTTTCCTGAGAAAATTGCGTGCAGAATCATCAGGGGTTTGAGTGTAGATAACAGAAAGTGTACAATAACATGGGTCTGGCATGGTACCCTAGTGGCTAAAGTCCTTACCTTGCATTCACTGGGATTCCATATGGGCACCAGATCATATTCTGGTTGCTCCACTTCCCATCCAGCTCCCTGCCTGTGGCCTGGGAAAGCAGTCGAGGACGATTCAAAGTCTTGGGATCCTGCCACCCATGCGGGACACCTGGAAGAGGCTCCTGGATCTTGGTTTCAGATTGACTTAGCTCCAGCCATTGTGGCTACTTGAGGAGTGAACTAGCGGTTGGAAGATCTCTCTGTCTGTCTATATCTATCTGTCTGTCTGTCTATCTATCTATCTATCTTTCCACTAAAAAAATTAAAATGCATCTTTAAGAAAACAAGAGAGACCATAAGATTATCTTGTTTGTAACCACGCTGCCATATAGAACCTACTTTATGAGTGTCACCTAAGGCAAGAGTAACAGCCCAAAATGTTGAAGACTGCTGACCTTTTAAAACACACTCAACATTTGTTTTCTCTTGGGGCAGCTATAGAGGTCTGGAGCACTTTGCTTTGAAGTGTTGCATAGCCTTATGTAGCCACTAGAGGGCAGGCAGGGCTGCTAATCTGAGCTAACCGCCCCAAGGTTGTCTAGGAGGGAGGTGGGTACTGGCAGAACCAGGAGGTGAAGGAGGGACACCTGGGGAGCTTGATGGAACCATTGATAAGGACAAATCATGGGCTTTGAAGAGCTTTGGGGAAGCAGGCAGCCAGAAGAACACACTGCACAGCCCAGGAGCCGAGATGGCTCTGCGTTCCAAGGTGGCTGCCATTGGCCTCCCTTCCCCAGGGAGAGGTTTTTCTGCCAGGAGGGATCAGCCCCACATGGATGTCTGCTTCATGTGCTGTCCTCGTTGTTCGGGAGAGAAACTGTTGGTTTTCCCTTGGCTTCTCATGGAGAGGGGATGGTGTTCAGTTTAATAAACAGATCTGTGGTGACCACTGGTTACTGGGTTTACTTACTAGGCTGCTGCTAGACTGCACATATGATCACACATTATCCACCTGTTTGTATTAGCTTTGGATGGGCCCCTATTCAGTGAATCTGGGTGCAGCTGGGTGGTTTGCTTTGCCCAGTGGGTGTGTAAATGGCAGATGTGTTTCAGGCAGAGACCATTCAGCTCTTCTCACTGGGGCTTATCCAATCTGCAGGCTTTTGTTGAAGGGATAGTACATACATAGTTCTAATAAGGCCTTGTACTTCGTGTTGTGAGATTGCTAGCAAAATACTGCTAGTCTAAAACAGACAATTAAAGATGTTTATTTTCGTTTTAAACATTTTATAAAGCTTAGTTTAATTATTTAAGAAGCAGAAAGACAAAAGATGAGAGATGTGAGAGAGCTTTTCCATCTGCTGGTTTCCTCCCCAGATGGCCACAGTAGCTGGGGCTGGCCCAGGACACAGCCAGGCCACCTGTTGTCTCCCAGCATGCGCATTTTCAGGAAGCTGCAATATGAAGCCAGGGTGTCTTAACACAAGCCCACGGCCTGCCCTTTAAATATCTTTTTAGAAGGAACAAAAGGATAAACTCAAATCAGCATAGCAAAGCAAGTTCCAAGTATTTTTAAAAATTTGTTCAGCATTAAACTTTTGATGAATTTCTGATCAAGAATATCATTATTGCTAAAGCCCTAATGAATACTTGTTACAAATTAGCATGAAGAGCAGAATACATTTATATATCTTGTGTTTTTTTTCTGTACATATTCAAAAATTAGGGGTTAACCCTTGAGTTTTTCAGGATGAATGCTGTTCTTCAAAGCTTTTTCTTTTTAAAAGATTTATTTTATTTTTATTGCAAAGGCAGATATTCACAGAGGTAGGACATACAGAGAGAGAGAAAAATCTTCTGTCGGCTGGTTTACTCTCCAAGAGACCTCAACAGCTGGGGCTGAGCTGATCCAAAGTCAGGAGCCAGGAGCTTCTTCCAGGTCTCCCACGTGGGTACAGGGTCCCAAGGCTTTGGACCTCCCTTGACTGTTTTCCCAGGCCACAAGCAGGGAGCTGGATGGGAAGTGGAGCAGCTGATACTAGAACTTGCACCCTTATGGGATCCCGGGGTGCGCAAGGCAAGGACTTTAGCCACTAGGCTACAGTGCCGGGCTGTTCTTCAAAGTCCCCCCACCCCTTTTTTAAAACTGAAAAACCCTAATAAGCAATCTACACTTCTTTTGCTGGCCGAAAAAGCATAGCTGTATATTAACTATAGTAAATTTATAAACGTGCCTGCACATATTTAACTATAAGTTCTATTTCTCTTTGTTCCCTGGAGAGTTGCTAGATGAAATTAATTTGAAGAGAATATCGATCAGGTCCCTGAAAGGTTAAATTAAAGCGAGGAGCACTCCTGCAATTTGATTATGTTTTCATCCTTTCGGATTAGTCATCTAGCACAGATTCAAGCCCTGTTTCCATACCTCTCTCTAGGTCACCTAAGTGGCTTATTCACAATTGTGCTTTTCCTTGTAAATAATTTCCCTCCAAAGGGAACCTTTCTCCTCTGTGGGCATGAGTGAAGTGTTGATGTAGACAAGCAAAGAAGATGGATTCTACTTCGTAGTACCACTGGTGGTGGAACAGAATGGCGCGTGCGTGCTCCAGGTCGAGCAGCTGTTGTGGCCGGGAAGAGCGCCTGTGTGGCGGCAGGCAAGGGTCAGATTTCTGTCACAAAGCTGTCCCTGGCCTCTCACATTTCTGATGTTAGCTGCTTTTGGTTTTTCCATTTTTTTCCCAGAAATTTCTCCCCCAATGTCAACAAAAAACCCCTCCAGATTTGCATTTAATACTGTCCAACTGCCCCCTCTTCTACGACTCTTTCTTATTGCAGTCACCACCAGAGTCTTCTCTCAGCCTCACTTTCCGCACAGTTTTTCGTCATGTCCGGCTGTCAGTTCTGCTTCTGTGGTGCTCTGCTCGTGTTCTGCAAGCTCGCTAGGCGCTCAGTGCTGCGGCACAGGTACTGGGGGGAGCACAGGCTTAAGCTGTGGGAGCTTCTGGTCTCAACATCAGTGGATTAATACATGAGTTTGTCTTTTATGTGTTTGCATCCAGAGACACCTCATTTAATAAATGTTATTGGTTTGTGGACATTGAGCTCTCAGCCTGTGGGTTTGTGACGCAAGCTGGAGCTAAACTCAACAGCATGCTGATTGCCCTTCAGTACTCTATGTGGACGCTATCGTAAGCGCAAGAATGACCACCGAGGGCCCGGCATCATGGCCTAGCAGTTTAAGTCCTCGCCCTGAATGCACCAGTATCCCATATGGGTGCCGGTTCTAATCTCGGCTGCTCCACTTCCCATCCAGTTCCCTGTCTGTGGCCTGGAAAAGCAGTGGAGGACAGCCCAGGGCCTTGGGACCCTGCACCCGCGTGGGAGACCTGGAAGAGCTCCTGGCTTTGGATCGGCTCAGCTCCAGCCATTGCGGTCACTTGGAGAGTGAATCATCGGATGGAAGATCTTCCTCTCTGTCTCTCCTCCTCTCTATATCTGACTTTGTAATAAAAATAAATAAATCTTTAAAAAAGAAAAGAATGACCACCGAGAAGCATCAATGCAACAAACAAACATAACAACCGTGCCTTTTCTGCATGAGCTGCCCAGAGTTTCGGGATCACTGTAGCAGCCTTGAATTTCCCGAGAGTGCGTGGAGGCAAACAAGTGGAGTGCTTAGGTAGCTGCTAGGGGAGTTTCCCGTCACTGCTGTGGTGTTCCCTTGTTTTTCCAGGCTCCAGAGGTAGCTCATGCTGTTTGCCTCCTGCCTTCTCCCTCCAGCTTCCAAGCTAGCAGCAAGGGACCAGTCCTATTCCTCATGTGTCACTCGGACCGCCTGTTTTCCTCCCGCGTCCCCTCTCTCTCTTGTGCTTACTACAGGCTAGCTGGACACTCGAGGACAGCTTCCCTTTCCCTAGAGCCTCGGGTTTACTCACCTGAATGCCTCGCAAAGCCTGCATTCTCCCTTCCCATGTGATGGGACATTGGCTGCTTACAGAAATTAGGGTGCAGTGTCTTTGTGCAGCAGCCCTAAGCAAATGTAGATGCACCTGTCGCGGAGTTCGTGTCCTCGGTCCTTTCACATGATCGGGTACACGGAGATGCAGGCTCGTGAGTCACGTTATGAACTGGAGCCCGGCACCACTGCAGAGGTGATGCTCTTTGGAAAACTGCTTTGAGCTTCAAGGACAGTGTGTTAAGTTTCTATAGGGGTAGTATTTTTGTGAAAATGAACTAATTTGTGAATTGCTTAATTCCTAGGCTTGCTTTCCTTTTCAAAACTTCTAAAAATTGTCCTGCAATGGGATGCTGACCAGTAGGCTTTTGAGACTGAGTAACTACTTGAATATTCAGTTTTAGAACTTATTTTGAGCAACAGAAAAAGTTGAACGCTACTTTTGTCTTCTTTTAGAAGAACAGTTTAAAAATTCCTCTGCTATACATTTTAAATGAAGCCAATATGCTAGGCTAGGTTGTTGTAAAATTACTTTCATCATCATATTCCTTGTGTCAAGCAGATCTTTGGCTCCAAATATGCCATCCTCGTAAAAATTTCATTTCAGCCGTCAGAGTAATCAGAATGGTTTCAAAAGCTTTCCTTGAATACTGAATTGAAATAAAATAATAAAATATATGATCAAATGCCAGAGTCTGCAGAAAGAAATACTAGATATGGGAAGGTTTTGCATTTTAAAAAGTCAATTTTATTATAATTTTTGCTTTGCTATAACTTTGTAGTAACTATTCCTGAAACATTTACTTTCAGGATAAATTAAGTGGATTTTATATAGAAAATCACATTTGGGACTGCTGCATAATTAAACACACAAAATGCAGAACAATATTTCATTTATTTAAATCATCTTTTGATGGCACAGTTTATTTTGTGGAACAGCATTTTTATAATGTCATCACATTGCATAGGCAGAGAAAATAATAGCTACAAGCTTTATCGTTTACAATTTTGACACTCCAGATCTGTATTTCTAAAATACCACAAGCTACAGATGCCTGTGTGCTACATGATCTTATTATTCTATTATAGACTGAAAATATTGTTGAGATTGTAGATGACACAAGTATGGATACAAGAAACAAATGTTGGCGTGAATTCATTGAGTGTTCAAGGGCCTATGCAAATATTGTTCCAAAGAAGCTTCTGTTTTACAACATTAGCCAGCTTAGTCATAGTTAAAAACTGCAGCAACTCCCAAACACAAGGCTAGACCTTTTTGGAGGCAATGTGGGGCCACATGTACTGGTTTTGCAGTTTCCATGACAGTGAGAGGAACAGGGCTGGACAATTGGATCCTCCCTGGGCCTCTTCTTCAATGAGCGCCTCTCGACAGCCTCCCCTGCCCATGCTGTTTGACCTCTGACTACTGACCTCTGCTCTAGCTGCTTCTTGCCTGTGGGATTTATCTGTCTGGCAGTCCATCCTTCTAGATAGTAGCTTCTTTCTGAGCACTGCTGCTATGGCTTGAATGCATCCCACCAAACCCTTGAGGTGGAAGCCTAATGCCCAAAGCAATTGTGTTGAGTGGTGAAACAGTACAGAGGGGACATGAGGGCCCTGCCCTCACCAGTGGGTTACTGCTGCCATGGCAAGGACGGAATTGCTCTTGGAAGAGTTTGGCAGTGGGTTTCTGATGAAGGGTGTGTTTCTCTCCTTTTCTCTCTCATCATTCTGCCTTCTGCCAGGGGCTGATAGAAAGTTCCCACCTGATCCAAGCCCCTTGACCTGAAACTCCCTAGCCATGCAAATAATAAGAAAGAAATCTGTTTTTCATAAACTACCCAGTATCAGATATTTGATATGGCAGCACAGAACAGATTAAGACAATAATTTTTAGGAATTATGAAAGAATGAATAAGATTGGTGACGATCTTGATACATGTTATTTAATAACTCAAACAGAGGCAAAACTCCAGGGAGCAGGGGAGTTGATTGACTCGTCAACTTCAGGGGCCTGGGTCTTGCCATCACTCGATGATCTGGTCACTGAGCAAGGCACACTCAGATATTGAGGTCAAGATGACATGAATCAGCAAATTGTAAGAGGGAGTCAATCAACTAGATAGTGGTTGTAAGGAGAGCGGATGGATTAGACAAAATTTTGATGTGATTGAAGTTCTCCATCACCATTTCATATGCCTAGAATCTGTTAATAGCTCATTTTTAAATCTGCAGAATTTTCTATTACTCTATAATTGGTGAAGGGCTACTTTGCTCCTCAGTGGCGTTTCCCCCAAAGGGACCATGGCTGTCCTTGTCCCGAAGCTCTAGATTCAACCTCCCTGACACCTCTTGGAACATGCCTTTTGTCCTACCCTGTTATGACAGCTCTTATCCTGAGGGCCAGCGTTTCCACGTAATTAGTCCACTAGCAAGGTAATGCTCTCCTTTGAGGCAATACAGGAATCTCTGTGCCTTACTGGAACTTAGTAAGATCTGCACAGTCCTTATTGGAACTTCCCCTCCAAACATAACAAGCAAGACCACATCCTTCCTGAGAGCAATTCTCCTGACCTCAGCCAAGATGCTGTTTGTAATTCAGTAGCAGCCAGTAAATAATTCTTGCTCAAGTACCTCTACAATAAATGAAGAATGAATGCATGAAGCTTCAGCTACAAATGTCTTCCTCAAATGTAGGGAGAGGGGAGTTCAGACATATTAATAGTAGAAGAGTTTACAAAACTGGCTTCAGTAATTTGCCATTCCTGCAGTCAAGAGTCCAAGTGTGTTTTTCCATCTGCAGTTGGGCCTAGCATAGAGAATGTGATGGACGTGACATCAAGTGAGTTCAGAAACCAAGACATCAAGCATCAAGAGACCATGAGCAGGGGCCAGCCCTGTGGCACTGTACATTGGACTTCGTCCTGCTATGGCAGCATCCCATATCAGTGCTAGTTTGAGTCCTGGCTGTTCCACTTTCCGGCCATCTCCCTGCTTGTGGCCTGGGAAAGCACTGATGGATGACCCAAGTACTTGGGTCCCTGCATTCATGTGGGAACTCTGGAAGAAGCTGCAGCCTCCTGGCTTTTGTGTGGCCCAGCCCTGGCCATTGCAGCCAGTTGGGGAATGAATCAATGGATGGAAGATCTCTCTCTCTATTTCTCCTCCTCTCTGTAAATGTTCTTTTCCAATAAAAAGAAATGGATCTTGAAAAAATACTAAAAATAATAAATAAAAAGAGGCCATGAGCCTTCTGCTTCGTCGTCTTCTTGGACCTTATGGTAACTGGATGAAGGAGCCTGCACAGTCCTATTGGCTGATGAAAGCCCTGTGGCCCTGCTGCCCCAGCCTGCCATCAGTCACACCAACGAGACCACACTGGAGCAGCTGACCACGCATGCTCAAGTCCAGCAGGCATCCGCCCAGCCAGTCCACTTCAGAAGCATAAACCAGCTGAAATCAAGAATCACTAAATTGCTGTTTAAACCACTGGGTTTTGGGATAGCTAGTTACACAGAGAAATCTAATTGTTAGCTGCATTCATAGATGCTGCTTTTGATCTATGTTGGAAAGGGGGGAGAGGTAAGGATGTTTGAGGCAGTGCTCAAAGGCTACTTTGCCTACGTGCTGGATCTCAGTGCTTGAATTCGAGTCCTGGCTCAGCTGTCTCTCCTGTCTTCTTGCCAATGTGCATCATGGGGGCTGAGGTGATGGCTCAACTGTTCGGGTCCTTCCCACCTGTGTAGAGACTCAGACTGAGTTCTGGGCGCCTAACTTTGACTCAACCCAGCCCCAGCTGTCATAGGTATTAGTGGAGTGAATCAGCAGATGGAAGCCTTCTCTTCATTGTTTCTTTCAAGTAAATAAATAAATAAGTAATAAATAAATGGATGGATGAGATGGACTGATCAATAACATTGCAGTAGATTTATAAAGTTTGACCTTGTAGCCTAAAAAGGAGAATTAGGACAGAAGAAAGGATTTAAGAGGGCTAGACGTTGTGGTGCAATGGTTTGATTCACTTCTTGGGATGCCAGCATCCCATAGTGCAGTGCCTGGGATTGAGTGGTGGCCACTGTTCTTGTAATGTAGCTTTCCACTTTGCCTGCCCTGGAAGGCAGAAGATGATGCAGTGAGTACTGGGGTCCCTGACACGCACATGGGAGACATTAGTCTAACCCTGCTGTTGTGGGCACCTGAGGAAGGAACCGGTAGATGGAAAACCTACTTCTCTCTCCCTCTATCCCTACATGTCTGTCCCATTACCTTCTGAATAAATAAAAGCAAATGAACTTTAAAAAAGCACATGGTGTAGCCCAGCACAGTACCCTAGTGCTTAAGTTCTTGCCTTGCATGTGCCAGGATCCCATATGGGCACTGGTTCATGTCCTAGCAGCTCCACTTCCCATCCAGCTCCCTGCTTGTGGCCTGGGAAAGCAGTGGAGGATGGCCCAAAGCCTTGGGATCCTGCACCTGCATGGGAGGCCTGGAGTAGGCTCCTAAATCCTGGCTTCAGATTGACCATGTGGGGAGTGAACCAGTAGACAGATCTTTCTGTCTCTCCTTCTCTCTGTAAATATGACTTTCCAATAAAATAAATCTTGAAAAAAACCCACATGGTGATACAGATATGTAAAAAAATTTAGAAATGCAGATCTGTTGTCAATAGGTCTGGGTGTCTTGCGCATGCCTACATGTGTGAGGGAAGGCGGCCTTGAGCTCATCTGGACAGCACTCAGCCGGTGTGGCATATATCCCAGTTCAATTCGAATTACAACTCAAGGCTTCATCAGGTTGCCAGGTATCTGTTGATATGTGTGAGACGTCTGAGGATCATTCTTCTTCTTGAAGAGAGGGAATTCTTCATTACTTTGCATAACCTGATTATAGGTTCAACCCCATATGGCTCAGTTTTTGAGCAGTGTTGCTTTCAAAGAAATAGCCTTGTAGCAGAAAGTGTAATTGACAGCCATTTGCATCTGTATTCAAGCTCTTGAACAAAACAATGCTTCTAGAAACAAATCTTTAAGAATAAACACATTTCATTTCACTTTTAGGATTAATTAATTTTATTGGAAAGGCATATTGACAGAGAAGAGAGACAGAAAGATCTTCCATCTGCTGGCTCACTCCCCAAATGGCTGCAGTGGCCAGAGTTGAGCCAATCCAAAGCCAGAAACCAGGGAATGCTTCCAGGTCTCCCATGTGGGTGCAGGGTCCCAAGGACTTGAGCCATTCTCTGCTGCTTTCCCAGGCTACAAGCATGAAGCTGGATGGGAAGTGGAGCAGCCAGAATATGAACCAATGCTTATATTGGATGCCAGTGCTTCCAGGTAGAGGATTGCCCAATTGAGCCGTTGTGCTGGCCTGATTTAATTTCATTTTATAAGGAATTTTTGGCAGCACCCTCCTAGATGAAAATCCCTTTCTTTTCCTCTCCTGTGGGCTCTCCTCACCACTGTAACACGCTGTCAGGCACTACCTCTTCTGTCTGTGCTGTCACTGCCCATTGCATTGGGCCCTCCTTGAGCCCTTCGGGGCTCTGGGGTGGGTAGCCTGGTGTTGTTGCTGGGAGAAGCATCTCATTCTCCAGATTTTTCATACCACAGGAGATCTTGGGCATGTAAATGTCAAGTAACATGCCATCCCCTTTAGAAATGACAAGAACCAAGAGGGTGATGGGGAAGAGGCTCAGGCCCCAATTTGCAGCAGACACTGACAGGGAGAGCTGTCACCCCCGTGTCCACTCGCCTGAGCTTCAGCAGCTGGGTGGGAGACCACAGTGCCTCGTCTTGTTATTGCTGGGAGAAAAGCATGTCGAAGAGAGCAGGAGTTGTCTGCATCACTCCCACCTGGCTCCAACGAGAGCCACATGCAGAGACCTGCTGGGCAGGGGCCTGGCCTCTCCGCTGCTGTCCCTGTCCCCGCAGCTGCTCAAAGCAGGCTTTCCTCTCTGCCCTCCCCTCCCCTCCCCACCTGCCAGAAATATGCTTGATGAACATAGATGCAAAGATCCTCAACAATGTCTTGGTACATCACAGCCAACAGCACATTAAGAAGACTGTTTCCCGGGCCCGGCATCGTGGCCTAGCGGCTAAAAGTCCTCACCTTGAAAGCCCCGGGATCCCATATGGGCGCCGGTTCTAATCCCGGCAGCCCCACTTCCCATCCAGCTCCCTGCTTGTGGCCTGGGAAGGCAGTCGAGGACGGCCCAAAGCTTTGGGACCCTGCACCCGCGTGGGAGACCCGGAAGAGGTTCCTGGTTCTGGCTGCGGATCGGCGCACATCGGCCCGTTGCGGCTCACTTGGGGAGTGAAACATCGGATGAAAGATCTTCCTCTCTGTCTCTCCTCCTCGCTGTATATCCAGCTTTCCAAGATCAGGTGGGTTTTAACCCAGAGATTCAAGAATGCCTCGATGGATGCAATTGTGGTTCATCAACAGAATCAAGAACAAAATTGTATATTCATCTCAATAGATGCAGAAAAGACATTTGATAAAACTCAATATCTCTTCATGATTAATAAAAAAAAAACCCCTCTGACCAACTTAGGTATGAAGGCAACATAACTCAACATAGTAAAGGCCATATGTAACAGCCAATAGGCTGATTGGGGCAAAGTTAAAGGCTTTCTCTCTAGGGCCAGGACAAGGGTGCCCAATCTCACCATTTTTATTCAATGCCTCACTGAAGGTCCTAGCTAGAGCAAGTAGGCAAGAGAAAGAAATGAAGGGCCATTGAAATAAACTTAACCAGAGGAGAAAGATCTGCACAATTAGAAGTATAAATCCCTGGAAGCTGGTCTATCATGCTAATCCTCCACCTGCAGCTCCCGTATCCCATAGGAACTCTGGCTTGTGTCCCAGATCATCCAGCTTCCCACTTTTGGGCTGGGAAAGTAATGGAGGGTGGCTCATGTCCTTGGACCCCTGAACATATGTGGGAGACCTGGAAAGAAGCTACTGGCTCCTGGCTTCAGATACACTTAGCTCTGGCCATTATGATCATTTTGCATAAAAACAGACCCACAGACCAATGGAACAGAATAGGTGTCCTAGAAGTGATATTTGACCAAAATGCTAAAAACATACATTGGGAAAACATAGTCTTTATAATAAATAGTGTCGGGAAAATTGGCCACATGTAGAAGATTGAAAGTGGGTGTTTTACAAAATTCTGTCAAAGTGGATTAAAGGCGTAAGTGTGAGACCTGAGATTTTGAGATCATTAGAAGGAAACCCAGGGAAAGCACTCAGGTATTTGGAATGGGAAAAGATTTTCTGGATCAGATCCTAAAACACAAGTATAAAAACAAAAACCTAGACAAATGTGATTTTATCAAACCAGATAGCGTATATGCCACAAAGGAAACAGTCATCGGTATAAAGAGTGCCTACAAAGTGGGAGAGAATAGTGGCCTACTGTCCATGTAACAAGGTTAATATCCAGAATATCTACAGAAATAGCAAAACAAGTAATTTGGTTAAATATTCCACAGCATTGTTCATGAGGGGAAAGAAAAAACTGTAATGAAATACCTCCTCACTCTAGTAAGATTGATTACTATCCAAAAAGGCCAAAGATACCAAGCCTTGGGGGGACTGTGGAGGAAGGGGCACTCGCACACTGTATTGGTGGGAAGGCCAATGGGGGCAGCCGTTGTGGGAAACTGGAGCATCCTCAAAAAACGGAAAGGATATCTGCTGTGTAATCCCAAATCCCACTTCTCAGTATGTATACTAAGGGAAATGAGTTCCATCTGTCAGAGAGACAGCTGCACTTCTGTGTCAGTACAGTACTATTCAGAGGCCACAAAACACAGACAGCCAAAGTGCCTGGCAAGTAATGGAGGGAGAAAGAACATGTGGTACATATCATGATGGACTATGAAGCCGTGGAAAGTATGGAATGTTGTCACTTGCACAATGTACATGGAGGTCATTATGTAGAGTGAAATAAGCCAAGCGCACACAAACGTTTGTCATGCATTCTCATTCATATGTGGAATCTAGAAAATTAAATGATCTCATGGCAGTTACAAATTTAATGGTGATTTTCAGAGGTTGGAGTGGGAGACTGTGAGGGATGGATGAGGAAAGGGTGATTGATGTGTGTGAGGCTATAGCTAGTTATGAGTAAGAAGTTCTGGGATTGTATTACACAGGAGTGGGAAGACAGATAACTTCCTTTATATTTCACTATAAAAACTACAAGATATGAATTTTGGATGTTTTCCCTTGAAGGAGAGGTTAAATGTGTGAAGAGATAAGCATATTTAACCTAACGACATTAAAACTGTATTTATGGAATATATGCTACTTGAGAAGTATGTGCAATTTTTAAAATGTTGGTTAGACCTTCCTAGATGGGAACAAGTAGGGAGGGCTAAAATATTCTTACATTAATATAATCTTAAGTGAATTTGGATAATGTGAATAAGAAATCATGGGATATAAATATGTTTAAAATATCTCATTTCTGGAGAAAAATTAGAAGTAGTATGAATTTCCCCAATGACAAAGAAAAATCAGTAATCACATATATTCAAAGCTGGCGGACCAAGAGAAATGAACCTGTTGTTGTACTATTACTATGATAGTTGATAGAAATTACCCTTTACTATTTGTTGGTTCTATGGGAAAATTATCCTTGGATTTTATGAATTTGAATTATGAATGGGGTTTTAGGAAGCTCTCCCCATCACCTGCTTTTGCTGTTCTATGCTACCATGTTTGTTTTTGTGCCTGAGGCAAGGTGGCGAGAAAGGCCTGGGAAGGTCAAGCTTTGAGCCCTCTTTGGAGAGCCAAATGCTGAATGAGTTACTTCCAGATGGCAGTGGGTATCACTGAGAAAGCACGTGTTTCCATTTGCTTGTGCTTCCTGGGACCACTCTGAAATTTTCAGTTAGCAACTCAGTGAGACATGACTGACCCTGTTCATTGAGACTTTCCTTGTGGTTACATCAACTTGAATATTTTTATTCATTTTTAAAATTTTATTTGAAAGACAGAAGCACACACATGCCAGGGAAGGAGGGGAGGAGAGATACGGAGATAGAGTTTGAGATTTTTCATCTACTGGCTCATTTTCCAAATATCCAAAGCAGCCAGAGAGGGGTTGGGGGGAGCCAGGAGCCAGGAGCCAGGAGCTCATTCCGGGTCTCCCGTAAAGGCTGGGACTCTGTGGCCTCTGAGGGCTCATGGCGGCAGCAGGAAGCTGCAATACAGAACAGAGCCAGGCCCTGAATTCAGGCTCAGTGACAGCTTGGTGTGGGCCTGGTGAGCAGCGACCTAACTGCTACAACACATGCCAGTCCCCATTACTTTGGAGTTTTTGCCCACAGGCTGTTGAGGCCTTGGGATTCCCTTGTATAGAGCAGGATAGTAGTTTTCGTTCCTTATTCCCTCTGTGAGCTTACGCTATTTGTTTAAACCTCTGATTTTTTGTTTGTTTAAACCTCTGATTTTTTGTCTGTTTGTTTTTTTATAATGACAGCAATGTTGGCAATCAGTTGATGAGATTTCTGCAAGGATTCACTGAGCGGCTGCAGGAAAGAGCCTGGCCTTGTGCCCAGCCTGTGAGTATTCCACAGATGGGAGCCATGCTTGTGTCATCTTACATCCCTGCTCCTTGAGGACTACACTCTGTTTCATAGAGTACTTGGAGTTGCAAATTATGGTTAACCAGTAAGGCTACCTTGATATCAGGAATGATTTATGGGTTTTGGAGCTCTCCTACTCTTTAACAACTGATGGAGCAGGATACAGCTAATGATTGCTTTTGGATCTCTAGCCCTCTGGAAAGATTGCTGCCATCATGACTGGCAATTTCAATTTTCTGCCAGACCGTGTGGGAAACTGGCACATCCTATTCAGGAGAGAGAGTGTTGTATCAGGTATGGCCATATCATTCCAAGAGGGAAGAAGTTATCCATATGATCTCATTCCCTGACCTTTTGGGAAAACAAATGTTGTTTTCTATCTTCTTCATCAAACGGCAGAAGAAGTCTTCTGTAAATGCAATTAATGGAAAGCAAACTATATTGAAGCTGTATTTTCAATTATAGTCAAAGTGGTAGGTCGAAGGAATCCTTGGACGTGTGACTAGGTGTCTCTATGGTAACCAGATGGGCTAAAGAACAAAGCCAAGTTCTGGGCTCCAGGTGTTTTTCTTTTCCTTAAGGACCCTAGAGATTCCCATTATAGTTCAAAAGCAGAGTGGGCTGGGCTTTTCTTGCCAATGCTCCCAGCCCAGTTCTCATCCCACATGGACGAAGTGAAGTATAAGCGATTGGCTTATACTTCCTAGTCTACAAAATGTTTTTGTTTCTGTTATTCATTTACCATGTTAACTCTGCTTAGAGGCCAGTTGTATCCATTCCTAAGGTGAGACAGCAGATTCTGAGAGGTGACATGGTTTGTTAGCATCTGGTGGCTGGATCAGAGCCTATATTAGTCAACTGCAAGTAGTTCCTTGGGCCCATGATCTGTTAGAAGGTCCGTTCTGTCCACTGTGCATTTTGGAGGGAATGAGGTCTCCTTTGCATCTGCACCAGAGGCTGTGGTGGAAGTCAGGACACAGGTTTGTTTGTTTTCAAGGTGCCAAGGTGGAAGACCAACACTTCAGGGGAGAAATGCACATTGTATTTCTATTGTGGTTCCCAATTCTTTGCCTGTTGCAGTAATGAAATACACTCTTTTGTTACATCTGTTAACACAACCTTCTACAGTCTTCTACAATGGAGTTGCTTATTTCCCATTATGAGTTTTTCTTTTCTGAACTTTTCCTTGAGAAGCTTCTGCAATTTTATTTCCAATTATTAGGTATTATAAGAAGTGGTTCTCTGGTGGCCCACTGAAATGGCTGGGGTCTGTCATTTGGAGCTCTCACATAGAGAATCCTCTATTTTTTGTTTGGGATGAAAGAACTGTCTGTTGATCAGAGCTGGATGGATAGCATGAATACCCTGGATCTTTAATTATGATGAAATAATGTTGAAATTATTTCCCAACTTCAGAACCATTTCTCTCTTTTCCTTTCAACCTGCAGCTTGCCATGAGCCATTTCTCGCTGTGCCACATTTTCCTGCCCGCCTGCTTCCCTTCCATTCCCAGCCTCTTCCCGCAATCACTGGTGGTTTTTACAGCCACGTTGCATTGCCTGCTTCCTTTCTGGCTTCTCTAGTTCTCGTCTTTGTTCTACTGCAGCCTACATAGGGCAGCGCAAATGCTTTCTTTAATCTCTTGTTTGAATTAGGCCACTCCCATTCTAAGAAGCCCAGAATAACTCTTGATTACCTCTTGAATGAAATTAGACTTTCTAATCGTATCCTCGAGGGTCCTCAGCCTGGGAGCTCCTCCACTTCATGCCCCCCTTGGCCTGCCCCACTTCACTCGGACACTGTCCTCCAGCTACAGAAGCCCACTTGTGCTTCCTGCCCACAGTGCTCATTTACACCCATCAATTAATCTAAGAGCTTTTGAACGCTTCCCTCTCCTGTTCAGAATGCTTGCTCTCTTTAGTTTACCAGGAAATAATTGATTTAAATTTGTTTCTCAACGTTATTTTTACCCTGGCACTTGTCTGCTTACAAGACAGCTGCTAAAACCATATAGTATAGCTTTTGTCTTCTCTGCTCCGCTCTCTCACTTTCATTCTGCTATCTATCTGCTGAGGGACATAGATGTATATAGAACCCATTAACAGGTTTCTCTTGACCTCTGTCATGGCTTTAAAAAAAATTCAGTTGTTAAGTATTTACTTTTTAATTTGAGAGATGAAGAGACAGAAAGCCTGGCAGAGAGCACCCATGCTCTGTTTCATGGCCCCAAAGCCCATGGTGACAGAGGCTGGGCTGGGGTTGGATCCGAGACCAAGAAGATAATGCACATCTCCCACTGGAGTGGCAGGGAGCCGTCTAGTTAAGCCAGCACTGCCCCCAGGGTTTACATGGGCAGGGTGCTCAAGCAGTGGTGTGAACCAGAAGCTCCAGTGTGGGCTGCAGATGTCTCTACCTGTAAGGGTAAACACCAACTCCTGTTATGACTAGTTCTCAGTGGCAACTTGATTAAGCTGTGTTACCCAGTTATTGAATCCAACACCAGTCTAGATGTCACTGTGAAGCTGTTTGTAGACATCATGAACATCTGTGATCAGTACACATCACGGAAGGCAGCTAAGCCTCCATGATGGGAGTAGTCTATATTTCAACTATTTGAAGACCTTAAGAACATGTTTCCTGAAGATATTCCAACTCCAGACACAACATTAACTGCTGCCTGACTTTTCAGTCCTCTGTCGTGTTCTGTGGATTTTGGATTTGCTAGTTTCCCCAGTGCCCCCAGTGTGAGTCAGTTCCTTAGACTCTCTCTTCCTCTCCCCTCGCATCTCCTCTCCCACCTTGCTCTTTCTAAATCATACTTCTGCTTCTCTGGAGAACCCGAACACTCTAACTTCTGGGTTTGTTTGGCCAGTGGAGTCTACACACAGATAATCAAAAAGAGGAAGAAGTTGGGTTAGGATATTTATTTCTGTTGGGTCACCTGTAGTTAGCTGCATCTGTGGACAGATGCTTTGAGGAAATAACATCTGAGGTCAGAATTCCTCTCTGGAGCCTTTTCCTGTGACTCTTCCCTTCTCGGGTCTGGCTCAGAAAGCTACCCATCTCCTCTCCCTTCCAGGCCTTGAAGTATTGCTTCCCATTGTTTCCGGAACAGGCTCTTGTACCATTTCTTCTCCTTGCCCTATACTTTGCGAATGGCCCATTATTAAACTTTCCTTATGACTCAGTTTTAATGCACTATTTCTTGGCACAACCCTTAACTGATAAAATGTCTCATTGAATTAGTGTTGCACAGAAGCTGAGCTTTAATCTTTCTCTCATTAGGATTGCCAATTTGTACAACTCACTAGATTCAGTTCTGGGTTAAAGATTGAATGATGGGTAGGTAGCGTTCTCTCAGCTGGAGAGAATGTGGGCCTTCCAAGAGCAAGGCAACGCTCACTTCTGTGGGCTTACCAATTAGAAAATGCTTCTGTGTGTTTTATCTCATTTGATGCAGAAATCCTGGGATGTGGGAAATTATCCTTGTGTCACGAATAATAAAAAAAATGAGGAAATGGTCAGGGTGTGTTCAGGGAAGCAGGAGAAATTGATCTAATTAAATGCAAGAGTTCTTGATGAAAAGTAGAAAAGAATGAAGGTTTTCGTAGGTCAAGCAGGGCCAATTGTGCGTAATTCTGAGAGGAGATGAGGAGGTAATTTGCTGGAGGCTGCAGAGGGCTTTTGAAGGATTATTTCTGTATTGACTATACAAATAGCACATGCTCATGGTAGAATATTTAGGAAATTATAAAGATTTCCATAATTTTATCACCAGGTGATATTTTGTTTTCTTCTTTTAAAATTTGTGATGAGTCAGCATTCATAGTATTTTTTTTTTTTTTTTGCTCTGGTTTACTCATCTGACTTAAAATTTCTCAACCATGGGACTACGGCCATTTGAGTGGGCTTGCTCTGTGTGAGGGGTGCTGTCCTGCTTAGTGCAGTGTGTTTAGCAGGGTCCCTGGTCCCTACACACTAGTGCTCCTTTCCACCTACTTGTAGCAATCAAATAGTCCTTCAGACATTGTCAAATGACTGTGTCTCAGGTTGAACATCTCTGACCTAACTATATGTCATCAGCACTACCCCACAACAAATAATCATTTTTCAAAAATTCACATGGTAGGTTTACCAGAGTTTGCTTTAGCTGAATCTTTGCTTTGTTTCCATTTTCTTCTCTCTCTATCATCATGGGCAGCATAATGATGAACTCCTTAGCTGTAAATCTTGAGTAAGATCTCTTGCTACTCATTAGGACCAATTCCTGGAGATACATTTCTGGGCCAAAAGACACAAACATTTCAGGATTCTTGGAATATTTCTCTGAAAAGTACCTTCCAGAATGAATGTACAAAAACATGTTTATTTCCTCTTTCCTAATTTGTAGGTTCTTAAGCGTTTTAGTCATTATGTATGTAGTGTTCATGATTTTGGATGACTTGGGTTCAGGGCAATTGGATTAGACTTGGATTTCTTTTTTCTCAAGTGTTTTGTTTTTCCATAGTTTCTCCAC
The DNA here is from genome assembly GCF_030435755.1 of Ochotona princeps. Classification (NCBI taxonomy): domain Eukaryota; kingdom Metazoa; phylum Chordata; class Mammalia; order Lagomorpha; family Ochotonidae; genus Ochotona; species Ochotona princeps. The sequence goes on along the minus strand of NC_080865.1, from coordinate 995,212 downwards.
TAGGTCAGAAAGTTATTCCACTTACTAAAGATCCAACTTTCTCCTTGGAAGACAAATGTGAGGAAAGAAAAGGATTTGTAAATAGACTTTCCACCATTTCAGTTTCTAAACCCGAAGTTTCACTTTTGCTAGTCACATTTACCAGGGTTTTCTCGTTAGTGTCAGAAATGTGAAACAGTCCCAGTGCTTCCCCTGACTACTTGTGCAATCTGGGGAGAATTGCTTTTTTTCTCTGAACCTAACTCTTCTCATCTGTTAACGTGGTCAGAGAGAATGAGCTCCCAGAGCCTATGAATTTGAAAATTTTGTGTTCATGTAATGAGAAGAGAAGAAATCCGTCAATAGCAACAGCCTGGGACCCTGGAGTCTTGTTTTGGGCTGGTGGAAGAGGAGAGTATTCAATACTTAAATAATATACTAAAACAAGGTATTGGCCAAATACAGCACCTGCATTGGCATTTCAATCATTAATAAGTTTTCATGTCATGTCTTGTACTATTCTTCAGGATTTTTTGTCACCAAAAGCAGGAATGTTCCCAAAGTGCCAAATGTTCCAAGGGAGTGTTTACAGAGGGGCAGGAAAAGTCACAAAACTAGCTTTTGTTAGAGATACAAAATATACCATTGCATCTGTTTGTGTATTGAGTGTCTATTCCACTGGACTGGATTTTCCATGAGGGGAGAAATTTTTGTGTAACTTGCATATCATGGAATCCTCAATACCTCAATACCTCAATCCTCATGGTGCAAGCAATATGTATGTGAAGGATGGATGCAAAAATGAGTTGTGAATTGGCATATCTCTGCTGTGTGTGTAACTGCAACTCATGAGCACAACATATTTGGAGCTACAAGAGCCATCTGCTCCCAGTGTTGTGTCCCTGGAGCTTGAACCCTGATCATGTTCCTAAGAAATGCCTTCAGGACTGAGAGAGTGGTGCTGGGGGCGTGTGAAGATGCAGCTTGGGACGCTTGCAGTACATAGTGGAGTGTCTTGGGTGGAGTGCTGCCTCTGGTTTCCACTTGCTGTCAGTGTGTACCCTCGGTGGCAGCAGACAATGATTCCAGTAGCAGGATCTCTGTCATTTCTTTTGAAGACCCAGATTGGATTTCTGGCTCTTGGCTTGAGCCTGGCCCAGCCCCAGCTGTTACAGACATTTGGGGAGTGAACCAGGAGATGGGAGATCTCTGTGTCTTTTTAAAAAAATATATTTAAAAAATTAAAATCTTCCCTTCATAAAGAAAACCAGCATATGTAATTATTTTAAGTTAACTAAAATGATGATATCAATAATATTTTATATTGATTGACTAAAGGAATAAATGGATAAATGAAATAAAGGAGAAAGGAACAACTAAGCTAAAAGGTAAAATGAACCTGACTAAAAAGTTAAGCTTAAAGGAGAACTTGAATTATATGACTTTCCTTTGTCATCATTTAAAGATTTTATGAAGATAATTTTAGAAATATGTTCTGCTAATATCATCACCATTCATTAAAACAGAGTAATGAAAATAGACATTATTAAATCTTTTAATCACTTAGCATGTAGATTAATACATGCCCTGGAAGACATTAACAAGAAGGGAGAAGAACCTCCAGATGTAGAGAACCACACTATGGAGCTCACCCAAGACTGCAGAACATCAAGAAGCTTTGAGCTCCCCTTGATGCATCCTTGGAAAGGAGGCTGGGGGGCTGGGAACTGATGTTCAAGATGGTGAGGGAGTAGCTATGCTTGTAAGTGCTTTGTCAGATACACGTGGATTCAGAATTATGTTAGAAAGTTACACTTGGTTGTGAAGCTCTTGACAAGCAAGTCTGGAGAGCACCAGATTTTGACACAGGGTGACAATGTGTCTGGTTTATTCCAGAAGTTCAGGAAGGCTGACATGCAGGTCCTTAAGTTGGCCAATTGTTTTTTCATGGTCAGTCAATGTATGTGGCTAGCCAAATATACTTTCAAAAATGGTGAAATAAAGGAGAGATTTCAACCCCCCCATTCTTTTTAGCGACAAATTTCTTCACTCAACATAATCTCCAACTTACATTACTATTTCTTAAAATGAAATTACCATTTTATTTGGTAATCAAAGGCAATTTGAAGCACTTAAGAAGTACACCCAATGTGTATTTGGCTGTGAGCTTATACTTTAAGATTTATTCCTCAAAAAGCTTTCATTTAGAAAATTTTGAGGTTCCCATGACTACCGTGACTGTGTCTAATTAGTTTGTGGTAGAGAATGTTGGGCTACTCACTACATTTGTTTCCTTCCTCCTGGACATACAGGAGGGAGTACTACATTTCCCAGCTTCCCTTGTAGTTATACGCAGTTCAGTGTGATTGAACACGGGCTAGTAGAATGTAAGCATTGTGGACCTTTGGGCCTGACCTTCTCACAAGGTCCTCTAAGATGGCAGGGTTTTAACCTGTGCCCCTGAGATATGAGAGTGGAGATCCAACCTGTTTCCCCGGCCTCCAACTTACCGCATATTGTTTTAGACAACACTCAGCCTTGGTTGGTTAAACTTCTGTGATTGTTAGGGAAATTGGCTTTATCACAACTGATGCACAGGAGAGAGAATAGACCACTCTAGACCTGAAACAACAGGAACATTATAGCAGCTGGTCTTCAGCTGGTCTATGGCATTCCAGAGTGCAAAACTGTCCTTCAGCATTATAGTCAAGGAGCATGCTTTGAAGGAATGAGAACTCTAATCAGTGCAACAGCACAGCACCAGCGCCTGCTTCCCAAAGCCATCAGGAAAACGAGAGGGAAAAGGCAAGAGCTTTCACACTGAGTGGAAACCTAACACCTCTTCTACCTCACTGATGATGCTATCAAAACCTCTGTTACTTGAAAGCAGTTCTGTCAGCTAGGTGGAAAAATAAATCATACATTAAAATTGGATGAAGTATATAACTCATAGTACAAACCAAGACACTGTTGAAGTGAAAGGAGACAGTCTAAGATAAATATTTGCTGGTTAGTAATTTGTTTTTGTCACGCTAGTAGAATAAAAATAGTTTTATGAAAAATAGAGACTTCCAAAAACAAAATTGATAAATGCAGTATATAAAAATGGAAATAATTTTAAACTGCTAATCTTGCATTAAAATGTAAAGGAAGCAAAACAGTGGTTGTTGCATATACTTACATATTTTATTAGTTCAGAAGTCCTGGTTCCATCTAGCTTGTGCTACCATGTCTATATAAGGAATGCAATTTAAATATGGTTCTGGACTTCAACATTATTTTCATAAAATTGTTTATGTGTATATTTGAAAGTCACAGCTACAGAGAGGGAGAGATGGAGAAGGAGATTTTCTGTCTGCTGGTTTACTCCCCGGACAAACTCAACAACCTGAGCTGGGCCAGGCCAAAAGCATGAATGAGCAGCTTCTTTCAGATCCCCCCAGTTTGTGGCAGAGGCCCAAGTACTTGGGCAAGCTTCCACTGCTTTTTCATGGCTCTTACTATGGAGCTGGCTCGGAAGCCGAGCAGTCAGGACACAAACTAGCATTGTGTGTGGGATGCCAGTGTTGCCCATAATGGCTTTATCTCCTGTACTGCAATGCTGGCCCCTGCTTCTAACATTCTTTGAGGTTGTATTTTGTGGTTGATGATTAGAAATTGCTGACACATCTTTAGGCCATAATGTTTTTAAATGAGAATTTACTCCTATAGATTTTCAAAAGATCTATCTTTGTTTTTATTGGAAAGTCAGATATACAGAGGAGAGGAGAGACAGAGAGGAAGATCTTCCATCCGATGTTTCACTCCTCAAGTAACCACAGTGGCTGGAGCTGAGCTGATCCAAAGCAAGGAGCCAGGGACTTCCTCCAGGTTTCCCATGTGGGTGCAGGGTCCCAAGGCTTTGGGCCGTCCTCGACTGCTTTCCCAGGCCACAAGCAGGGAGCTGGATGGGAAGTGGAGCTGCCGAGATTAGAACCGGCGTCCATATGAGATCCCGGCGCATGCAAGGCTTTAAGATTTTAGCTGCTAGGTTACTGCGCTGGGCCCTCTTTTATAAGATTCTTAGCAAGGTCTGCTAATTAGAGAATATTCTGACCTCTATTTTTGTGACTGCTGGAATATGAAAGTATTTAAGCTCAAATAATTTTTCACATATGCTATCCTTTTGGTTTTAGATATTTTTATTCAGCATACATTTTTACAGAATTTATCCAATAGTTGTCATTCCTTTCTTTCATTATTCTTTAGAATATGTCACTGAATTTGGATGCCACAACATTGTAGACTTCAATTTTAGTCCATTTTGTGAAAAAATGTGTGAATTTATCCAATTACTAATATGAATGCCATCCAAAGGCTCTTCTCACGAGTCAAGAGAGCCTCAAACTCTCAAAATGAAACTGGCTACATGGCTCGAGTTCTCATCAGTTATTTTGTTTGATTTCTCTCTTATGGTTGTGCAAATATTTCAGTGACTTTTAAGGTTTTTAAAATCTGTTTTTTAAAGATTTAGTTATATTGATTTGAAAGGCAGAGTTGGAGGGAGAGGGAGAGAGAATGAATATGAATATGAATGGATCGTCCATCTGCTGGTTAACTCCCAGATGGTTGCTATGGTCAGGGCTGGATCATGTCAAGCCAGGATCCTGGAACTTCTTCTCGGTCTCCCACGTGGGTCTATGGACCCAAGTGCTTGGGCATTTTCTGCTGCTTTCCCAGGTTCATTAGTTGGATGGGCAGTAGAGCAGCTGGGTCTTGAACTGGTGCCCATATTGGATGCTGGTATTGCAGGTTAAGGTTTAATCTGTTGTACCAAAATGCTGCCCTTCCTCCTCCTGATTTTATTTCAGTTATTACAACTTGTTAAATGCTTAAATATTTTGGTTCTCTATTTACTGAATGCTTTGATTAAAAATGTCCAATATATTTTGGGAAGAAGTAACCAAAATTTAAAGGATCCTACCCCCACACACACATATAAATCTTATGCCAGTGGAAGACATAACAGTGCAAGCCTTTCTAAAATCTGATAGCTAATCATAGCAAATAAAACATGTACTGCCATGCAGATGTGTTTGTGTATGCACACATATATACATATGTGTATATCTGTATATGTGCTCACATATATAATTTTTTACATTTAACCTTTATGCCACAAAATATTATAGTTCAGTTACTCTGAGTATGCATCAAAAGCTGTTTGGAACTTTGACACCTGCAGCTTCCATTTTGCTGGTGGAATACTTTTGCTTGTTTGAGCATAGTCATAACTGCTGGCAACAATAATGGGCTAGAAAAACTGCAGGTCATGTCCAGTATAATATAGTTCTTATACTTCAAGTACTTTGTTCCCTTTTTTATCTTTAATTTTTAAAAAGATTTAAAAAGATTTTGAAAAGAAAGGCAGAGAGAGAAAGATCTTCCATCCACTGGTTCCTTTCCCCAAATGGCTGTAGTAGTCAGAGCTGGGCTGATTCAAAGCCAGAAGTTTCTTCTGGGTTTCCCAGGTAGGTGCAGGGGCCCAAAGACTCAGGCCATTCTCCACTGCTTTCTCAGGAACATCAGCCCCAAACTGGATCAGAAACAAAGTAGCCAGGACTCAAATTGGCAATCTGATATGGAATGCCTGTGTTGGTAGCTTAACCTGACATGTGATGACACCAGTCACTGTCCTGGTGCCCATTTTAAGGATGTCTCTGAGAGTCCCTATCAACAAGTCGCACCTTCTCACAGTGAGCTCATCTGGGTCATGTGGTCATCCCATCTCCAACAGTGACCAACTACTATGGTTTTTACCTGGACCTATTGCCCGCTCCAGCGGGCTTTTCTAAGTCATGTGAAAGGGAGCATACTGAGTTGGTAGAGGGCCACGGCTGCCCACTGCCTTAGGTCTCATTGCTACCTCACAAGATTATGGATGAAGCTGGTATCTGCCAAGCCTCCCCCAGCCTTCTATGCCGCACATCATGGTTTTAATTTTCTCTCCAGTTATCATGAAGCCACACTGATATACTCATTAAGGGACTGGAAAAATTTATAAGCACCTGGGGGACTCATCTTTCAAAATGTTGATTTGAAAAGCCATTGTATCCAATTGAAGAGATTGCCTTGTGAACAAGAATTTGTCTTTTTAGAGGGATATGGGGAGAGTCAAGCCATAATGCTTTATTTCAGGGAATGTATATTATCCTGTCCCTGGATAGATTTTAACACCACAGGCAGGAAATAAAAACAAGATTTTCTCTTGTTCTCAGAACATTTCAGAGATGATAATATCTTTGAGATTAGGTTTAGTTTGGTGTTTCCTAGTTCCTTTGCAACTGTTAGCAAAACCTTTTGTGATAACACACCAATCTGTACAAAAATTGATAACAAAACACAGCATGGCTGTCCCCTGTGTAGGAGCCAATCTAACGTGCTTACTTCACCAACAAAGCCTAGTAGCAGGATTTCTGCAGCCCCTTCGTTGATGCAGCACGTTGTCCCTAGCTTTCTGTTTGTCACTGCAGCTTCCCTCAGTTTGTCAGGCCTGTTCCTGAAGGATATGGGAAGGATAGTATCCCAGAATCACCACTAGGAATTTATTTAGGTGTCCAAAGAAGCTGTTAAGTGCTAGGATTTTAGGGAATACCTACATGGTTATGAGATAGTGTGATTGCCCCTAACCGTGTGATCAGCTTTATGCTGCATTAACCAAGCATGAGAGACTGAGAATGGGAAGAAATTTTGTTTATCTAGATTTGTACAATAACCTGAGCTGAAAGAATATTGCGTTGGTTTATATCATATTATAGATGCTGGTAACTAAGGCGTCAGCTGGCTAAGTGCTTTGTCCAAGGTCGCATAGCCAAACCAGTACTAGCACCTAGTGATTCACCCAACATTTAATAAGTTATCAAGATTCTTCAATTACAAGATATTGTGTTATTTGCTTGGGCTATAGAACATTACCATGCAGTTCCTCTTTGGGAGACTATTATAAATCACCTCTAGTGGAGACAGAAGGAAGGAGAAGGGGAGAAAGGGGGAAACATGGGAAGGCTCAAGTATTGCTCCCTTCTGTGCAGCTTCCAAGCTCCTGAAATCAAGCATAAGGACCACTTAATAGTTAATTAAAGAATAGACCACTAAATGTGGCATTGCTTCCCCTTAGAGTGTAGTTAGGACTTTTCCTGTGGCTAGTTGGAGTATATCATAGTTCGAGTTTTTCCCAAAGCAGACTTTGGTCAATGGCTTGGGTGCATATAGCAGAAGACGCTAGGATGCACAAGTCACAAGTAGAGGAGTGAGGGGAGGGCCGAGGGAAACTCCAGTATAGAGTGAGTTGGCATTGCCTGGGCATCTGGGTCTCAGTGCTGTGGTAGGTGTTTCAAGTCAATGTAGGACACCTTGCAGTTACTGCAGCCTGTGTAGGGGATGCTGAGGCAGTTACCCAGAGCGCTATTTTTCCTTGGTTGATTTCCCCTGGAGATGTTCGATGTTGGCTTCCCAGGGCACGATCTGGACAAGGTCCAGCAGTGGCAGAGAGACACTGCCGGACGAGGTGGTGGGTGTTTGAGGGGGCAGGAGCTATGCCCTGTAGCTGGGTGGGCTTAAGAGTCTGCAGTCCAGGTGCACTCCGAGGTGAATGGCACTGCTATGAGCAATGGTGAACCCCTGTGTATTCAGACACAATGTAATGCCTTCAGTATTTTAAATGTGACAATATTTTCTTCTCTATCTTCGAGTTTAGTGTTTGCTCCAGGTGTCCTGGTTTTTCTCCACAAAGCCTATTCTCAGCAGCGTACATCTTTGTCCCTAGACCTACAGTCTCCTTTAGGCTTATTTTTTTTTTAATCATTTTCATCTTTTGTTCTTTTCCATCACTATTTTTGGAATGCTGTGCAAGTTTGCCTTTAACATTCTTGATTTGCTTGCTATCTAGTGCTGATCTGCTCACCATCCCCCCCGACCAACAAGGGGACCCTCTGCTTCTGCCTGTTTGTAATTCCTTTGGATTCCTTGGAATTGTTTCCATCTTCTTTACCGTTGCCTTCTGTCTTAGCCAGCTCTGTGTCCCTCCCGTCTTCCGTGCTTTCGTCCTGCTCTTGACCACTTGCCTCACAGAGGGTGCATGTTCTTTCCTGTGCCTTTGCAGTGCCTGCTCTCCAGCTTCTCTGCAGTTGCCTGCTTTCTTGACCTTGGGCACTCAAGCTTAGTCTGAGCACCAACAGCCTCAACAACACCCAGGAGCAGGTTAGCAGTGGTTCCACTTCAGTCTTGGGGAGTCAGAATCTGCATCTTTTCTTAAAGATTCATTTATCTTTTACCGGAAAGTCAGATTTGCAGAGAGAAGGAGATACAGAGAGGAAGATCTTCTATCCGCTGGTTTATTCTCAAAGTGGCCACAAAGGCCAGAGCAGAGCTGATGTGAAGCCAGGAGTGAAGAACCTCTTCCAGGTCTCCCATGCAGGTGCAGGGTCCCAAGGCATTGGGCCGTCCTCGACTGCTTTCCCAGGCCACAAGCAGGGAGCTGGATGGGAAGTGGGACAGCCGAGATACAAGTGGCATGTAAGGGATAAGTGGCATGTAAGTGGCATATGGGATCCTGGCATGTAAGGCAAGGACTGTAGCTGCTAGGCTGTCATGCTGGGCCCCAAAATCTACATCTTAACAGTAGCCGGAGGTGATTTGCATGTGCTAGGGGAGTGGAGAGATGGGTCTCTGGTTCCTAGGAAGCAGCCTGGAGCTGTGATTAGGAGCACAAAGCTTTAACTTTGCTCTGAGTTCCAAGCTTGCCACAAGCAGCAATACAACTTTGGAAGATCTAACTATCCTTCTCACGGTTCAGAATCCAACCTCTGAGATGGGGATAATAGTATATTTCACAAGGTGGCTGTGAAAATGAAAGTAGATAACAATGCAAAGTGCTAAGCAGCATACCTGGCACAGAAGCATTTGAAAACAAGGTGCCAGGTGATCAATTTTCAAAGTTGCAAATTATTTGCCTTGTTGCTTCCATATTAAATGCTCCCCCTTTCCTGTTACTTCATCCTAGGGAAAAAAGGAATCTGGCCTGAACTATCAGACCAGGCGATGCTGCTCTCTGGCTTATATTCATGGACCAACAACTGTCACAAATTTTGGCTCAGAGTTTCATCTGGGGAAGGACGTTGATGGGTTCAGTGCTTGGCAAATTAACCTTAAAGGGCTTGGAGAGTTGTTTTGCTGCAGGAAAAGTGCAGTTCAGGAAGAGCTGTTCTTTCTGAGCTTGGGTTGGCTACCAGTATCAGTTACACTCACTCTTGCTCTTACCATTCTGACTCAGTCTTATTTCTCAGTCGGGGTCATCTCTCTGCTCACCAGCTGGTGATGTTTCACCATGAAGTGTGACAACTTGTTGATTACCTTGCTCAGCTTCTGATGTTACTGCGAATGCAATGTCTGGTAAATGTATGGATGTTCTACGGGGATAATTTAAAATAAGACACTCGCTGGGCTAGCAAGTTGCATTACACCTGGAAGTTCACAAGTCTTTTAAATTTGAGCCATGCTGACTTTGCTAATTTGAGTTTTATCCTCACATATTAATATAGTATTCGTGGAAAAACCTCAGCCACCATTCTTTAGCCAAATTGAAGTTTACGCACCTTAGCTGATGAGTGAGCATTTTTAGCCATCACATGCTGGTGTTGCCTGTCATTCAATAGTCAGATGGGGTGACTTTGTACAACAGTGTTCGTGCTGTTTCCGGATTTTTAAAAAGTAACATTTTGTCCTTGTTATTTTCTAAAAATTTCCGAAAACTCTAAATCTCAAACTCAATATAGGTCCTTAAGCATGGAAAAAGCTGATCATGTTTAACATTATTTGTATATTCATCAGAATTTATGGGTACACTATGTTCATTATGAAGAATATGAATAATAAATATCTCGGACAAGTACTATAATGTAGCAGTGGTGGCATTCCATAAGGGGGTCCTTTTCGAATCTCAGTTGATTCTTCCAGGTGTTCCATGTATTTGGACCCCTGCACCTGCTTGGGACACCTGGAAGAGGCTCCTGACTTCGGGCTTTGGACAGGCCCAGCTCCATCCACTGTGACTGTTTGGGGAGTAGGCAGCAGATGGCAGATTCTGTCTCTCCATCTCTGTAACTATGCCTTTCAAATAAAATAATAAATCTTGAAAAATAATAAACATCTCCCAAATGATAAAAGTATTTTAGGGTCAACATTGCCAATATATTCAGGGTTTATCTATTTTTTTTAAAAAGATTTGTTTTTATTGGAAAGGTAGATTTACAGAGGAGGAGGAGAGTCAGAGAGATCTTCTGGTTCACTCTCCAAATGGCTGCAACAGCTAGAGCTGAGCTGATCTGAAGCCAGGAGCCTCTTCCGAGTCTTTAATGTGGGTGCAGGGTCCCAAGGCTTTGGACTGTCTTCGATTGCTTTCCCAGGCCACAAGCAGGGAGCTGGATGGGAAGTGGAGCAGCTGGGACACAAATTGGTGCCCATATGGGATGCCAGCATTGCAAGGGGCAGGATTAGCCAACTGAGCCTCCGTGCCAGGGCAGGGCTTATGTAATATTTTTAATCTCTGAGAATTGAATGTTCTTATGTAAGTGCTATTCTTTGACTTCCTGACTTGACAGTTTGTACACATGTTTAGGACAACATTTTGTCTCAAACAATGGAGCCATGACAACATAGTAGTGAGGATTTTATATACTACCCTTTTCCTAAACTGGAAGGATGATGATTCCTATTTACTGGTGGCATATGATTCTTTCTTTTTTTTTTCCCGCTTAATGAATGTGTCAAGTATTTAAAAATAGTTTTTTTTTTCTTGGATGTAGCTGGCACTAAATAAATGATTTTGGGCTACTAGTAACTTTCACAGGTTATTAACTTCATAATAGTCATGGAATTAATAACAATAGTTTTATGATAATCCAATGGCTAGGTTTTATAAATGCCATTCCATTTAGGAAAAGGCATTATCAGGTCTTGAAACTCTGGCTGGACAGTGGTTATTTTAGGAAACAAAATGTGTGTTGTGATGATTGTGTGGGCTCAGGTCCCTAATGCAAGCCTCTCTTAAAATAAACCTAAGAAAGTTCTTGATTGCCAGGAATATTTTAATATGCTCAAAGTTGATCAAAAGAGCCCTGTTTATACATCTGAGGATCAGATGTGAAATAAGTTAGATAGGGTTTTCTTTTTCTTGTCTTTTTTTCCCTATAAAGCTGTGCTGTGATCTTTGGAAATTTACTTAATTTTTTGGGAGCCTGATTTTCCTCATCTGTAAGGAAGGTCTCAATAGAATTAATTAGGTCTTAATGTAATAGGTAAAGATTGAACTAAACCAGTTTGGCCTAGGTTATAATGGTCTTTGAGCAGCTGTTAGTGTTTAATAATAAAATATTGGTGCATCTAACTGATTCATAAAATTCATTATGAGCATCATTAATAACTATTCTTCTCAGAAGGCATACTTGGTGAATCCAATGGCTGAGTGTTTCAGGGCTTGTTGACAGGATGTGCCAAGGCCAGTGTCCACAGTCCCCTAGGAATGGACATGACTAAACACAGGTGGGGGTAGGTGTAGGTAGCTTCCATTAAAAACTCATCCATGTGTCAGGCCCTGGAGGACACTCCATGCATATTTTTCCATTTCTTTTTTTTTTAATTTGAGGATTTGTTATCTGTTTTGTTAAGTTATATTTTATTTATTTGATTGGCAGAGTTACACTCAGAGAGAATTATCTTCTACTCACTGATTTATTCTCCAATAGCTGGGACTGGGCCAGACTGAAGCTGGGCATCATTGACTTCGTTCAGGTCTGGCAGCTGGGTGGCAGGGTCCAAGCATTTGGGCAATCTTCCATAGCCTTCTCAGGTGCATGATCAAGGAGCTTGCTAGGAAGTGCAGTGACTGTACTCAAACCAGCTCTCACATGGGATGCTGGTGTTGCAGGCGGTGGCTTTACCTGTTATGCCACAAGGCAGGCCCCTACAAATATTTTTCTATGCTGTAACCTCTTTCAAATTAGGCAAGCAGCTTTTGACATTCGAAGTTATAGAATTCTTCAATAACTTTATATACTTTTCTAATTTCAGTTGTTATGCTTTTACTTGCCTGGAAATGCTGGGGTGATCCCAGGAAGGCCTCTGGTGATTACTTGTTTGTTGGGGAAAATTTCTCCATGATTGTCTTACATTGCTGTGTATCCGAGCAAATCCATCAATAGATTTGTGTGCCGGACTATCTTTTCAAGGATGTTTATATAATGAGAAGCCTTAAAAGATAGAGTCTTGCAGAGCAGATTCGCTTGCTGTCTAGGATAATAAAGATAATGCCTCTCTCCAGTGCAGGTTCACTAGAAATCCTCTCATCACTGATTGGTGTTGCTTTAGCTTGGAGTTCTCCTGTAAAACACTTATAATGTATGCCCAGGCATCACCTGACCTTTGTTGCTGCGCCTTGCAGAAATTGGAACTTGGGGCATTGTTGCAGGCGCTATGACCTTGGCCCTTGCGGTGACTGTTCTTTGTTTGGCTTGGAGTCAGATCATTTCATGCACATAGAAGATAGATTTGAATTCGGACAGATTTTATGCAGTTACCCTGAACCTTTGCACCCCATCCTTCACCTCTCCCCCCAATTCCATGCAGACGGAGGAACCCAGGGGACCAAAGGCTAATGGCAAGATTTAGTTCTTACAGTTGTATGGAAGTAAGGGAGATACTGCTTGGCAAAGCCTTACTTGTGGTGTGTGGCACAGAGTACATGTACAGTAAATAACACCTGCTTTGCTTTGAAGGCCCTGTCCCAAGATTCATATGAATGTGACTTTGGTTTTCTTTGAGCTGAAGTATCCACTGGTTAGAGTGATCATTTAACAATCTGTCAGTTTATATATGTAATCAGTAAATGTTTTGTATATAAAGATGTCATAGTACTAGTGGATGCATTATGTGAAGCAGGAGTCCCATAAATATCAAATATGATACCGAAAGTAAAGAAAGGTAATAGTATTATTTTCTTTTCCATCCAAATTCATTTATTACATATTTGATTCTGTTCAGTCATTTTCTTCTCCACATGCTGATCATAAGCACAATTTAAAGTTGCATAAGCAGTAGGTAGTCAAAGAGCTTGAAAGTTCAAAATGTGAAAGATGTTCTGCACTTGGGTAGACCAGATGATGTTTTTTTCCTCTTATGTTCACTGCTTTCTCTGATAATGTGGTTTGACAGACCTCAAAGGATTAAATGCCATGTCTGCCTACTCATTAGTTATAAACTCTTGCAAGTTTCCTTCATCTCTCTATCTCTCAGTTTCCTCTTCTTTAAAATGGAGAATACAATAGTGCTGACCTCAAGAAATGCTTGTGAAGATTAAGTGAATAAACTCTTCGAAAGCTCTTAGCAGCGCTTAGTACATGACAGGTGGTCAAGGACTATGAATGCACTTTCACTTACCATTTAGAAGCCTGGGAGAAGCTCTTCCAGGCAGAAGTGTGGATCGAGACAAAACTGTGTCTCAATCAGAGAATTTAGCAGATGCATTTAGGGGAAAAGTCCTCTCAGAAAAGTCACCCAAAGAATAGAATGGGAGAAAAAGTCAAAGCCAAAATGAGCAAACAGGGCTACATCAAACTAAGAAACTTCTGTACAGAGAAGGAAACAATCAACAAAGTGAAAAACCAGTCAATAGAATGGGAGAAAACCTTTGCACACTACACAACTGACAGGGGGCTAATATCCAAGATTTACAAAGAGCTTCAGAAACTCAATGATAGCAAAATAAAAAACCCTGTGAAGAAATGTGTGAAGGAAATGAACAGACATTTTTCAAAAGAACAAATTTAAAAGGCTAATAGACATATAAAAAATGCTGAGGCTCCCTAACCATCAGGGAAATACAAATAAAAACCACATTGAGGTTCCACCTAACTCCAGTGAGATCAGTCTACATTCAGAACTCTACTAACAACACCTGTTGGCGTGGACATGGGGAGAAAGGTACCGTCCTTCACTGCTGGTGGGAGTGTAGGTTAATACAACCACTATGGAAGTCAGGAGGGAGAGCTAAGAGAACTGAAAATTGATCTGTCATATGACCCAGCTATCCCACTTCTGGGAATATATCTAAATAAAATGAAATCTGCATATGAGCTAGTGACCTTTGCTCCTATATTTACAGCAGCACAATCTACAATGGCAAAGACAGAAACAACACAGACGCCTATTGAAAGAGGAATGGATAGGGTCCAGCGCTGTGGCCTAGTGGCTAAAGTCCTTGCCTTGAACACACCGGGATCCCATATGGGTGCCAGTTCTAATCCTGGCAGCTCCACTTCCCATCCAGCTCCCTGCTTGTGGCCTGGGAAGGCAGTTGAGGACGGCCCAAAGCCTTGGGACCCTGCACCCGTGTGGGAGACCTGGAGGAAGTTCCTGGCTCCTGGCTTTGGATCGGCACAGCACCGGCCATTGTGCTCACTTGGGGAGTGAGTCATTGGACAGAAGATCTTCCTCTCTGTCTCTTCTCTCTGTATATCTGACTTTGTAAAAAAATAAAAGAGTTACTACTAAAAAAAAGAGGAAAGGGTAAAGAAACTGTGGTACATCTACTCTATGGAGTATTTTTCAGCCATTAAAAAATGAAATTCTACATTTTCCAACTCTTTGAAAGCAATCATATTCCATGGTATTGTATCAGTTAAGATTGAATTTTGGGGCCCGGTGCCGTGACCTAGCAGTAGGTAGGCCCGGAAGAGGTTCCTGGTTCCCGGCTTCGGATCGGGGCGCACCGGCCGTGTGGCTCACTTGGGGAGTGAATCATCGGATGGAAGATCTTCCTCTCTGTCTCTCCTCCTCTCTGTATATCTGGCTTTCCAATGAAAAAAAAAAAAAAGAATAAATCTTAAAAAAAAAATTGAATTTTGACACAGGTAATAATGTAAAATGCAGTTTTCATGACTAGGCATGCAGATTTTTAAAAAAATCTCTAGACAGCAAACTCATGACATTGTTCTGGTAATTCAGCTGTGCCAAGACCAGTGTTTCCCAGTCCCCTAGGCATTTCCCTTGCAGCTGTCAGATGATGGCTAGCTGTATCTCCAGACATCAGGTGGAAATAGAGGCAGAGTAGCTCTGGTTATTTTCATCTGTTTTGTCTAGAGGCAAAATCTTTCCTGGAAAATCTTAGAATAAATTTGTGTTTCCTTCTCATTGGCTAGTATTATGTCATTTGGTTATCTTTTGTGGCAAGGAAGCATGGGAAAGCCCAATGAGTAGTGTTTTCAGAGTTTTAGTTTAAAGGCAACAAAAGATGAGGAATTACTTTTGGGTCAGCCAATCAAAGGTGTTTGTTCCAGGTAGTATTTGTGTTTTTCCTTTCTATTTATTTATTTATTTATTTATTTATTTGGCAAAGTTACAGAAAGGCACATACACACACACATCTTCCATCTACTGGTTCACTCCCTAAATAGCAGCAAATGCCAGAACTGTGCCAGGCCAAAGCTTGGAGACTAATTTCTTGTGGGTTTCTCATATGGCATAGGGGCCCAACCACTTGGGTCATTTTCTGTTGCCTTCTCAGGTATGTTAGCAGGCAGGTGGATCAAAAGTGGAGCACTGGGACTAAACCAACTCCCATATGGGATGCCAACACCACAGGCAGTGACTTTACCTGCTATATCACATCTCTGTCTCCTGTGTTTTTCTAAAAGTCAGCATTTGATCTGGAAAACTACAATTTCTTTTATGATTTCTTTCATTTCACGAATGCCCAATACATTAGGCATTAAGTAAAGACAACTGGAGAAATGGAAAGATGGAGTAACTTTTTCTACCGAGTCACCATGGTAGTGATACATTTCTGGGTAAAATTCAGTGCCGGTGATTCTTGTTCAAGATTGCTGATGTCAAGCCTGACTCCATAACAGAAAGCTTGCCTAGGGCTGCGGGCTCTGCTTCCTGGCTTGCTGAAATCATTATTGTTCCTCAGCATGTGGGCCCCTCTGGTTAGCTGCCTGAGCGTCATCGTGGCTTCCCTGGGAATGAGTGATCCAACGGGCCTCAGAAGCCAGTTGGCATGACTTGTCATATTTAAGTGGTCACACGGACTTACCCTGATAGAAGGCAGACTTCATAAAGCCAGGAATATTGGAAGGAAGAAATAAAAAGTTGACAAGGGGCTGATTTTGTGGTGTGAAGCTACTGCTTGCAATTCTGGCAACCCATATAGCTGTGGATTTGTGTTCTGGCTGCTCCGCTTCCAATCTTCTCGCTGCTAATGGTCTGTGAAAAGCAGTGGGAGATGGCCCAAGCGCTTGGAGTCTTCATGGCCGCCTGAAAGAGCTGGGCGAAGCTCGGGGCTTCAGTCCAGGCCGCAGGAGCTGTTGCAGCCGTGTGGGTGGGGCCAGCAGACAGTGCATTTCTCTCTGTCTCTCCATTTCTGTATATAGTTGATTTTAAAATAAATAAATAAATAAATAAATAGATCCAAATGAGAACTGAAATAACAGCGTTTCAGATGATCAATTTGTAATCCATATTACATTCTTATCTTCCATTTTAAACTGTTTTTAGAGTTATAACCAGCAACTAATACACATTAATATTGTAACCAAAAACTATCTTTACCTTTTCAGTCTTCAAAAAAATCATTCTTTTTCCAAAATAATCATGATTAACTTACAAAAACGGACACACAATGTATCTTCAAAGCATTTCCCTTTAATGGGAAATGTAGCTTTCCAGGATCTAAACATTTAAAAAGTTTTGTTTTTTAAACAAGCAATTACAGTTGTTGCCATCTTAAGCCAGCACACAAGCTGGTGGAAGTCAAGGAAACCCACTCACACTTCAGGCTCTTCTCCCGGCACCACATTGTTATATGATTTCCACTTAGTAAAATTTGATCTAATTCAGTGATCTGCCTTCCTTCTGATGCGATTTCAAATTCAGTGACCTCTTCCAACACCATATTGGCAAAGTCGTCAAATCCTGGAAGCATGCCAACAATTTATCACTCTTCATCACAATGTGGATTCTTGAGTCTATACATTTATTCATTAGTTCCAGCGGCAGCAGCTGCGGGCCTGCCCACATTAATTTTTCTTAAAGATAATTACAGCAGTCTCTCCTTATCTGTGATTTTTGTCTTTCCCAATTCAGCTGTTCATAGTGAACCATGACCTGAGAATACTAATGGAAAATTCCAGAAATTAATAATTCACAGGTTTAAAATTTTTATACCATATTCTTGCACTTCTTGTATTATTTCTTAGTGTTGTTAATATCCTACTGTGCCTAATTTATATGTTAAACTTTATGATCATAGGAAAAACACAGAATATATGGAGAGCCAGTTCTATCAGTCGCTTCAGGAATCTATGCGGGTAGGGGAGAGATTGTCTTGGAATATATACCATGACAATAGGGGACTGCAACATTACTTAAATTAGTTTATACTTTCTCCCGTGTTTTATAAACTTACACACATGCATATTCATGCTCACAAACACACAAATACACAGATGTTTTGCAGTGCTGTAGTTTTTGTCAGTATAAGTTAGAACAAAGACCTCGAAATTCTTGCTTCTTGTAACTTTAGCGTTAGGTTTACCTCACGACTAGAAGATTAGGATGGCTGGGCCGTCAGTGAGGTGAGGTATGGATGTGCCATAAGAATTGTGTAATTGGTTTCCTCCTCCATCAGTGAAATAGAAAACAATCAAGAAAGAAGAAAAGAAATCACCTGCAAGATAGAAGGGAAGGAAGCAAAAGGTAATTGAAATATTTTGAAATGGAAAGAGCAGCTTTTATTTTTTAATGTGGAACAAACGGAGCCCCAAGCTATTTTTTCATGTGTCTGTGTTTGTATATAACACAGATTAGTAGAAAATTACTTTCTCCAGTTGAGTCCTTTAGGAAAAAGAGCCCACATTGAATTTAACTCATTATGGATATTATTTTCCTACTGAAAGTAATTGTGAGTTTGTTTTCAGGATGACCAATGGGCAATACACAGCAAAAGTAAGCAAGCATTTTTTTTTTCAGTTTTATCCACTCTAGTTTTAGAACTGAAATAATGATAGACACTTTCTTAATTTTAGTGGCCTTTTTTGTTGTTATTCCTTTGAAGTCCATGAAGATTACATTCTTGATCAGCAACAATCATTTGACACCTCTTGGAATGAACAAATGATCTTTTTCTGGCTTATTCCTTATGTAATTACCTTCAGTTAAAATTGAAATGGACCCCCTTGTGGCCCATATATTTGTCTTTTTTTTAAAAAAATGTTTAAATCTAAGCGGTCAGAGCTATTCATGGATTCAATTTGGCTATACAGAATGGATCACACTTCAGGGTAATTTTTATTCTCATTGAAAAATACCAGTTATTTTGACAAAGGTACAAGCTAACATTTCTACAGCTAAGGGCTGTGCCAGGCAACACTGATAGTTTCAGTCTGGAACATCTTAAGATGGTGCTTCAAATATTGTGGCAATTTATAGCTAAGAGCACTGAGTTTCAGAGAGGTTGACTTTGTTTCTCACTTTGGAACTGTTCCAAGGGATATATACTGTGTTGCATGGAGGAAGCACAATGGTAAACGGGACGAGGCCACATGGCTAATGAGTGACCCAGATGGCTCCAAAGTCCAGTGTTCTTTCATTTTCCCTCTGTATACTACTGTACAAAAAAACCAGGACACAATGACAAGTGCCCTCAGTCACAGGAGTCCATACTTCACAGCTTGCTCACGCTGTGGCAGACATTGAGATACTTGCCTGTTGTACTACCTATTCAACACCGCATCGTCCTGTGAGTTGAGTGAATATACTCTGTTTATGAAGGAAAAACTGAGGCACAGAGTGTTCTGATTCCAGCTTATCATTGCCCATGTTTGAGTCCAAGGAGAAGGGTTCAGTTGTAGCAGGAGTCAGTGCATCCGTTGCCCGAGTTTAGTGCAGCCAGTTAGTTTGCGCTGCTTGCAGCTAAGGAGTCCTGACTCGTCCAGCACCCTGGCTGGCTTACTCCTCTGAGGCCTGGGTGACTGTGTTCTCCTGACCTGAAGGTTAAAAGTGAAGCTTCATTATGGAATTGACATGGTTTTGAGTAACCAATATGTTAAAAAAAAATGCAAGTTCTTAGCCACATCCTGTGATTAGCTCATTGACATTTCAATTTTAGTTTATATACAGAACCGGCTGCTGTACACCTTAAAATGGCTATGGGGTACTATTCAGCTGTCTCGTGTCTATTTTCATTTTAGTATTTAGCCGTTTGTTGTGTTGAAGTATAATTTTGCTGATCTTGGCGGATTTTAGGGTGATCTAGACTGGCTTATAACTCCAACAAGACATTTGTCGACAATTAAGGTGCAGAACATTTTGTTTTTGGAGGGGTGTGCAGAGAAATCTTATTGGTTACTCAAAACCCTGTCAATTCCATAATGTTGTAAATTGTTGTTCATGATATGTTGGGACTGTTAATTGATTGGGACGATATTCTGCCAGCTCTACCTTCAGACCAGAAATGGTCTCCCCAAGAAACTGTTCAACTTCTCTGGACAATAAGATGCTGGACTCTATACTTGGTATATGTTTGCAAAGAAAGAATCTTGATTGAATTTGAACTGTAATACTGCAACAAGGTGGACGAATCCACCAGGGGGGAAGGGCGTGGGGAGGGATTGGGGGAAACCCAGAGCCTATGAAACTGTCACATAATGCAATGTAATTAATGAAAAAAAAAAACTACAAAAAAAAAAAAAAAAGAATAAAACAAGAAAATAGAGAAATGTAAAAAAAAAGTGAAGCTTCGCTCTGCTCCTCTAGGAGGAGCTTAAGCATTGGAGTCACATTCATACTGTCAACTTAAATTTGATGCCATTAAGATAATTACAGGGGCAATTCAGAATTCCTGCTACCTGAAATACTTAAGTATTTCCCTGTCAGAATGAACTATAGTAGATGGACTCCAGAAGATACCACTGAAGTGATACATTAGCTTTTTTTACAGGTCACCTCATTGTGAACTAAATCCCACCTGAAATATGTTTAAATTGAGATTTTTTTAAAACTCAGAATGTACACAGAACCTTGAGATCCTGCGTCATTTCCAAGGTAATGGTGGAGTTCAGCAGTAAGCTGCACGGCCAGGCTCTCAGGGTGTGGCCTGGGCGGTTATCCCTGCCTCCATGGTTAAAATGGCCCCGGTTCGGTCATTGCTCAGCTCTCACCGTCCTAACACTTTTAAACAGAGCCTCACATTTTCATTTGCACTGCCCCCCACCCCAAATTATGTGGGTGATCCCAGTGACAAACCATTGGCGAAATCACCACAGCTAGGTTTCAATTTATTTTATGAAGCAAGTTGTGAAATAAGTGGCTAAGTTGCAGTTTCCTATTAAGTAGTATAGTGTTTCTCAGTTTATAGCTGGCTTGTAGAAACTCGGAGTGGTTCTGTTCTCAGTTTTTTCCTATTAAGGATGTTTCGAAAGAGAGCTCATTCTAAAATTGCAGGCACGAACACCAAAATGACCATCTTGTCACTAGTACTCTAAGGCTTAAGGAGGAATATTTATTCTGAGATTGTTGCTGCTGAAGCCCAGAATGGTTAATGTTAAATGCGAAAACACATAACCAGAAAATATAAATATTTACATAATTAAGGTACTAGACATAGAAACACAAAATGTTTGCTAGATCAAGTGTGTAAATATACAAATAAAAAATGAAAGTATTTCTAATAGTGCCAAGGATTTGAAGTGAAAGTTCTTCATAAACAACCTAGGAAATGGAAATCTTCAAAGCTCCCATTATAGCTGGCCAGCGAGCAGCATGTTCTAGAGAACACTGATGGGAGAAGGAAGGTCTGATGTCAGAAAAGCTGTGCACAGAGCAGGCCTGACAAAGCGGAAAAGGCCTTTGGACTTGGCAGCAGTTCTGACAACAGGAGCCACTGAGTCGCAACAGGCCTGTTTCTGATGCCCAGGTTCCTGAGGTCTTTTCTTCTAATATATAAATTTTATTAATTACATTTCATTATGTGACAGTTTCATAGGTTCTGGGGATTCCCCCAACCCCTCCCTGTACCCTCCCCCCATGGTGGATTGCTCCACCTCGTTGCTGCTGAGGTCTTACATGGAGATGTAACACTTGAGTACAAAAGCAGTGTGCTAGCTGAATCATGAATGTAGAGCTTGATGGGCATGCTTGTTTACTTTCACTATTAGCATAGTAGGCACAATATTTATCAATATTGTGCTGGAGTTTCAGTTTAGACAGCTTTGGATTTGCTAAAGGAACACTTCTGTCACAAAAAAATTATGAAGTTATTCTGTAACAGGAGAGAGACCAATAGGATGAAAAGTAAAACTAGAGTACTTCATCCATTTCTAAAGGTTTATTTATTTTTTTATTTGAAAGAGTTACGCACACACACACACACACACACAGAGACAGATATGACTAGGAGTTTTGATGAGTGTGGGCAGAGATATGAAGACACATCATGGAAACTTTCTTCTTACCAGATAAACTACAATAGTAACTGGAGGAGTGACTAGAGAGCGTGGGGTCATAGGGCCGTTCTTGACCAAGGTTAGCAAAGAGGACTTGGAGCATGGTAGGCAGACTTTGGCGGATTTCTCTGAGCCGTGTGCCAGGTAGATTTTTCCAGTAATCATCCAAGTTAAAAAAAAAAAAAAAACCACTAGGGCCCCAAACAAGAAAGGATTTTGTTCCATAAGCCACGTGGCAGAGGCTAAGGGAGAGCTAAACAGAAATCCCTTAGCCTGTGATGAGTGAGGAAGGGAAAGGAGCTTACGTGGAAACTCTCATCCTAAGTTCTAGGCAACAAGGAACCAATTCTTAAAAAACATTTATTTATTTACTTTTTAAGGGTTTATTTTACTTTTTATTCGAAATGTAGATATACAGAGAGAAGGAGATAGAGAAAGATATTTTAGTCTGCTAGTTCACTCTCCAAGTGGCTGCAATGGTTGGGGCCAAGCTGATCCAAAGCCAGGAGCCTGGAGCTTCTTCCGGTCTTGCACATAAGTACAGGGTCCCAAGGCTTTGGGCCATCCTCCACTGCTTTCCCAGGTCACAAACAGGGAGCTGGATGGGAAGTGGAGCAGCCGGGATACGAACTGACACCCATATGGGATTCCAGTGCATGCAAGGTAAAGATTTAGCCACTAGACTATTTTGTTAGGCTTAAGATTTATTTATTTTTTATTAGAAAGGCAGATCAGATTTATGGAAAGGAGGAGACAGAATGATCTTTCTACTGCTGGTTCACTCCCCAAATGGCTGTAATGACCAGAGCTGAGCCAGTCTGTGGCCAGGACCTGCTTATGGGTCTTCCACAGGGGTGCAGGGTCCTAAGGCCCTGGCCCATATACTGCTTTCCCAGGGCACAAGTAGGGACCTGGATGGCAAGTGGACAGAAACCAGCTCCCATATGGGATGCCAATGCTTGGAGATGAGGAGTTAGCCAGTGAACCATTGCATTGGGCCCATTGAACCAATTTTAAAGTTCAGATCTTGCAACAAAGGAGAAAGTATGGATGGGATTTATTCACTTGTGTCTAGACTGCCTTAGATGTCTTTTAAAAATGAATTTATTTTTATTTTTTATTTGTAAGTAGTCTTACAGTTGTGAAAAAGTTTCTTTTGCACCATTCTCTGCACTTTCCCTTCTAGAAACATCTCTTACAAAAACAAAATGTTCCCCTAATAACATCTTAAGCATAGTATATTATCAAAACAAGAAAACTAAATTTTACTGGTTTTTATTATCTTTTGCTTTCCTCTCGTGTAGTTCTATAAACTTCTTTAATGTGTGTAGGTTTGTGTAACAAAACTGTTTCATTACCCCAAAGCTCCCTCGTGTTGCCTCATTATAATCACACTAGTGTGTTCTTCGTTCCTATAATTTTGTAACTTCAAAAATATTATAGAAATTCACATAATAAACAATCTTTAAAAATCGAACTTTAATTCAAATATTAGAACTCTTCCCCTTTACAGTGTATAAGATATTGGTTTTTAGTATGTTCTTGCAAAACTGTGTTGACTATCTAATTCCAGAATATCATCACCATTTCATATTATGTTGACACACGTGTGAAAAATGAACTAATTATGAATTCATAAAATGTTTAGCTTTAATGTTTTCTGTCAAATCTAGGTCACTTATTTTTCTTTTCCTTTTTTCACTAGATTAATTTACCCTTATTTTTTGGGTTGTAAGATTTTCTTGTAGTTCGTTCTTGTACATCATGGCTGCTATTGCTCACTTCACAGTGCTGTTTTGCCAACATGTAAGGCTGCCAATTTATCTTGCTGGGATGCTTAATTGATTTTTCTACCCTTTGAAGGCCAGAATCATGATATATACATATTCTATAGTAAAACAGCTCATCTTTATTTAGCTTTTTATATGTTTCAAACCTGTTTTATTGCCATGCTCTCAGTGTTTGCTCAGAACAATCCATAAAGGCAGACAGAGCTGGAACTATTCTCAGCTGTAATGAGTGACAGATACGGAAGCCGAACCCATTGGACTGGAACAAGTGTCAGTAGCAAGCTTAACTGGAGCCCGACCCAGGGCTTTCCCTGCTGTATTCTGTTGCTCATCTTTGACTTCAGTGAGGGCTTGACAGGAAGGATGGAGCTTTTCTTCTGTTTAACATCGTTCCTTTATTTGCCTCCTGTTTTAAGTTGTCAAGGCTACTGTCCCTGGGCACACCTTCATCACTTCCTATGTGGAAATTCCTGACTTGCTAACAGCGGCGTGGTTATCATCCCCAATTTCTTCCCTTGATTATCCATCCATGAAGGGCTGCCAAAACAGCCTCACTAAAATACTCCTGCTGTAGTGCTTTTACTCAAAAAGGGGTACAAGATTTCTATTGTTGCAAAGAATGAATAAAGCTTCCAATTTGGGGGCATGTGATCTCTGAGAAGGCTACATGTGGTCTGAGAGTAAGCAACTGAATGCTACCTCCTGGCAATGTGTGGCACTCAGCGTGGTGTTTTACTTTCTTAGTTTGGGTTCTCTCACAAAACTATGTGGAGTCAGGGATTAGAGTACAAGTACTTTATGTGGGAGGTGGCCCCAGAAAACATCAGGTGGTGGGAAGTACAAATATGAAACAGCGAAGGGAAGGAAGTCACTACAGGGTGTTAATCAAGAAGTTAGCACCGGGGCAGCTCAGGTTTAGTCTGGCTGGGAGGAACTGATTAGCTGCATAGCTGACAGTCATGCGCCCAGGGGTGGTCACAAGGTGAAGGCTCCTCCCATATTCTAGCCTGCTCTGTACCTTCAGTTTGGGCATGTGCGGATCAAGCTTTAACAGCCTGAACATGCCCTCTGGCAAACATCATAGGCACTCACAGACTTTAACTAATGTGCTTGGAAAAGTAAGACTCAAGAGGTTATGAGTAGGGCACCAATGGAAGTTATTACATTTCAGTTCCCTTATCTCATTATGCCCCCCAGGCAATGGTTATGTAGAGGACCTGGAACTGAAAGATGTTTGAGACCATGTCTGTGTCTGTGAGCAAACCATGCCCTGGAAAAGAAGGGTGGCGTCAGGCCATTGCTGTAGGTCACCACCATGCCTGAAGTTGGGGTAAGGTCCGCAGGAAAGGAGAGGAAGACCATCCTTGGTTGGGGTCTTTAGGGGTGATCTCCCATGGAAAGAAGCTTTGGTTCTTAATGAGCTGCTAAAAAGGGGATGGTGCGGGGGCATAGGGGTAGGGGAATAGGAAGAACACTCTAGGTGGTGGTGGCCAGACACAGTATATGGAAAAGCTACATGGAAGTAAAGTCCTGTTCTGGCAATAATTAATGTTCTTAAATCGGTAGAACTTAAGGAGCACAGCAGGGATAGGATATGGGAAAAACTAATATTGAAAGATGTGTTGAAACCAGGTCATAAAAAGCCTTCTTTGCCATGCCTTTGGCATTACTAAAGCTTGGAAATCACATTTCATTTCAAATATATTTGTAAGAAAAATTTTAAGAAATTGTAATTTGAGTTGACAGGTAAGAATGATTTCCCTTTATGAAAGAGAAATGAGTAAACAGTAAAGCTAATATCATGGGACTTAGATATTTATTTGTACTTATTTAAGAAAATGTACATGTTTTCCATAAAATAACTTTATTGCCTAGGAAAGAATTTTACTTGATAGCGTACCTTGCCTAAGTGAGCGCTGAGTTCCTTTCTATCTTAGTTACCATGACAATTTGATACCATTGCCTTTAAGATAATGTATCTCAAACTCCAGCCAGGATAATTTCCATGTATGGGGGGTTAGCATTGATTTTTAAATTCTTTTACTTTATTTATTAGTTTACTGTGCCAAAGGTAATCAAGTATCTTTTGGATATGCAGGCAAATTGCCTCGGGAGGCTGTGCCACCATCCATTCTACTTTCGTTCCAATCCAAAAACCAATTTAAGTTTTTAAAGATTTATCCCTTAGAAACATTTGTTGTCTGCCACTTCATTTTCTATGCTTTTCCTGATAAAACCGAGCAGAAGTGCTATGGTATATAGAAAAACAGCTACAGAGAAGCCTGCTGAGTCTGTCCAGGCTTTGCCCATTTCAAGTTGTCCGCAGTGCATACCGGAAGCAACAGCCCAGCGGTGTCAGCGGCCAAGGAGGCCTTCCCTGAAGGCCAGCCTTCATGTGAAATGCAGTTGTTTGGCTTATTCTCATCGATGTCAGTAATGAGATTATTCCTGTGTTTGAGTCCAAAACATAGACTTTTGAGCAACATTTCCTCTTTCAGTGTGTAAGTTGTACATGTCTGTCAATTGTATTGAATTTGAGGAATGTGTTGTGGCTAGGAGATGGCCCTGACACAGGCAGAGGAGGGCCATTACATTTCTTGGTTCTGTAGTTATTAAATCATCTGCTTTTTCCCCCTTGCCCTGAAAGGTATCTTAGTCATAAATAAGTGTGATTCATTTTCAGTAAGAGACTCTAAGATGGCCTTGGGTCTAGCGACGTCAAAGCATGTGATGAACAAAGGATAGAAAGCTTGAGAAAAGCAGATTTAGGAGATTTTGGACTTGATTGGCAAAAACTGACAAGCCTCTCCTCTGGAGATTGCCTTTGAAAGATCAGTGGAAACTGAAAAGTAAGAGGGAGAAAATTACTTAGCCAAACCTTGATAGGACTTTAGTAAGTTTAAATTATTTATATGTGATAATCTCGGAAACATCTTTTATGGTGCAGTTACCTGGAAGATATTTCTTTTTAACACTTGTATGTTGGAATGTATTGTGAATGCTTGTCATGTTCTTAGCCATTCCCTGTATGGCACCCGAGCCCCAACTCAGCAGCACATTTGGGAAAATGTGACATTAAGACAGTCAGCATCTAGGTGGGGAAGTGCTAGGAGGGTAGCTGGTGTTCCAGTGATGACACAGTGATGACACAGGAACGCCCTTCCTTGCTCACCGGTGGCTACACCTGTGTCATCACACTGCTTGACTCTATGCAGAGAGCAGGAAAGTGACTATCCCCTGCATCCATTTTCTGCCTTCCCGTGGGGTGCTAAAAATTCCACTCACAGGTCTGCTTGACATTAGGTGTGTTCATGTGACCAAATTTTCCTCAATGCCATTTGATCATGCACACTTTCCAAGTGCTTTGATCAGGCACTCTTGCTGCCAGCTGCAAGGCCAGCCTTCCCTGTGACGTTGCAGTATCAGAGAGACAAGAGTCCTGCAGTCACCAATGGAGGGAGAAGCTCCTGGATGAACTCTAAGTCATTTCCAGGAGAACGATAGACTTGCTTTCCGACAGTGGGGCCTGTTCTGAGTCCTAGGATAATTTAAAACGAGGAAGGTTGTACCCTAGTACAACCAGAGAATCGTATGGAGAATCACTTAAATAATTCAGTCCTGCCCCAGTGTGTGAGTTCTTTATGGAGATTTATAGAATCTCCCCAAGTAGCCTAGCATTTCACAACCTCCTTCCATGAGGCGTGATAGTTTCTGGGAGAAACAGCATGATAATTAGCCTGATGCTGCAAACAGTGAAGCAACTTGTCTCCCGTCTCTGTCTCTCTGCTTTTGCCCCTGGTAATCACTATTCTGTTTTCTTTTTTCTATAACTTTGATTAATTTAAATACCTAATGTAAGTAGAATCGTGTAGTAGTTGTCTTTTTGTGATTGGCTTATTTCATTTGGTATAATGTCCTCAGTATCCATGTACTTTGTACATATGACAGGATTGACTTCTTTTGATGGGATTAACTATTATGTGCGTGTGTGACATTTTCTTTTATCCATTCACCCACTCACTCTCACTTCTTGGTTGCTGTGACTGCTGCTGCAGTGAACACAGCTGTGTGACTATCTCTTCAAGATACCTGGAAGTGGGACTGCTCTATCACACGACAGTTCTGTTTGTAAGTTTTATTTCTCATAGGTTTGTTAAATAAACAGTGTTTTATAATTCCACTAGAAGTACACGACACCAACACAAGTGCTCCAGTATCACCACATCCTTGCCAACATTGTTATTCTGGTTTTAATACTGGCCATCCTATTTAGTGTGAGGTGATATCTGATTGTGGTTTGAATTTGCATTTTCCTGACAATTTGTGATTTTCTTTTCATATGCTTTTTGAAAATATTCGTATCTTTTGTAGAGATGTCTATTCAAGTACATTGTCCACTGAGATTTTCTTTGTCATTGTTGTCGAATTATACGAGTTCTTTAGAGCTACCGAATACTAATTCCTTATTCCATATACATTTTGCAAGTATTTTCACTGGTTCCATAGGTTGGTTTTTACTCTGTGTCATAGAAGTTTTAAAGTTTGATGCCCATTTCTCATGCTTTTGGTGTCATATCAAGGAGTCACTGCCTGTTCTAATGTATTTTCCTCTAGGAGTTTTATAGTTTTAGGTTTTATGTTTAGATGTTTAATTCATTTTGAGTTAGTTTTTGTATAAAATATAGGATAAGTATTCATCATAATTCTTTAGCATGTGAATGTTCAGTTTTTCCAAAACGATTTCTTGAAGAGACCATTGTTTTTGCTTTATGTCTTTGTTGAAGATCATATGGTGATAAATCCGAGAGGGTTTTCTAGTCTTTCTATTCTGTTCCATTGGTTTATATGTCTGTCTTCATTCCAGAACTATGCTGTAGCTTTTTGGAATTTTTTCCCTTTTTAAATAACTTATTTATATAAAGTCAACAAATTTTATGTATTTCACAAGACAGATTCAGAAGCACCATGATCCCCACTCTACCCTCCCTCCTGCTTTCATTCCCCACCCACCCTCATTTGGCCTTCTTTCTTTATTTTTTCACAATCACAGGCTCAACACTCCGCTAGGTAAAGATCTCAACACATAGCAAGTAGGAGAAACTCCATTGTTCCTCAAGAGTATAAGCAAAGGCTGCAAACAGCAACCAGATATGGAAATGCCATTGTTGCTCAGAGAGATTGCTTTTTTGTATTTTGTGTATTTGTTACATAGATCAGGGAAAACATATGATATTTATCTTTTTGGGACTGGCTTATTTCTTTTTTAAAAAGATTTAGTTATTTTTATTACAAAATCAGATACACAGAGAGGAGGAGAGACAGAGAGGAAGATCTTCCGTCCGAGATTCACTCCCCAAGTGAGCCACAATGGCCGGTGCTGCGCCGATCCGAAGCCGGGAACCAGGAACCTCCTCCAGGTCTTCCACATGGGTGCAGGGTCCCAATACATTGGGCCGTCCTCGACTGCTTTCCCAGGCCACAAGCAGGGAGCTGGATGGGAAGTGGAGCTGCAGGGATTAGAACTGGCACCCATATGGGATCCCAGTGCGTTCAAGGTGAGGACTTTTGCCACTAGGCCACGCCGTCGAGCCCGGGACTGGCTTATTTCACTAAGCATACTTTCCAGTTAGATCCATTTTGTTGCAAAAGATCTAATTTTTTATGACTGAATAGTATTCCATAGTGTGTATATAGCACATATTCTTTAGTCATCTGCTGATGAACATCTGGGTTGATTTCATGTCTTAGCTATTGTGAATTATGTTGCAATAAACATGGGTATGCAAATAACTCTGGAATGACATACCTGGGTTATTTAATAGATTTATTTTCAGATCTCTGAGTAATCTCCAAACTACCTTCTGTAATGGTTTATGAAATGTGAAGCCTTGCTCTGTTTTTCCTCTTTAAAATTACTATAGCTGTCAAAGTCCTTTGTGATTGCATGTGAATTTTATAATTTTTCTATTTATGCAAAGAACATCATTGGAATTTATGACATTTATTTTAGAAGGAGAATGGAAGTTGGAGAGAGAAGGAGGGAGGGAAAATAAAAAGAGACAGAGAGACTCAGACTAAGACACACACACAGAGAGAATGAGCACTTCCAACTGCTGTAGCCTCCAAATGTTCATAACAGCCAGGGCTGTTTTATTTGAGAAGCAGAGAGACAATTCAGAGAGAGAGAGAGAGAGAGAGAGAGAAGGAGGGAGAGGAAGAAAGATGGAGAGAGAGAGAGAGAGAGAGAGAGAGAGAGAGAGAGACAGAGGGATTATACTGTCTTCTGTTAGTTTAGTCCCAAAATGCCTATGATACCTTGCTGGGAACACAAGCCAGGACTCTTCGATGGGAAATAGGTTCCCAGTGCTCAGTGTTATTGCTGGACATTCTAACTGCTATCTTAGCTGCTGGGCTAAAGGAATGTCTATCATTGAAATAGTTTCTGTAATTTCTCGAAAGTTTCAGAGACTGAGCAGGAAGGTTCCCTGATCCGAAAACCTTTTATCTTAAGATAATTTTTTATAACTTTTTTCTGTTTCTTTTAAAATTATTCATATATTACCACATTTTTTCTTCTTGTTTCAGTTCTGGTAATTTATTACTGTTTTTGGACAGAAAAAAATCCATTTGGTTAAAGTTTAGACATTTATTAATATAATACTGCACGAAGTGTTGTCATAAATATTTTTGGTTTATTTTTTTTTGGTAATTATTTTTTCAAGCATTTAGCATTGGATTTTTTTGAGGAATTCATCTCCTTTCTTTTTTAAAAAATGATTTATTTTTATTTTTATTGGAAAGTCAGATATACAGAGAGGAGGAGAGAAAGAGAAGATCTTCTGTCCATTGATTCACTCCCCAAGTGACCGCAACAGTTGGAGCTTACCCAATCCAATGCCAGCAGACAGGAGCTTCTTCTTATGCAGGTGCAGGGTCCCAAGGCTTTGGGCCGTCCTCGACTGCTTTCCCAGGCCACAAGCAGGGAGCGGGGCTGCTGGGATTAGAACCAGCACCCATATTGGAATCCTAGCATGTGCAAGGTGAGGACCTAAGCCGCTAGGCTATTGAGCCAGGCCCTGATCTCCTCTCTAGCTCTTTTAAAATACATTTACTTTATGTTTAAGAAAGTACCACCTTAAAATAAATGAAAATTAGTTGCAGTAGTCAGTTTGCCACTCTCCAAAGTCCAGTGTTGATACCCTCTGCTCTAAGTTACTGGACTCCTTAAAAAGTAGCAACAGCAATACCAGAACTATAATGTTTCCCATTTGATCTTGAAAATTTACTTCACCAAAAAAGTGAGTGGTACTGTTCAAACTTTACAAATGAGGGAGCTTTGCTGAGATAATTATTTATCTGGTGGATAGCTGCACTTAAAAACGTGAGCTTATTTATTTTTTTAACAGAATTTTAATTTTGGCATAACTTTTGTCTTTATAGGAAAGTTGCCAAGATAATGCAGAATGTTCCTAAAAACCTTTCACCCAGTTTCCCCTAATGTGAGCATCATAAGCTTGAATGCATTTGTCAACAGTATGAAATGAACATGTTTTTGTTTGGATTTTAACAGCTGAGTTTGTTAGCATAGGTCCTCTTGCTTGGGGGAGAGGAATTACTGAAGTGAGGAGACACTGAGGGCAGCAGCGGAAGAGCACAGAGCTAGGCGTGGGCTTGGTACAGGGCAGCTCCTTTCATCTGGTTTTGCTGTGCTCATGGCCTGGGAAAGCAGCAGAGGATGGCTCAGCTCCCTGGGCCCTTGTCCCCATGTGGGAGACTTGAATCAGCCCAGCTTTGGTTCATTTCCCAAATGGCTGCAATGGGCAAAGAATGGAAGACTGATTTCTCTTTCTGTCTCTCTGTCTCTCCTTCTCTCCTCTCCCTCCCTCCCTCCCTCCCTCCCTCCCTGTGTCTCCTTCTCTCTGTAACTCTGCCTTCCAAATAAAAATTTTTAAAAATCTTCTTTTAAAAAATAAAAGTACGTGTTAATTTTCATTTGTTTTTCTGGGAGAATGAGAAGTAGCAGGCAAATCTTATTTTATTTATGTGGCAATTCTAAGTTTTAAATGCTGTGTATATTATCTCTTAATGCATAGCAAATTATTGACCAACAGAGGGCTAATACCTAAACATACTTAGGAAATCAAGCACCAAACTGTAAAATCATGTTAGCTTTAAATATTTATTTAGTTAATTCATTTATGAAAGAGAGAGAGAAAAAGAGAGAGAGAGAGAGAGAGATCTTCTATCCTTTATTTCAAAATCCAAATGTCCATTGAAACTGGGGCTAGGCTTAAGCCAGGAGCTGGGAGCTCACTCCAGGTCTTCATGTGGGTGGCAGGCTGCAGCTGCTTCGGCCAGCGCCTGCTGCCTCCCGGAGTGTGCATTGGCTGGATGCTGGGATCAGAATGGAGTGGGGACTGGAAGCCAAGGACCCCATCATGGAATGTGTGCACCCCAAATGCAGTCTTGACTGCTCTGCCACGTGCCTGTCCTCCAAAAAGGTGACATTCACCTAACCAGAATTTCAACACTTCCATATTCTGCCTAATTTGAATGGATTTTTAAAAAGATTTATTTGTTTGTTTGTTTTTTTATTGAAAGGGAGATTTACAGAGAAGAGAGACAGAGAGGAAGATCTTCCCTCTGTTAATTCACCCCCAGGTGGCCTCAACGGCCAGAGCTGTGCCAATCTTAGGCCAGGAGCCAGCAGTCTCTTCCAGGTCTCCCATGTGGGTGCAGGGTCCCAAGGCTTTGGGCCGTCCTGGACTGCTTTCCCAGGCCACAAGCAGGGAGCTGGATGGGAAGGGGAGCAACCAGGATACTAATCAGTGCCTATTTGGGATCCTGGCACATGCAAGGCGAGGATTTAACACTAGGCTATTGTGCCGGGAACTGAATTATATATATATATATATTTTAAGAATATATCTTACATTGGATTCTTTCTTCCTTGTAACTGTAACATCCTCCTCTGGGCCTTATTTGCTTTTCTTTGGCTATGGCCTCCAAGCCTTGAGAACACGGTGTGCAGGAGGCAGCGTGGGACCTGGAGGTGAAAGCAGGCATCCTTCTGGTAGGCTTCCAGTACACTGGGGTACCTTGAGATGAACAAAGCATCTGTATAGCTCCAAGTCTGTTGTCTGGGCAGCTGAAAGGAAATAAAGCAAAGTCATCTAACCCCTAGCAAGCATTGTCAGTGTCGCCATTGTTCTGTCAGTGTCACGGATGCTTACTTTTGTGTCTGCTCTGTCATTAACATATTTTTATACTGGGCCTTTTTAAAAGAAATTATTCACCTTGACTCTGCCCAAGGCTTGCTTTTGTGGCTGCAGAGCATCCTGTGCCCACTGGCAAGGCCTTTCAGGAAGGGCCTGGCAGCAACTGTCCACCCACATAGGGTGGGCAGTTGCTGAACAAACACCTTGGCCTCCTTGCGCTTCTCTTTGGAGAGCTTTGATGCACATTATACTCTTACCATCCTAAGTATGCTTTGTGCGTCAACCTACTGAATCAATGTGCATTGCAGCATGAAAGTCAGGCATTCTGGGGCATATTGATTTCTCAGAAGTTCTGTTCTCCACCATCTCTCAGACTTAACCAGCAAGCCTGGGCTTCAGTTGTCCACCATGGAAACTGGTTAAGTTGAAAACAAATTATTCCTTTGAGAGATGGAGAGGCTCAGAAACATAGACAAAGGGAGAGATGTGCCATCTGCCGGTTTACTCCCCAGATGCCCAAAATGACTGGGGCTGGGCCAGGCCAAAGCTGGCAGCCAGGAACACAGTCCAAGTGTTCCAGGCAGGAGGCAGCGACTCAGTCCTCAGCACTGTCACTGCTGCCTCCATAAATTTACATTAGTTGGGACCTGGACTTTTCCTGTCCAGATATGGTAATGGCATCCAGGAACTCGGATGTCATTGCAATTAGTGTATAAGTGCTCTCCAAAAAGTTCATGGAAAATATGTACTATTTAGTATACTGTGCATAGATCTGAAAACGCTCCAGTGTCCTAAGTGCTGGCCCAAATGCCTGCGCCACTTAAATGGGTGAGCGCTTTATTGATCCCCCCCCCTCAGTTCCTGCGAGAAGCTGGAGTGTCACCCCTCAGAATGACCACATGTTTATAGAACCCATTGTTAAATTAGATGCCAAAATGCCTTTGAAGATGTGATTATGTGGAGAACATTGGATTTTTTTTTTCAGCGCTCACTTTAGCTGCATCCTAGTTGGGGCGACTCCCCATAACCCCCACCAGTTCTGCCCCCTACCCTGGTTACCATGCTGGCCAGTACGCACCGCAGGCTTGTCAAGTCTGTCCCACATCCTGTTTAGCTCTCGCACGTGTCGATGGGCACTGAAGCCCAGCTCAACCCAACCAACCTACTATCCAGCCTACACACCTACTGGCAGGTGCCCTTCTATACAGCCACCCCTGCCCCTGTCCTGGTGTTCATGTTGTCCAATGAGAGTGGTAGCCCCGAAGGAGGTGCCCACTATTTCCCTTCTAGGCCACACTCACTCCCAGATTATGCACTCTCCAGGTAGGAGAACATTGGATTTTAACACACTTTTGTGGAAGCTTGTTACAACAGCATTATTAAAGTAAAATACTTCCTCATACCCCCTCATACTCATGCTGGCTTTTACCTCTTAAAAACTTCTGTGTGTTTAAAGTGTCCTCTCAAAGTTTGATTCCTAGAGTATCCAAATTATGACACTCACTATCTTTGCTCTACACTCCATTTCTTTTTTTAATTTTTAATTTTTCATGATACAGTTGCATAGGCTTGGGGATTTCCCCTTCCATCCTCCCATTTCCCCTCCCCCACTGTTTCTCCCTATATTATTACAGTGGTATAGTCCTTCAGTAAAGTCACAAGTCTATCATTCTATTATTTAAGTGTAGGTAGAAAGTCCAGCATCTCATTGTATTGGGAGTCCTCCTTTTATTCAAGAGTAGAGATGCATTCTGCACTGTATTTTCAATTCTCAGTATGCTAGTCTCCCTTTTTATCACCCTAACCTAAACTCACATTATGTTTTTCTATGTGGCTCCTGGGGTCTTTACCATTTCAGATTAAAATAGTTAAATCCTTTATCAATACACAGCCTTATTTACTGATACAACCGTAGACTATCCTTTCAGTATTCTCTTCACTTAAGTTTGTTATTATTCTATGTTTGCACCTCTAGTATTTTATGTACTATGATCATATGAAAAGAGATTTTTGTTCAAATCATGTTACTGCTGGAAGTTCAAGGTGATTTGCCATCTATTAATTTCAGTTGAACAAAATTCTTCTGTATTTTCATAACTATGATGTTGAGGGATTTTAAGGTACTGAATCATCTAGCAGATTTATTATTCCTTGTTTATTAAGGCAGTGAAGTGAACAACATCTTTGCATGAATTGGAGATGATTTACAGAAACAGAAGTAGTTGTAGCCTTTAAGACAAGACGGACGAAGAAGGGGCATTAAGCGGCAATGTTAGATGGACTAAAGAAACTGCAAACAAATCATGAAATTGGGCCACCAGGGATGTGACTTCTGTCACAATCTGCAAGCTGCCCTTTCAGAGAACCACCATGTTGGCCCTGGGATCACACAGCCCCTGCTGCAATGGGGCAACCGTCTCTGTTACCTTCAGGAAGCCCCAGCCCTGGCTATCGGCCTTGGAAGTAGGTTACCTTGGGTGAAATTTGCACCCACACACATGAGTTTCTTGCACCTAATCTCTCTTCCTACATAACCCGCTTCCAAATTCGAGTGTTAGATGAGTGTATCTGTTATGTGGAATCTAGATCTCATCCACAATTCTAGGTGGGATAGAACTGGCTTCCTTCACCTTCCTGTAATCCAGAATGTGCAGAGGGGTTTGGACAGAGTGCAGCCAGGTATTCTAGAAAGCACTCTACAGCCAGGTGCTAACAATGTTATGGGAAAAGAAGAAACAGTGTTGATGCCCAGTCTTCCTGAGAGCAGGAAAACTGCTTAGCTGCAACAGCCCATTCCAGGTCATTGATGTCAATACTACATTATTGCTGTACTTTTTAACAATATTGGTTATTTGCTTATGCAAATATTTTGGTAAGCCTCTATGAATCCATTTTTAAAATTGATACCAAGCAGACTCAAGAAGATCAAAGTTTCCTTTTCTTTCTTCTCCTTTCTGTATATTAAGCACTCTGTTTCAGAGCCCTGGGATGTTGGAATCGCTTTAGACTGATGATCTCTCACCCTCACTCTGTAAGCAGAAGGAAAAGTTCTTGAAGTCATGGGAAGTTTCTCTGTTAAATTAAATCCCATTAGATACAATCTTTAAATAATGCTCAGCTGCTAATGTTGATTGAGTTGTAGAAATGCTGCATACTTTGAATATCCAGAATCCATGTTTGGAGGAAGAGGAGGGGTGAGGGGTATGTAGTGGGAAGGCCTTTTATTGAAGATGGGCAACTTGGATGAAAGCTGAGATTACTTTGACTCATTCTCATTTCACAGCACTCAGTTTGCTAGTCCTGGTTGCATTGGATGCTGCGGCTGCTGGAAAGCTGCATGGCCTTTGCAAAGATTTTCAAGTCACAATGGATGAAACTCCAAAACATAACTTTATGAAGATAGTTTATCCATGAAGTCATTTTGAAAATAAATGCTCACTGAAATGAAAATTGTGATACAGGGTTTCAGTTTATGCCCCAATTGCTCTACTTCGGATGCAGTTCTCTGCTAATTGCCAACGAAAAGCAGCAGAGCATGACCCAAGTTTTTGGGCCCCTGCCACCTATGTGGGAGACCCAGGTGAAGCTCCTGGCTTCAGTCGGCTAGCCCTATGAGGACTGAGCCAGCAGAGAAAAAAAAGCAGTTATCTCTTTCCCTCCCTCCCCAACTCTTCTCCCTTCCTCTTTCTCTCTGTATCTGCCTCTCAAATAAATGAACAACTCTGTAAAAATGTTTGAAGTAATTTGAATAGTCACAGGGACTCTTGGGGGGGGGGGACCAGAAGCAAAAAGAAAAAA
The DNA here is from genome assembly GCF_030435755.1 of Ochotona princeps. Classification (NCBI taxonomy): domain Eukaryota; kingdom Metazoa; phylum Chordata; class Mammalia; order Lagomorpha; family Ochotonidae; genus Ochotona; species Ochotona princeps. The sequence continues at coordinate 958,894 of NC_080865.1, read as the reverse complement.
AAAAGAACATCTGGAAATGTTGGCAGGTGTGAGTTGGAAAGATAGCTTATGGGACAGCAAATGTGCAGGGTGAATAAATAACAGGGAATTGATTTATACCTGTTCTGCATTATTCAACAATTATTATCTTTTTGATTTTCACTTAAGCATTTCTTTTTCAAAAATTAAACATTTCAGAAGTGATTACAGATTGACAAATACCTATTCCAACCACTTAGAATCAATACATGTTAACATTTATCATATTTCCTTTTTTAATTTATTATATTGTGAACAATCTTTACATAGTTAATTACGGTAAAAAGGTTCAGGGGGTGTAGGGAAGTGGGTAAGAATATTATGTCCATATTGTTTCCTTCTTGTATCTGAGGTAAAGGGGGATATTGAGGGAGAAGCCCCACCCAGTTTCCCGCCCACCCCAAGTCCCGGATGTGGGGCATGCTCTGAGATCCTTGCTCAAGTGGTTTTAATAGTTCACCAGTTATGAATCGCTGCCAGTCTCGCCACTCCCAGCACGATGAGTTCGTTGAAGAATCCACTGGTTGAAATAGTCCATCATAGAGTCTTCATTTGCCCAGTATTTCGCTGCCAACATATAGCTGAGGTGGTTGATTGACTTGTTCTTTCCTCTGTCTTTTCTTGGCTAGGGTTCTGAGTCCAGCAGTTCGATTGGGGAGATCCCCAAAGAAACTTTGAGTTATTCCGAGACCATATTTCCTTTGAGTGTTATTTTTACAGATGAGGTTGAAATGTTCCATTTTCGCTGCCCCAAACATGTTCTCTTCCCTTACTTTCTCTTTCTTCTGCCTCAGAAGCAAACTGCAGTACAAATTTAGCAATATTCAGTCTGCCTTTACGATTTTATCACATATATAGATATTCACAAATAATATTGGCCCTGTTTTGAGTAAGTTCTTTACAATTGACAGAAAAGACTTATATGGAACACAAACTGTTAGTAGGCATTCATTTACTCAACTTTATATATTTTTGAAGACTTATCTATTTGACAGGGAGGGAGGGCGGGAGGTCAACCTTCTGTGTGCTGCTTCACTCCCCAGATGGCCACAGTGACAGAGTCTGAGCTGGGATGGGGCCAGGGGCCAGGACTTCATCTGGGTCTCCCATGTGGGTAATGAGCCGGAGTATTTGGGTAATCCTGTTGCTTTACTCGGGCACATTCTCAGGGAACCTGATTGGAAGCAGAGCAGCTGGGGCTCAAACCAGCATTCATGGGAAGCCTTTGTCATGAGTGGCAGCTTAACATGCTGTGCCAAAATACTGGCCCCAATTTTATGATTTATATGTTAATGAGATACATCTAATTGGTAAATGAATTTCCATCATTTCTCCTTCTGTCTTGTGCTTTATAAACTTTTGTTTGCTACATTTTTTATACTTTTAAAATCTATGTAAAGGGAATGAGTACAATGATATTTCCCATCTTTCCTTTTCTTTTTTTAAAAAATTTATTCTTATTTTTTTAATTGGGAAGGCAGATCTACAGAGAAGGAGAGACAGAGAGGGCTCAGAAGCGGAGCTTCTTCCAGCTTCCATGCCTTGATTGCTGCTCCAGGTCTCCCACATGGGTACAGGGGCCCAACTTGATCTGTCCTCTGCTGCTTCCCCAGGCAGCATCCCTCATCAGGCAACCATTCCTCCTGGACCCTCCACGCTCAGAGCTACAAACTGCATCGGCTCTCCTCTCCTGCATGGTCCTGCTCACTCTTGTTGCTAGTCCTGGGGTGCCTTAGCGCCCCTGCAATTCTTGCAGAGTTCTTTTTCATAATACACATTTTCCACAAACATGTTACAGAGCCCTCATATTCCTGTGAGATTGTCTTGCAAATCAAAAATTGTAAATGCATAGAAAAAATTGTCATTAAAAGATCACTGAGGTGGGTATTATTATAAACAGAAGAATTCTCATATAAATTTAAGCATGCATCTATTATTTTTCAAAATCTACATGTTTATGCATTGGGGCTATGGAATACTCTTTTATTCATGGAGTTTGGGTTTTTTGAACATCATTCAAAAATATTTCGTCCTCATGAGAATCCCACAAATATTTGAATGCATCTGCTATTTCACCCCCTGAGGACCCTTTTCATTGTGGTGAGTCATGCTCATCTCATTCCAAAATATTGCTTTTAGGATGTAACTTTAAATTTGTTTATCATGATGATTTATTTTCTTTGGAGTATGTTTTGTCAGAAGCATCCAGATTAACTGACTCAGAGGCGATCCACCTGAGAATTGTAGGCAAAAATACATTTTTAGCCAAATTTGTTTGTACCTATGAACTATTAAGGTACTTGAACAGTCCTTTTTTGGCACAGAATTGAGACTCCTAAATTGGAGTACCGGGTTCAAGTCTTAGTTGCAACTCCCAGTCTGAGCTTCTTCTAAGGCATGCCCTGGGAGGTAGCAAATGATGGGTGACGCCGTCAGATACCTGCAACATTTCCAGCCCCCGGCTTTGGCCTTGCCTGGGCCCAGCCATCACAGGCATCTGGAGAATCAATCAGTAGATGGGGCATTTTTTTCTTTCTGTCTCTATGTCTCTCTTTCTGTCTCTCAAATAAGAAAAATAAAACTTTTAAAAATGCCTGTTGAAGAAGCACAAGTGTACCCCATGGAACTGAAGGTGCCCAGCCATGGTCTGACAGGTGTGAGGGCTTCAGTGAGATCACCCCTGTGCCACAGAATTGTATTTGCTCTCTCCTCCATGAGTTTTGCTTATTATTTATGTTCATCTTCTAGTCAATCACACACCTTCACATCTTTTTCAGACATGAGGCTGTTAAGTAGTTTTCTCCTATTCTGTATTTGTGTAACAATTAGATCTTGCTTTTGCAAAAGGGCCTTCCATGAATTTTAATCATGGTTTACTGCTTTGGGGCTTAGCATCTTTAGTTTGAACTTCATGTTAAGATGAAGATTAAGCAGGAAACCCATCAAATAGGGGCTATTGTTTCATATCTGGTCTGACCTGAGTAGTGCAGTCAATTGGGGAAGCTTTACTATGTATAAGCATCCAGGAACCAAGGCACCTTCCAACTTGTACCTTGGTCATTCTCCTAGAGCACTGCCTTCATCAGCATCCTTAATGTCCAGCCATTGTTCAGTCTATCCAGCCAGTCTGCAAATGGAAGAGTATATCAAAGGTACATCAACATGGTAAAAGAACCTGGCATGGGCTGGTTTTGGGGCACAGTGGGTTATGTCCTTCGCAGCATCACCATCCTGTATGGATGCCATTCAAGTCCTGGCCTCTCCACTTCTGATCCAGATCCCTGATAATGCTGTGGGAAAGTAACAGAAGATGGCCTGAGTGCTTAGGTCCCTACGTCCAAGTGGAGACCCCGTTGAAATTTCGGACTTCTAGATTTGGCCAAAGTTGTTTGGGGAGTGAACACCGGTTAGAAGATCTCTCTCCATCTTACCGTCCTCCACCCTCTCCATGTAAATTCTTTCTTTCAAACAAATGTACGAATATTTTTTAAAGAACCTGTAGGTAGAGCTCATCATGTATGCCATCATTTAATGAGAAAGGACTCATGACCACACCTAATTGTAAGAAAGTCTGTGAAATACAGTTTAGTGCAGCAATCACATTTCAAGCCACAAGTAGAGTGCTATGTAAGTGTGGAGGATAGATTTTGGTAATCAGTTTCCCATACTATTCTCATCCTCTTTGATACTTTCTATCACTCCTTCATTTATTTGTTCATTGGTAAAATATCCATTAGGGAATCAAGCTCCTTAGTCTATAGACACAGAATTCTCCTTTATCTTTTTAAAAGATAGAGCCACCTAATATGTTCATGCTTTCAGCATCTCTCACATTCTTCATGATTCTTTACACTAATTAAATGTAATTTTATGCCCCAGTTTCTCCAGGGTCAGACTGAAGATCTCAAAATAAGAAGAAGGACTTGTTGTCTTCCCGCAGTCTGCCCTATCTTTATCTCTAGTTGACCCTTAGCACCATTTGATTTATCCTCTCTAGTCCAAAGATCATTCCCCGGGTATCTATTACCATTACCTTGTCTGCCCTAAGTAACATCCTTTTTCCTTCTTAATTTGTCTTTTTCTGCTAGAAATATGGGAGCCCCTGTCTTCCTTGCCATGCCTTAATTAAGCTTGCCGTGTTTGATGCTGTCTGTTTTAACCTTTGGGATCTGCAGGTCCTTTGCACCTTAGCTACATCCTAAGATCCTAAAGCCAAAGATACTCTTGGGATGCCCACGTCCCATGTTGGAGCACCTGGGTTCTAGTCTCAGTTTGATTTCTAATTCCAGCTTCCTGGTAATGTACATTCTGGAAGGTAGCAAGTGACACATCAAGTTCTAGGGTCCCCATCTTCCACGTAGGAACCCCAGAGTCAGTTTTGGGCTACTAGTTGTTGTAGGCATCTGAGGAGTGAACCAGCAGATGGAAAAGCTCTTTGTCTCTCTACCTTTCTTATATGACAAAATGACTAAGTGAAAATTTTAAAAATGAAAATACTCAAGGCTTCATAAACTTTCATCCTTTAGACCCTGCTCAATAATTTATTCTTCCTTTTTTCCTCACATTTTGGAATGGTCTCCTGGGTAATCATTTGTGCTAGAGTTTTCTGGTTTCTTGGCTTCTTCCCTGGCTGCATTTCAGAGAATTAGGGATAAACTATACATGGTGTGTCTGTGTGTATATATGTGTGTGTGTGTGTGTGTGTGTGTGTGTGAGAGAGAGAGAGAGAGAGAGAGAGAGAGCGAGCGAGCCAGAGCGAGCATGTACACACAAACCCATTCTCATCTGTTGTGGAAAGCAGCCCTTTGTAAGCGTTAGAGAACAGACTTGATCTTTCCTGTTCAGGACACCAAGCTTTCTTGCAATGGTTAGGAAGAGATCATCCAGTGTACCTGTGGATGTGTCTGTGAGAGACTGTACTTCTTCAAATCCAACTGTGTGAAACCTCCAGAGAATTAGTTGTATATTATTTCTGTTGCAAGATTATACAATGTTTATGCAATTTGCCTATGATCAACTGTGGGGAAAAAGAACAAAATTATATGATTTATATAGCATCATTCTTGTTTATTTGCTATTACCATTTAAATTGTGAAATCAATAATCCTTACTCAGATGGATCTAAGAGACTGTTGTTACGTTGGAGTTCTTTCTTTCTTTTTCTATAAGTATTCTGCTAAATTTCATGTAAGTGTCCAATATTGGGAGCTGAGAGCCCTTTCTAGTTTTGTAAATCATAGAGTTTATTCAACTTGCCTACTTGCTATGGTAGAGCAAAAACTTCCCTAGACAAAATATAATAAAGAATGGTGGATTTCCAATAACAGTTCATTTACAAAAGTTTGTTATAGGTCTGATTTGACCAGCAGGTGGGTGGTTTGTACTTTATTTCCCCATCCTGGTCCTTACTGAGTTCATTTTCTAATTTTGTATCTTGAGTGAAAATTTGAGGCACATGAGCAGTGTCATCCATTATTTCTGATATTCATATTACCAGATGATTTTTAAATAAGGCTGTCCATCTGATACCTGTTGAGCACATGCCAGAAACTTGCTATTGGTTTTCCTCCACCCTGACATGGTTTTCTGTAGCTTTTTTCTTTTGAGCTGCGTGGGTAAACGGCCAGATGACTCTGAGTTTTTTCCCATGTCGTCTGGTGCACTGCAGAAGAGGGAGTTTGATTGTGTTCATTCTGTTGGAAAGAGTAATTTACAGCTTGAGGACTGAGCTGAAGGCACATTCATCCTGTGGGTAGAAGCAGGGATGCTGTGGCACACTTGCTGCGGCTTCATCTTGCTGTCCCATAGCTTGGGTGATCTGGAAAAGTCTGTAATTTCTCACCTGTAGCTAAATGGGCCTTCACCATATACAAAGAGTAAGTTAAATATTTCCAAATGGTTCATTGCACTAAAACCTAGAAAAATGGTGGATAACCAGGTAACAAAGCAAGAGCAAATTGACTATGTAACTCTGATACTGCTGTGAGAATAATGGATGTTACAGTTGTATGTGCCTGCTCCTGGTGGAAGCCTGTGCTTGGATCTTACTTGGGTCTTCTACCATGGCTGGTGTCCTCTAGGGCTTATTCGGGGCCTTTTCCTCTTTCTTTAGTGCAATTGTGGGCCAAGGGTAGTCTATCATTTGTTTTTGTAGATAGAGTTTTATCGGAACATAGTCTTTACCATTACTTTGCCTATTGTCTACAGCAACTTTTTTCCTACAGTGACAAAAACATTTTCCCCAGAGCCTATAGCACCCCCAAAGCCTGAACTATTTGCTTTATTAAAAATGTCTATTGATTCCTATGCTAGGATGCATGTACTATCATGACTTTAAGATCCATTTCTCTGCTGACAACTCTCAAATGTATGTCTTTATCCCAACTCGGTGAGCTCTAGTCACATGTGTTCCCTGTCCTTTTGGATACGTTTACTTGGATCTATCAGTCTAAATTTAGAATACTCAATGTATAGCTGATTATTCTCCTATCCCTGCAAGGTTTCGCCTAACAATAGAGATCACCACCATGCATGGCATTTCTCAAGCCAGAGAGAGATATCTGCCAGTATGTTGTGTTCATTTGCAAGTCCTCCATTTTCTATTCCATACACATTTAGTTCATCAGTTCTTGATTCTGTTTCAAAGCAAAATTCTACATCCATCTACTTCTCTTAAATCGTGCTGTTTCTGCCCTACTCCCCATCATCATCGTGCCCAGACTTGCTCTTTGCTGTATCGTGTTGCTCAAGGGAACAAATGTAAGATCCATTTTTCCTAGCAGATTTAAAAGTCACTGTCACTTTCCATTGCAGTTTGGAAGGACTATAGCTCCTGACCATGTCCTCCAAGCCGCCTGTGGCCTTGCCAATCCAATTCCGCTGGGCACTTTTCTGTTCTTAGTGTTCGCAGCTGCCACTCCGCTGTCTCTGTCTACACACCTACTGCTCAGGCTGCCATCATCCACTGGTCTCTTCGTCCTGAGGACCCATCTGACACAGCAGTTGTAGTTTTATTTGGTCTTACTTATGAAAAACTTATTTTTAGAGTAAGTCTTAATACATTTAAACTTTATCAATGTTTATACTAAAAGTATACATGTGTGAACCAATTAATAATCAGATAAGCAGTTGCGTACGACTTCGCCCCGCCACGAGAAACCCAAATTTTGTATTTATCGTTTCTTTTAAAGGACTCAAAATGTGCATATCTCTCTACCAACATTGTCCAATAGAACATTGCTGTAATGCACAAATGCAAGCTTTTTGTGCAAGCTTCAAAACTCTAGGAGATATATTCAAATTTGTAGAAGAAAATGATGAGATTAATTAAAATGTGTTTATTTAACTCAATTATGTATAAAATGTTATTTCACCATGAAGTCAGTGTAAAAAGTATTGAGAGACTTTGCATTATTTTTCTCATACTACTACTTTGATCCCTTGTTTGTTTTTGTATTGTATGTTATTTAAATTTTAATTGGTTTTTATGATTCCGTTAGATGTGTAGATAGAAGAACATGAGCTTCCCGTCCTCCTTCCTTGGTCCTTTCTCACTCTTTTTCTTTTCTTTTTAGTTTTTGAGATAATATACTTTAAATTTGCATTAAATAGATAAATTATTTTTGCTGAATAAGTTTAACAAATCACAAGCAAAAAGACCTTAGTTTAGTGGGAATACAGATGACTGTAAATAATAATTGAATGGAAAGATGACTATTTCACTCATATACAGTTGATTTTAACATAATCACAGGTCATTACATATATGAGTGTAATATCCTTAAACATTGGTTTGACAAGGCATGAAACAAAAGTTTTACAAAATTATATTTTTACCAATACCGATACATACAGACATTTCTTTAAAAACTAATTTTTTTCAATTGGAAAGGCAGATTAACAGACAGCAGGAGAGACAAAAAGATTTTCCATCTTCTGGTTCACGCTCCAAGTAGCCGCAGCAGCTGGAGTTGAGTTGATCCAAAGCCATGAGCCAGGAGCCTCTTCCGTGTCCCCTATGTGGGTGCAGCATCCCAAGGCTTTGGGTCATGCTCCACTGCTTTCCTAGGCCATAAACAGGTAGCTAGATGAGAAGTTGAGTACCCAAGATATGAAGACCATATAAGATCTTGGCACTTGAAGGGTTAACCAATTGAGCCAATGTGCTGGGCCCCAAACATTTTTTTGTTTGTTTGTTTTTAGTTTTTTGGTTCGTGTTTTAAATTTTATCTCCCACATATAAGGGAGAATGTGTGGTATTTCACTCAACGTGATGTCGTCCAATTTAGTCCATTTTGCTTCAGAAGGTAGAATTTCTTTTTTTTTTTTCCTGCAGCTGATTAATAATCTACTGTGTTTTATACCATATTTTCTTTGTGTGTTCATTTGCTGGTGTCTTGATTGATTCCAAATTTTGGCTGTTGTGAACAGTTCTGCTATAAAACATGTTGAAAGAAGTTATCTTTTTGGTTTCTTGTGTTTGGGTATTTTTTATTTCTACCCAGTAACGGGATTGCTGGATAATATGACAAGTTTATTTCTAGTTTTAAAGAGGTCACACTGTTTTCTACAGGGGCTACATTAATTCATTAATTATATTTTCACCAATAGTGTGTAAGCATCCCCGTTTGCTACTACCATGCGGAAGTAGGCTAAGCTTTCCCTAGAGTGCCAACATTCCATATGGGTGCTAGCTGAAGTCCTGGTTGCTCCAGTTCTGATCCATCTGCCAGCTTATGGCATGAGAAAACAGCAGAGGGTGGCTCAAGTCCTTGGGCTCCTGTACTGGCTTTGGATTAGCTCAGCTCCAGGTACTGGGCCAGGCTGAAGTCAGGAGCCAGGTGCTTCATCTACATCTCCCAAATGGCTGGCAGGTGCACAAGGGCATGGGTCATCTTCTGCTGTCTTTCCACACACATTAGCAGAGTTGAATCAGAAGAGGAACAGCCAGGACCTGAATTGGTGTATATAGGGGATGCCAGCATCACAGGCATTGGTGAAACCTGCTGTGCCACAATGCTGACCCTGATACTTCATTCCAACATAAAGAACATCTCAGTTTAGGTCATCTGCATTTCAAGGATTTAGTAGTCACATGTGGTGAGTGCTTACTGTATTGGGCAGCATGTTTGTATATAGCATTGCATTTAGTTTTGTACATTTTTGTACCTCACATTAATGGAAACAACCTGAAGCCAGGAGCAGGAGTGTTCTGGATTCCACCAGGATGCTATGGATTACGTAGGCACCCGGCCGTCCTCCAGCGCTCTCCTGGGCATAAGTATGGAGCAGCACAGAACTCGATCCCAGGCAACACAAAATCTGCACCACATGGGACCATGGTGCCAGCAGCAGAGGTTCAGCTGGCTGACCCAAGACATAAGCCTGGCTATTACTTCAAGCAAGTGGGAATGCCACTTGTTTGCTCCAATGAGACCTAATAATAGAACCAATGAATACCAGGATAGTCTTGGTCACAGTTTTGTTGGTTCATACCAAAATACATAAAAAAAAAAAATCTCACTCCCAATTCGCATTGCTAAGCTTCATGGTAATGATCTTTATTTTGTTTATATGTCTAAACATTTATGTGTGCCTAAAATTTTTATTATGCTTGTTTTAGAACTTAATGTAATTTAAACTACAGAGGATGTTTTCTTATCTTCTTTGCTTCTTTGAGCCAGCATTTGCTTTATAAGATTTGATCGATACGATCAATTATAATCCCTATGGATTATTCCCTGGTCTGGTTATAACACAAGTTGTTTATTGATTCTATGAGTCCATGATGGGCATTTGGACCATTTACTTCCAGGCTGTACAAATGTGGTGGTGCCTGAAAACGGGATTGTGGAGTTACTGCTCATGCTCGATTTTCCTAGGCAAGACCAAGCTCTAGGCCAAAACTAGTCGTGCCCATTTATGCTCTGGCAGTCATGTATGAGATGTGATCATTGTGTGTTCATGCCAACATCAGGAATTGTAACTTAATTTTGTCCAGATGTACATGCAATTTATATAATCATGGTCTTGGCTTCCACTTTCTTATTTGTTTATTCATTTATTTGAAAGTCACAGTGACAGAGAGGGAGAGAGAGAGGCATATGTACACAATGAGACACCTTCTATCCACTGGGTCACGTCTCAAATGCTTCCAGCATCTGGGCTGGGCCAAAGCAGAGCAAGGAGCCTGGAATACCATTGCAATTTCCCTGTGAGTGGCAGACATACATCTTCTTGCACCATTATCTACTTCCTTTCCAGCAGTATTAGCTGGGCTGGAAGTGGAGTGCTAGCGATGTGAGCCAGTACTCTGATATGACATACAGGAACAGTGACTTAACCTGCAGGTACCACAAAGCCCACCCTACATTTCAATGTTGTGAATTCATTTGACCTCTTTCAGATTTCTATTTTATAAAATGCTGTTTCTGTTATTTTTGTCATTTTAAAAATGATTTTCACTTTGAAGTATTCACTATATATGGTTCTAAATTCAGGACACTTAATAATATTTATTGGTTATATGTGTGGCAAACACTTTTTCCTCCTCAAACCATTACTTCTGTTACGAGTTCTTTTTGGTGAAAGGAATTACTAATTTTAATATAGTCCAGTTTATTAACTATTTGCTTTGTGGATCATGTATTTCTTATCACATTCAAAATTCTCTGAAGTTGGTGTTATAGCATAATTGGTAAACCCACTGCTTGTTTTTTTAATCCTTTTTATGTTATATTTTTATTTTGAATATTTGAATTTTGTGGTACAATTTTGTATAGACTGGGATTTCCACCCCCAAACTCCCACCCCCGACACATTTTCGGCATGTTGCTACAACAGTATAGTCCTTCATAAGGAGTCATAATTCCATCAGTCTCTTATTTAAGTGTGCCCCGATATTGCTGGCACACACAATGTCAGACAGTCCAGTATCCTATTGTCTACACATGTCCAACAGTTTCATTGGGAGTCCATCTTTTGTTTGGAAGCAAGGATACATGTTGCATTGTGCCCCCACATCTGTAAACCCACTGCTTGTGATGCTGGTGTCCCCTGTGGGCACTAGATCAAGAACCAGCTGCTCTAGTTTTAATCCACATCCCTGCTAACAGCCTAGAAAAAGCAGCAGAAGATGGTCAAAGAGCCTGGGTCCTTGCAGCCACATACATGGGAGACCTGGATGGAGTTCCATGTTCCTGGTTTCCTCCTGGCCCAGTCCTGTATATTAGGGCCATTTGGGGAATAAATCAGCAGATTAAGATCCTTCCCTTCCTCTCTCTCTCCCTCCCTCCCTCCCTCTCTTTCCCTCCTTGCCTTTATTTCTAACTCTGTCTTTCAAATAAAAAATTTTAAAAAATTCCTGTATTTTGAGAAACATTGAAAATATTCTATGTTACCACTCTCACATTTTGACCTTAATCTATCAGGAACTGGCTTCTTGTGTCACATGAGATAGGCTACTGTTTTTGCTCTCATTGATAACCATCAGTGGTGGCCTATTTGTTGAAGAATCTCTGTTTTTGTGCTCTGACCTGCAAGGTTAGCTTGGTTTAGCTTGCTTGCAGGTGGCCAGGCACCGACTGCAGAGTTCTGCATTCATTAATGCTCACTTGGGGAGGCGGCAGGTGATGACTCAAGGTCAAGGGTCCTGTCGGTCACAGGGAGACAGGCAGGATTTCTGGCTGCCGTCTCAGCCAGGCCTAGCCATGGTTTGTGCAGGTATTTGGGGAGTGGAGCAGTGCATAGGTCTCCTTTGCCTCTCTGCCTTTCAAATAGAATGAAAATAAATTCTAAAAATGTTTTTTTTAAGGAAATGAATATTAACCACTGAAAAATAAACCACTACAACAGAAATGAAGAATGTCTTTGCTAGTAGCCCGGAAACCTGGAAGAATCTCTGAGCTTGAGGCTGTCTTAATAGAAACTCCCATAATGAGAAAGCAGAGAGAACAGAAACCAAGAAAATGGAATACAATATCCAAGAACTGTGGGACAACTAAAAACTATGTAACATACTTATAGTAGGGAAGGGAAATGGAGAGAAGAGGAAAAAAATATTTGAAACACTAAGGCACAGCACTTTTCAAATTACATAAAATCAAAGATAAGGAAAAATTTGAGATAAGTGAAGCAAGCCTGACACATACCATGCATTCTCTAATACGTAGATGCCAAAAAAAAAAGTCATCTGAGCTTGAATACAGATGCAGAGAGAGGGAGATTGAGCCACAGGCATCCAAGCACAGCCAGATCAGACACACAGGTTCTGGCGAGTCAAAGCACAAAGGGTGTCGAGAGTTCACACTAATGTATTACATCTTGTATAAAGAAGTGGGAGGGTACAGTTAGTAGGCTCCAAATACAAAGATAAGGAAATGGAAAGGCCAGGGGCCTGGTTTTATCAATTCATGTCAGCTAAGTGTGTTGAGATATTGCACTGTGCCCTATTGATAGCATATGTTACCAAAATATGAATTAAAAAATCTGAAAGGAACCAGAGGAATTAAGATCTAGCTGATAGAAGAGTAAAGATGAGAATTACTTCCAACTCCCTGCAGAAATTGTGCAAGCAAAGACGGAGAGGAGTGAAATCTCCCAAGTGCCAGGAAAGCAAAACCACCAAGCTGGGTTGCTGCACTCTGTGTAATAGTTCTTGAAAAGTAAAGGAGAAAGATTGTTTTTACAGAAAAATAAGATTGGAGAGAATTTGTTGCCAGTAGACCTGCCTTGTAAGGAATATTGAATAAAGTTCTTCAGAGAAAAGGAAAATAACATTGGTCAGAAACTCAGATCTGTATGTAAAAAGAATTTGGAGAAGGAATAAGTGAAGATAGTAGAAAAACCCTCATTCACTGATTTGACAGAAAACAATTTGTTCAAAATAATAATAGCAACAAGGTATCATTAATATGCTTATATATGTCTCTTACATATACGTGCCTAAAGCTGTATGCTTCTATAGGCTTGTGTCTGAGCAATTTGGGCGACAGCAAGGACAGCAAGGACACACAGGAGCAGAGGGAGGAATCAGGGTTATTTTGTTATCTGAGAAACACTACTTCTGAAGCAGGGTTGTGGTCTTCGCAAGTGAACTTGGATTAGGTGCAAATGTGTGTTGCAAACTCTAGAGCAATGGCTGCAAAAAGATCAAAAAGGAAGTACTTAGCAGTTCTCCCTTATCTGCAGAAGATAATGTTTAAGCGCCCAGTGGCTGCCTGAAACTATAGATAGTATTGAAACGTATCAGGTTCATGTTTTTCTGATACACACATACCTATGATAATGTTCAATTTATAAAGTAACAACAGTAAGAGATTAGTAATAATGATATCAAATAATGAAATAATTATAGTGATATACTATAATAAGTTATTTAAAGCTCATGAATTATCATGTCTAGAATTTTCCATGTAATATTTTTAAACTACAGGTGACTGCGTAACTGAGCATAAGAAAGGAATACTATAACTGATAAGCTTTTAGAGGAGACAAAATGGCATCATATCAGATGCTCAATTAAGATCACAGAAGGCAGAAAAGAGTAGAACAAAGAACAAGGGCAAACAAACAAAAGACAGCAGCTAGTCCGACAGCTGTGAATTCAGCTAGGTCAATATATAACAAACATCCATAGTCTGAATGAAAGTATTTGAACAAACTATCAGAATGGATCAAACAAGACACAACTGTAGCTTGTATGGTAGGAATCCATTTCAAATGTAAGGACACATGCACATTAAATGTAAACATATAGAGAAATATATACAATGTTAGCATTAACAAAAAAAGCAGGAGCTACGTTAATCTCAAGGAAAGCACACTTCAAAAAGCAAGATTATCAGGGATAAAGAAGGGTATTATAGGTTGTACTAAGGTCAATTTACCGGAGCTGAAGTCCTAGCTGTGATGCTGATGCTAGTCTCCTGGGAGGCCCCAAGTGATGGCTCAGGGAGGCTTGGACACCTGCTACCCAGATGGGAAGCCCATATAGAGTTCCTGGTTCTTGGCTTCAACCTAGTTCGGGTCTGAATGTTCAAAGCATTTAGTGTGTGAACCAGCAGACAGGACAGCTCTACTAGTCTGGATGTCTCTCTCTCCCTCTCTCTGTGTGTCCCTGCCTGTTAAATACACAAACATACAAATTTTAAATAAAAAGTAAAAATAATTAGAGATAAAATATTGTTGAATTTGTATACTCTTTAGTTGGTGTAACATTATCTCGTACTGTGACTTAAAGGCACACTCATTAAATATGTTGCTGGCTCCCTCAAAGAACTGTCAGCCTGACAGTTTCTCATCTCATGGCATTTTATGAACAATGAGAATATTTGGGGAAATGCTTTCCCATTCTAGTTCATTGATCACCATTTTGAGGGCACAACACAAATGCCCGTCTCCCTTCTTTACAACCTCAGCTTCAACAATCAATATTGTTTTGAACAATTGAATTAAAGATCAGTCACAAGGAAAAGCAAGTCCATTTGGGATAAGGCAGTCCATTTTGTGATGATTTTTCCATATTTAAAAGTCAAGATCAGATTAACCAGTAAGAATAGAGCAAACCTTAGAAGGTGATCATATAAATGTGGTGTTAGACCATTCAAATTAACGAGGTGGGATGTTTGCCTTTGGCAGAAAGTGCACAAACAAGGCTTATAACCGGTTAATAAACAAGTTTCCTGGTAGACAGGGGCAAGGAAGTAACGGTTTATTTGGCAGCAAGTTTTTGAGCAATCAACCCAGGGATTGACAGTTGTATTAATCAGGATGAAAAGAATGTTCCCTGAGAGCTGACACTTTCTTCATTAGTAAAACAACTTATTTACATCCCCCTAGAGAAAAACCTGTTCTGCAAACTTTAAGAGCCAGTTTACATTTTCAGATTTTTAGAAATGAAAGGATCAATCACACCCATTCAATGACACACAGACAAACGTGAGATCAAGGAGAAGGAAAATGTTATGTACCCCATCTCATTTGGCCATGTTTCCCTTTGTCACCTAAACGTCCCTAAAAATTTTCCAGCCCAAGTATACATTCATATTCAGTAAGAAAAACACCAAGGCCATTGTCCCTGGAAATATAGGATTGTGCTCTGTGGATGTCATGATAAAGTAGTCTCCTTCGTATATGAAGAATCTTTAAACAGTTCATGAAAGAAAAGTATATTATGAAAAATACTATAATGGATTTCAAAATATTTTATGCCAAAATGAACTTATTTTTAAAAATCTTATTTACTGTCATGTTATTTGAAAGGCAAAGGCTGAGAAATCAGAGTTGGACATCTCCCATCAGTTGGTTCAGTCACAAAGTGCCCACAACAGCTGGGGCTTGGCCTATGGCTGAGTTCAAGAACACCTTCTGGGTTGCCTGCAATGGTAATAGACGGTCAAATGTTGAAGCCATAATCCGCTGTCTCCCAGGCGCATCTTACAGGAGGCTGGATCAGCAGTGGAAAAACCTAGACTCAAATCACTCTGATTAGGCGTGTTGGTGTCCCGAATAGAATCTTGATTGCTATCCCAAATACCTGCCCAACTTATCTTTTAATTCTATTTTTTCCATGAACTTCTGGAAGTGTTCTCATTTGACAGTTGTACTTGAGAGCACTGATGCCCTTGGGGGTAAGGATAGAGCTAACGTGTGTCAAAATATTATTCAAGAGGCTATTTTGGATTTGTCGATGAGCAAGACTAATTGCAAGTAAATAATTATAATGTGAGTAACAAGACCCTTGAGACTATCAAGTTTTTGAGTGTTCATCAACACTTCACAAAACAGGAAACCTAAGAAAAGTAGAGGTATACCACAATGAATATCTTGCAACTCATGCCCATGGCACATACTGGCAAAAACTCCAAATGCTCTAAACTGTTTTTTAAAACAAACAATAGAAAAAAACATGAGTGAATTCCTTTATAAACTTCGAGTCGTAAAAGCCTTTCTTTTAAAAAAAATTATTGTTGATAAAAGCCTTTCAAATTATTATTTAAA
The DNA here is from genome assembly GCF_030435755.1 of Ochotona princeps. Classification (NCBI taxonomy): domain Eukaryota; kingdom Metazoa; phylum Chordata; class Mammalia; order Lagomorpha; family Ochotonidae; genus Ochotona; species Ochotona princeps. The sequence continues at coordinate 942,877 of NC_080865.1, read as the reverse complement.
ATGTAGAAGCCATGGGCCCGGCATGGTAGCTTAGTGGGTAAAGTCCTCACCTTGCACTCACTGGGATCTCATATGGGCACCGGTTCTAGCCTCAGCTGCTCCACTTCCCATCCAGCTCCCTTCTTGTGGCCTGGAAAAGCAGTCGAGAACAGGCCAAGGCTTTGGGACCCTGAACACGTGGGAGACCTGGAAGAGGCTCCTGGCTCCTGGCTTTGGATCAGCTCAGCTCCAGCCTTTGAAGCCACGTGGGGAGTGGAGAGAAGATTTTCTTCTCTGTCTGTCTTCTGTGTATCTGTCTTTTCAATATGAATAAAAAATAAATCTTTCAAAAATGTAGAGGCCACATAAGGAATTAGATTAAATATTTTACTGCATTAAAATAAATCAAAACTATTGCATGCCTAATATACAATAAAAAAGCCTAAGACAAAACCATGGACTAGGAAAAGCTTTTACAATTAATATCACAAAATAAAGCTTAATAGTCTTTCTACAATCTATATAAAAAGACTTAGAGAAAAATGGAAAAAAATGGACACTACAGCAAGAGATGTAAATGGGGCTTTAAACATCTACAAAAGATGACCAGGTTAACAAAAATAACAGAAAAATAAATTAAAATACGCTGAAGAGTGTTTACCTTCTCGGTGGACGAATATTTCAGTTTGACATTACAGTCTGTAGGCGAGGCTAAGGGGAAATAATCACCCCTAAAACTTCATTGATGAAAAGGCAAAGCTAGAACTTCTTTTTGTTTTTCAGTTGCAGACAGAGAAGTTTGTTTGCAAAGTGAGCAGGTGGGTATGAAAAGAAGGGGGAAAGGGAAAGTACCTCCCAGGAGAGGGCCAGAGGATGGAGTGCCTCTTGAAAGGGCAGAGAGACACCCAAGGCTAGAACTTCCATGGGAGAGAGTTTTATGTCCTCCCAGTGATCATACATACATGTAGGTAGATGCAGGGAAAACTTTCTCGGATACAGAGGGCTTTAACTTAAATAGCTGTCTTTATTAGTGTATCATCATCTTTCCAAAGTTTTATTCAGAGGATTTTATCTAATAGACTATGTGTGTGAGCATATGTCCAGCTATACAATAACCTAGATCTATGCTATTCTAGGTGTGGTTTCTGGCAAGCCCTGGATTGATGCTGGTCCACATTCTTAGAAAATAAGTAAAGAGACTGGGAAGAGGCACCTCTGCAACATTTGAAAAGCTGCAACGTGCATGAGCTGTCACAGCATTATGCTAAAGGAGGCAGATTGTTGGCACTACGGTGAAGTTGCTGCTTGGGCTGGCCACATTCAATGCCAGAGCACCTGGCTTGAATCCTGCCTGCTCTGCTTCCAGTCTTGCTTCCTGATGATGCACCTCTTTGGGAGGCAGTGTTGATGTCTCAAGTGCTTGGCTCCTTGCCAGCCGTGCGAGAGATCCAGAAAGCCTTCTGGGCTCCTGGCTTTGGCATGGCCCCATCTCGGCTGTCACTGGGGTTTAGTTCATTGGTCTCGTGAAATGCTACTCTAAGTGAAATAAGCAAGTGAAAAAGAACAATACTGTGTAATTCCACTTTTAGGAAACACCTGCGACATATAGAAACAGGATAAATGAAGATATTGAAAACACATTCATGGGAAAGGGAATTAAAAGAACAATTTACTTTGGTACAAAATTTTTGAAATCCATGCAGTTATTTTGTTTGTTTGTTTTTTGTAATATATTTCCATGAACTTTGTGAATATCCTTCAACGAAGTGGTTACTATGTGCTGCCAGGCAGAATTGGTGCTCAATAATTACTATGGGCTAGGGAGGGTGAGAATTGTTGCCTAATGGTTCCAAAATTTGTGTTTTTGGTGTTTACAAAGTTATGAAAATGGCCATTAGATATGGTTCTGCAGCATTATGAATGCACTTAATGGCACTAAATTACATACTTAAAATGGAAAAATGCAAGTCTTACCACAATAAAATATTACCACTATGCAATAAATTTTTGTGAAGCCATCTACCAAGTCATTTCGTGTTTATTGAGTCTAATAATAAATCAAGTCTTGGGGCTAGTATTTTCCTGCAGTCAGTGAAATCACAGCCTGACATGTGAGATACCTCCCTGCTAATGCCCTCGCACAAGACAGACCAAGTCCTGGGGGCCCTGCCATCCCCATAGGAAGCCTGGAGGCAGCTCCTGGTTCCTTGCTTTGGTCTGTCCATTGTGGCCATTTGGGGAGCAGCAGATGGAAGATCTCTCTCCCCTTCTCCTCTGTAACTTATTTTAAAAAAAATTAAATGTTTTAAAAATATTTTTTTTACTTTAAAGTCAGAATTATACAGAATTACACACACACACACACACAGAGGGATAGGGAGAAGGAGAGAGAAAGAGAAAGAAAGATCTTCCAGCAGCTGTTTCACTCTCCAGTGGCTGCCATAGTCAGAGCTGGACCAGTCTAAAGCCGGGAACCAAAAGCTTCTTCTGGGTTGCCCATGAGCGTGCAGGTATCCAAGGACTTGAGGTATTTTCTGCTGCCTTCCTAAACCATTAGCAGGGAGCTGGATTGGAAGTGAAGCAGCTGGGCCTGAAACAAAGGCCCATATGGGATGCTGATGCCCCAGGTGGAGAAATAACTTGACATGTCACTGCGTTGGCTCAAATCTTTTTTTTTTTTTTTGAAAGAAAGAAATCGGGTCTTGCTGCTTGTATGTCTTATCCCTCTAGCCCCACCCGCCCACTTCATAATTCTAGGGAGTCTTTTCTCTTGATTTGTACCAAAGAATTTTCCAGGACAGTTGAACAGGATTTAAACTGGCTCTTCCGCATAGATACTGTGAGATGCACTGTGCTGTGGCTGAATTCTATCACCACCGAACTGTTACGGTAAAGCCTCAGCTCATAGTATGGTTGCATTTGGAATAAGGATTATTGTGGGTGTATGAGACCATCAGACCAGATCCTCTGGGTTTAGTGTCCCTTTGTTTTTTTTTAGATTTATTTTATTTTTATTACAAAGTCAGATATACTGAGAGGAGGAGAGACAGAGAGGAAGTGGAGCTGCCGGGATTAGAACCAGCAACCATATGGGATCAAGGCGAGGACCTTAGCCACTAGGCCACGCTGCCGAGCCCTAGTGTCCCTTTGTTTTTAAGATTTATTTATTTTTATTGGAAAGGCAGATATAAAGAGAGAAGGAGATACAGAGAGGATCTTCCATCCACTGGCTCACTCCCCAAGTGGCTGCAGTGCCTGAAGTTAAGTTGATCCAAAGCCAGAAGTCTCTTCCAGGTCTCCTATGTAGGTGCAGGGTCCCAAGGCTTTGGGCCATCCTCAACTGCTTTCCCAGGCTATAAATAGGGAGCTGGATGGAAGTGGAGCAGCCGGGATGTAAACCAGCACCCATATGAGAACCTGGTGGTTGCAAGATGGGTAGATAGCCAGTAGGCTACCATGCTGGGACATGAATTAGTGTCCTTTTAAAAGAAGACAATAAATCTGCATCCCCAGCCCACAAAGCTCCCATCCTCCCATGCTGGCCGACTACAAATGAGGAAGAGAATCTGCTCTTTGGCCTTGAGTTTTCTAGTCTAGAACTGTGCACAAATACTATAGTCACCACGCTTTGTTGTTTTGCCGTAATTGTCTAAGTGATATACATTGATATTGATGGTCAGTGTGAAGTCACTGCAGCTGGCTTATGATCACCTTCAATTCAAGGAAGCCATGATTGAGGTTGCACAAGAAAAGATAAGAGAGTAGCTCAATTCTGTAAGATTGAAATAAGATGTGTCTCTGAAGTGTTTTGATGACACCATGAATTTTAAATTCATCTTTCATGTGGAGTGAAACTCCAGGATCAATTAAGAATATTCACAAGGTTTTAAACAGGGAAAAGTGTGCTACTGAATAACAATATCAATTCTACCTCAAAGATGTTAGCAAACCAGAGTCCTTGGGAAGGCTTGTGACCCTTGTGTGAACCAGTGTTTGCAGAGGCTGAAAAGAGTGAGCTTTTATGTAGTCTGAATGGAAAGCAACTTTTTTTGTGAAATTGGCTGCAATTGTAGGATTAGACATTTGCTATTATCTGTCACAATGGAAGAAGAAAAGAATCCACTTCTATTTTGATCAAAAGACTCAGGGCACAAAGCAGAGATTGAATTTGACTCAATACTTGGTGCATTTGATGCAGAACAGAATATGAAAGCAGCTTCTCTTGGAGTCATTTTCTTGTGATACATTCAAACTGAGGGAAGTGAGACGCCAAAGGACCAGGAAAAGAAAAAATGCAAGGTCCCCCATGAAGTTGCCATCTGAATAAGCTCCCTGAGGTTGTCCAAGGTTTTAGGTGTTGTTCATCAGGACCTTCCAGCCTGATCCTCTCTGTGACCTATCCCAAGGACTCCTAAGACATTGCAAAATTTGCAGACGGGAGATGGCGCTTTCATTTCACAGGCAGAGTGTTCTACTGGCTGTATGTATAGTCTATGACTTATATAGCTAATCTGCCATGGTGGATGTTCTGATTGATTTTTTTTATTCCATTACTTATTGACAGCACAAAAACAATTCTATTGAAATTCTTTCTTTGGATCGGCTCAGCTCTGGCCATTGCGGCCACTTGGAGAGCAAACCAGTGGACAGAAGATTTTTCTCGCTGTCTCTCCTCTTCTCTGTAACTCTGCCTTTAAAATAAAAAATAATTTTTTAAGAAAAAAGAGTAATTGTCATAGTTTTATAATACATGTTTAATTTCCATAATCAAGGTAATAAAATACAAAGAATGCAAAGGAATACAAAGGATAATTTTTAAAAAGTGTATTTCCCACCTCCAAAGTACCTCTGTTAACATCTTTTTAAATTTTTATTTGTTTTGCTTGAGAAGCAGATTTTTAGAGAGAAAAGGAGGCAGAGAGAGAGAGAGAGAGATCTATCTGCTGATTCACTCCCCAAATGGCCAAAATAGCCAGAGCTGGGCTGACCTGAAGCCAGGAGCCAGGAGCTTCTTCTGGGTCTCCCACACAGGTGCAGGGTCCCAAGGCTTTGGGCCATCCTCTACTGCTTTCCCAGACTGGAGCAGAGAGCTGTATTGGAAGTGGAGCAGCTGGGACATGAACTGGTGTCCGTGTGAGATTCCAGCACTTGCTGGCAGAGGATTTGCCAAACTTCCATACCAATGCACTGCCCCCCCATATTTTACTTTTTAGTATGAAAAATCTTCAGCATATAAAAATAGAATATGTGGTACTAATGAGCCCTTATATATTGATCATTTTATTTGATTGGCATTTTCTCATGTGTCATTGTTTTTAAATTCGGAAGTACTTGAGTAAATTTAGACTACATTTAATACTTGTGTAACATTTACTTTATTGTGCAACTTTGCTATAAAGCTACAATATCATGGTCACTTTACTAAAATTTTCAAAAATGTACGTAATACTTGCATTCCCAATAAGAGAAAAAATAAGTAAAAAATGTTTTGAAAATGTATGTTAAAAATTACTGTTTATTTAAAGCATTGATATAGTATATGTACATATAGATATACAGTATAAGTATGTTATTAAAATTTCTTTATTAAGGCATTCTATCAAGTTTTTAATGATGATGGTTTGTACTTTTTCTTCATCCAAAGAGTTGTTTACTTACCTTTAGCTGTGAATATTTTCTTCCAGAAGTTTTATAGTTTCAGCTTTTACATTGAGGTTTATGATACTTTCTATGTTAACTTCTGTGTAATGGAAATAACTTCTGTGTATGAAATAAGGTCAAAGTTTATGATTCTCATTGGATAGATATCTGGTTGTTTTGGCATCATTTGTTAATAGAGTTTCCGTTTCCTTCTTGCATTGCCTTGCCACCTTTGTTGAAAGCCATTGACATGATATGGGTCATTTTCTGGATTCTCCATTTTGTTCCATTGATCTCTATGTCTGTCTTTATGTAAATATTACAGTACTTCAACTACTCTATATTAAGTCTTAATATTTGGTAGTGTGAGTACTCCAACTTTGTTTTTTTTTCAGAGTTATTTATCTGTTGTAGATCTTATGTGTTTCCTTATATGCCTTAGAGTCAACTTAGTAATTTCTAGAAAGGGGATTACTGATCTTTTATTAGTATTACATTCATCCACTACTTTTGTGGGTGAGTTGATCTTAATCATATTGACTCTTCCATATCTTATACATGTCACACATGTGAACTGAACATTGGCTGTTTCCTGTAAAACAACCAACTTACTACCCTACCCTCCCTGCTGCTTGCATTCCCACCCAAGCGCCTCCTTCCTTCTTTTCTAACCTTTGCAACAGCATACTTTCATTTCACTTTGCAGTCACAAGTGTAACACTCCATTAGGAAAAGATATCAACACATCGCAAGTAGGAAATACACTAACAACTATTTCTTAGGAGTACAGACAAATGTTCTAAACAATCGCATATAGATTGCATTTTTTTGTACTCTGTGTACTACTTACCACAGATCAGGGAAAACAAATGATATATGTCTTTTTAGGACTGACATTTCACTAAGCATAATGGTTTCCAATTAGATCCATTTAGTTGCAAAAGACAAAATTTTTATTCTTTTTTATGCTGAGTGGTATTCATTTTCTGTATTCAGTCATCAGTTGATGGGCATCTGGGTTGGTTCCCTGTCTTAGCTTTTATGACTTGAACTGCTTTCAATGTTGGGATACAGATAGCTCTCATATACTGAATTTATTTTGTTAGAGTAAATTTCCAGGAATGGGATAGCTGGGTCATCTAAGCAAATTACCTTTTTTCTTACCCACAAGAGGCATCTAATGGTACAATATGGAACATCAGTAGAAAAACAGCTCAGCCTGGGATGGCAAGGTGGCCCAGTAGCTAAATCCTCACCTTGCACACACTGGGATCCCATATGGGTACTGGTTCATGTCCCAGCGGCTCCACTTCCCATCCAGCTCCCTGCCTGTGGCCTGGGAAAGCAGTAGAGGACGGCCCAAAGCCCTGGGACCCTGCATCTGTGTGGGAGACCCAAAAGAAGATCCTTCTCTAAGGTTTGGATCAGCTCAGCTCTTGCCGTTGCTGCCACGTGGGGAGTGAACCAGCAGATGGAAGGTCTTTCTCTGTCTCCTCTGTATACCTGCCTTTCCAAGGGAAATAAATCTTCACTTGATCTTAGCCAAAAGGTTTAGAAGCGATGGGAAATAAATTTTTTTTAAAAAAGAAAGAAAAACAGCTCAGCTATAATTTGTTGATGTATTTCTGTCCTCTCCAGTTGATAATGAGATCATATTTACTGCTTTATCTGACTTCAGTAAGCGTACCATAAGTCATAAACTTTACACCAAGTAGAAACTTTTCAACTGGCAGTAGTTTTAATCAGAATATATCTTTTATAAACAAGAATAAAGCTTTAATAAATAGGAAAGGTGTTCTTTGATTACTGCACTAGCAAACAGTTTGGGGATTATGAGGAAAGCCAAACAAAGAGTGAGTAAGGGAGCAGATGCACTGTGCTGGGTGCAGTGCGACGCTGCAGGAAGTGACATGTGGCTGTCTCCTCACAGAGCCTACAGTGCTCATGAGAGGTGCACTAGAAAGAGTACGAAGAAGCTAAAAGGAAATGCAAGATGTTTTATTGAAATGGTTGAATGAAGTCATAAGATATATAGTGTGCTTTAGTTGTGGCAACCAATTACATGGTTAATTTCATCTCTTTTGTAAATGACTAGGATTGAGTCATAGTTACCAACTCATTGGACTGTCTGAAGTAAGTCACCAAAGTTGTCCTAGTCTCAATCTTCTGTTCTATAAAAGGCCAGGGAGAATTCTTTCCCATCTATGAGACATACATGCTAATGTAAGACTATGTTATTTCATGTCAGAGATGTAACATGCAGTGGGGTATGCACCACCAAATCAAGATGAAGGGATGTGTAACTCTCTTCCTCTCAAGTTGCTGTATGAGCGCTGTCTGTTATGGATTCTAAAGAAATCTTGAGTCTTTGGTGTCTGGATATCGCCTGAGTTATCTCAACCTTGGCTCTGTGATAGGATCATCAAAAGGATCTTTTAAACAATTCAGGTACCCAGTTACACTTCAGATTAATTAAATAAGAGTTTGTGGGGCTGGGCCCCAGGCAATAGCATTTTCAAATCTAGCTGAGTAATTCTAATGTAGTGCAGCTGGAATGAAAAGATCTGAACCATGGATTAAGAAAATCTTCATCCATGACTCACCTCAGCACCTGAGTGGGTGCTGTTACTATGCCAGACATCAGAGAGGCTCATTCTCTGGGATTTTACATTCCGTGGCTAGTTTATTCTAGAACAGAACCAAACTGCTGGTTAAAACTTAAATAATCATTGCTTAGGCTATAATTACAGTGTCCATGTTTATCTCTCTTTCAATTCAGATTTTTAATACTGTAGAATATATGTATGTATGTATATATATGTGTGTGTGTGTGTGTGTATGTGTATACTGCCTATATATATATTCTGCCTATTAAAAACTCTGAATTGAGTGGTGATTGTGGGAGGAGGTCTCTGGGAATCCACAGTGATTATTTGTCCCATTTAACTTTATTATTCTTAAGGATTTCTTGTATTGTTGTTTGCATGACTGTGTGGTTGATGTGTAACAAATATATGTTGGGAGTATGAATTATAATGAGTCTCATATTTTATCTTTTGTGCAGGAAAACTCTGCTCTTGTTTCGCTGTTAGCATCTGATATGTCTATGTAAATAGAAAGCAATTAAGCAAAGAGAGTTTCCAATGGTGCTAAATAATGTCTGAGGATTTTTTTTCCTGGAATAATATTCTTAGGCAGTTAAACTATCTGTGTATGCATTGCTTCTATGTTGTGTCTCAGCTCCTTTCGACAGCTCTGGAAAGTAAACAGTTCGGCTGCCATTTTCTTACTGAGGTCGCAGTCTGTGGTCTCCTGGTTTGGGTACTGGTGGACTAGTTCAACAGCTTAGATATATATGAAATACAGCTTTAATTTATCTGGGCAGCTTTGTTTGTGTTAGGAGTTCCTGCTGGCTCTGCTGAGTTTGCTTGTTTCCTTGGTCTTCAGTTGCTAGTGTCCATGAAGACTGCTGTGTGCAGCACAGCACATTCCTGCTTCATACACTTTCCAGGAGTTCTAGGTCTCAAAGCCACGTCCTAACGGCTCTTGGTGTAAAACAGTACTCTGTCATTCTTACAGCCCAGGCAGAGTTTCTGCTCTGGAATCTTGCTACTTGAAAAGAAAGGTTGAGGCATCCTTTGCACTAAGAGTTCCTTGAACTGTTTCTGGCTTCCGTCCTCCCATTCTTCCTATTTGCCCTCAGAGAGGGGCAGGTATAGAACTTCTGACTCAAAATAACAATGAGTCCATGTTCATGGTGCCCAGCAAGCGATTCAGACAGCATCTGCTAACTCATGGATCCTTGCCAGCAATGCACGTGTGATCCACATAGAGAATTATAATTGTGTTGCCTGCTCCCATAAGGTATGGCATGTTACTCTCTGGGTCCACCATATAAATATGTGTGGGGAGTGGGGTGCTAAAGCCGCTCCTGGGACTGGGAGGGGCCGTTGCTAGATGGCGGCTGGCCCAGGGCCAGGAGGTGGAGCTGGTCTCGCCAGCAGGTAAACAGGATAGGCTAGTTCCCCGCGGTGATTACTGGCCTATCATGTAGCGCCAAGTGGACCCACGGGGAGAAGTGATTGGTGGAGAACTATAAGTAGCGGGTAAAAGCTAGTGGGAGGACAGACGGACGAAGACGGACGGAACAGACGACGATGACAAAGAAAGACTGGGGGCGACGAGGAGACTGGGGGTGATGAGGAGAAAGACTGGGGGTGATGAGGAGAAAGACTGGGGGTGACAAGGAGAAAGACTGGGGAATGAAGCAGAGAGTATGGGAAGAAATGTGGGAAGAAGGGTGGCGGAAGAAGCGGGTAGGAAAGCTTAGACCAATGGGTACAGGCGCAGCAGAGAGAAGGTTTTCAATGCAGCCACTTTTGGCAGTGAGAGTCTGGTTGCCAGCTTTTCCCGGACTCTCAAGAGTATGAATCGTCGTTTTAGTATCGCCGCTGCTGGGTAGCGACAAATATGAAGCAAAAAAAGATGAAAATGGTTTTGATAGGTTTTCATTAGATAGGATTAGCTAAGCCTGGAAGCACAGTAATGTAACTTTTAGAATAAATTCAATTATGACAGTATAAAAAAGGTGATTTTTAGTGTCATGAAAGATCTAATTCTCCCCAAGGGACATAAGTGCATCCTACCTTCATTCTAAGATAACATAAATGAGAAGCATGCCCCTCTGAGCTGTAATAGTATGTCCAGCACTCTAGACCATATTTTAGAATATTCATACAAATACTACTATAATGGATCATAATAAATTTGAAATGTAAGGCTGACTTATTGTCATCTGTGAGGATAAGTAATGCATCCAAAGTCTTCCTATACATAGGGGATTAGGCAGATGGCATTTCTGTATTCATTTTCATATGCCTTACTCCTTTTGAATTTAGTTTATGTATATTTTTTTGCTTTTGTTCAAGCATACAATTTTGATGAAAGCTTTCATTATTCAGCTAACTTAAAAAGTGATCATAGTTCAAGATTTTCCATTAAAACAATTATGGAGAGGGGACAGAAATGGTTTTATTTTATGGAATATAAGTTAAAAATGACTGAAATCAGCTTATACTGAAAAATTTCCTTTGGCATCCTGAAGAAGGACACAAATGATAGTTGGAAATGTTCAAAATGTAATGATTCTGAGTTTAATAGGGAAAAGTATCTTATCATGTTTTGCATTTGCAAGATGTTTTTCTTCAAAAAGGATCTCTGAAGGCAGTGACTTGGTGAGGCACATGGTTTACAGGACTTCTCTTGGGAAGGCATTCCCTGCGCATGTCTGTTTTGCCCCTCATGGCAGCCCTGGGTAGACAAGAGCCTCGCTGCGGCAGGTGATTTCATGGCAACTGCAAACACAAAGCATTCTCAGATATCAAAATCCAGGTGAACTGGGGGCATTTGACACAACGCCCTCTTCTCCTTATTACATACCACCAGGTGGACTTTCTCTGAATTGAAAACTTAAACAGATATGGTGTGCAGCAGGAAAAAAATAAAAACTTTTCAAGCAAAAAAAAAAATCTAGAAAATAATATTATGGAAGACTTGTTTGTTATAATCTTGGTATAATACAGTATAAATATTTTAAATTATGATGTGCCTGGGAAAATTCTGAATGGACAGTGAGGGGGATGGTTGGTATTTAGTAGCCATTTGATATAATGAAGAAAAAATCAATCAACTTAGAGGAACTGGATTTGTTACGAGTTAATTATGGGACCTTGGGCCCAAGACTATGTGTTTGACAACCCCGCAGGTAGTCCCAGTGCTGGTGCTCGGGGTCTACACTGGTGCAAGGTGTCTTACACTGCACCCTCCGGATTCTGGAGAGGAGTTGACTATGTTAGATGATTACTTGGATCTCTTTTGGCTCTGTGAAATTCTCCAAGGCCTGATTTTTGTTCCACCTGCCCTTCTGAAATGTGTGTAATTTTTCTTTCTAATAGGCATGGCTAATGGTTTGGCATAAATTATATCACTGAGGGAACCTGTCTTTGGGAAAATTTGTTGCTGTAAAAGTATGAACCATTAGCAACAGGTACCCACTTA